>NC_137189.1:9054440-9493692 GCF_960531495.2 Zeus faber
GCTCTTTTCACACAAGATCACTCAATTTAAATAGAGCGGAACACTTTGATGTCTCCAGTCTCCCTGCCTCGCTTTTCTCTCTCTCTCTCTCTCTCTCATTCGCCCCTCTTAATTTGCTTCATGTTGCCCCCCCTCTGTGGCCCCGTGATAAGGTGTAATGAGAAATGTTTTTTTTTTTTTTCTTTTCGTTTTTTTCTTTCTCAAATAGCTAGTACCTATCACTGGTGCTAATTGGCTGTCTCCCGACACCGCACCTTCAGAAGAAAAAGCACGGCGTTTGGATTTTGGACCCGCGTCCAGCCGAGACCGGGTGAAATGCAGGTTTTAAAGGGGTGAATGGGATGCATCCTTATACCCCCTGCGAGGACACGACAAAATCCGAGATATAACAATAAAAGTTTGTATCACCACCAGCGGCCAAAAAAAGCGAAGAAAAAAAAATTGATGCCTTACGACCCCCAGAGGACCCAAAGTAATGAGGGGAAATAACATCTTCATTAGTTGTCATTTACAGGGAATTATGACAAGGCCGGCCCGGGGCTGTATTGGTCACGCTCTGAAAACAGAGAGGGTGCAGTAAGAGCAGTTTGGGGAACTGGTAAAGGAGGAGGAGGAGGAGGAGGAGGGCGGGAGAATATTAGCCCATATCAGCCTGATAATGCCTGAGCAGCATCGGGCCACAACATAACCGAATAAGAGAAAACCAACAGTGGAATGACAGAACAAAATACAAATTCAGTTGAAACCGATTATGTCATTATAAATATTAGAAATAACTGATTTTGTCACAATTAGTGCATTACAACCCAGTCGCAGTAGTACCCGGAGGACACTATGAGGCTACCAGGTACAAAGCACGGATGCATGTTATTTTTTAATTTTATGCTTTTTATGATTTTTATTCTCCCAGATTGTTCTTATTGATATTCAGACTCTTTTAAAATAGAGACCGAGCCACGAAAGCAGCAGACAATTTTACTGAACACACACCACAAATGGCAAAGCACTGCAGCATTAAAACAGCATTTACAATAGAAATGTGGAAAAAATATAGAAGTGGAAATCTAGGAAGTAAAAACAATTACAGTATCCTGTTTCGTTAACCGTAGCTTTAACCATTGCCTCAAAATTGACAACCTCCGCCAAGCTGAAGGGCGAGAGAACTGAAAAGCTTTTGTGTCCAACTCTGTTCGTGTCTTTGGGACTTCCATCAAAATGCAGCCATCTTGGCGTAGGCCATCGATATTTTTTGACCTTTGAACAAAATTGCTAAGTAGGTATTGTGGGAGTTTGCCTGGTCGGGCCTTATCAATAAAAATGGCGGGGATATACAAAAAGACTTACCGAAGTCAGGCATCAAACATTTAAAGACTTTTTTTTTCGGTAATCATCACACATCTTTGGATTTTAGCGCAAACTATAGAGCTCAACAGTTAGTCTCCAGAAGTGAAAACCCCATTCACATTCTGAATCGAGGTTTTGATTATTCGCTATAATGTGGTAACCATCCAAGGTAGACTCACCCCAAGCTATGAGACTGTGAAACCATGTTATATGCTCCTGTAGACGCCACAAGTCTGTATGATAAAAACATCTTAAATTGGCGACGTCATGGAGAAGTACTACACTACCCGCAATCCTGCAGTGTAACACCGACGTCTCTGATTGTTGGAGCTCCCTGTTACCATGGAGATGTTTACCACGTGGGCGGTGAGTTACTGTTACCACTGAACTCTACGATCATTTACGTCACGTTTACCACGGAGAGATATATTACAACACTATTATTAACAATATAAACACTATAATAACAACAAAGGTTCAATTGAAGAACAACGCTAAACTATCGTGAGGTTGGAAGTCGTTGGAAAGGTATCACTCACAATGGTTTATGGGATGTGAAGTTCCTTAATAATTACATACACAGTCTTGTATATTTGCCTTTTTTTTTCCCCCATTTTTCGATTCTGGATCAAATGTTTTATGGTCACGATTCATTGGTAGTTGGTTTGTCTTGGTTGTCCAGGCTTAAAACCCTTTAAATAAGGATTTTCTGAAACGTCAATGGAGTGAATGAACGGGAAATTGACTTCCGGAAACGGAGCCGCTCAAAAACTCCTCACCATGATATCAAACCAACCTTATGAGTTAAATGACTTGTGTACCATCGCCATCAAAACAATGGTTTTACCCATTGGGGAGGAATAGGAGCTCAGTGATAAAAGAAAAAAAAAAAAAGAAAGAAAAGAAAAGGGAAACCGCATGATGCCACAGGCTTTAAACGGGTGCAACGGCAAGTAAATACGTCGTCTATCTACACCAATGGACCTTTTCCACAGCAGACATTTGGACAATTCAACGAAGGGTAAACAACACCGAAACCAAGATTCAAGATTCAAGACTTTTTATTTGTCACATACATATACATACTTCCATACATATATGCAGTGAAATGTAATTTCACTGCATCAGTGATAGTAACAGGAGGTCTGCTTTATCGAGGTGAAAAAGACCTAAAATGAATGTTTTTAACTTCAGCTGTGTTTTACCATGTATCAACACGGGGGGGGGGGGGGGGGGGGTATCTGGCCTCCTTCCTCCTCAGTCAATACCTGCCTGTTTCTGCCATGTTGTTTGTCTATGGGATATGGTGGACTCATCAGGCTTCAACGAAGACGCTGAATCTGTAAAAAAAACCAACGACAAAAGCGTGTTCAATCCTATTGAGCTGTTATACAAAAAAATGATGGTCGCCGACCCTGCCTTTCATTGGATTTTTACTGGGTTTTGTTAACTCACAAACAAGAAACAGGAAGTCGTGGCGCTTCCTCCAGGCAGCCTGCTGTAGCTTACATTATTAAATGGGATATTGCTAATTCTTAAAAATAAATAAATAAATAGATAGATAGACAAATAGATAAAATTGATAATAATATTAATAATAATACATTTATTTGTATTGCGCTTTTCAGGGTGAGACACTTTACATCACAAATCACAAAAACAAATAACATCCTAAAAACGAAAGAATAACAAACCAATATGAGTCGGAAGGAAAGTGGGAGAAAAGGGGCGAGTTGGAACATTACAGTTGTACGTTTAACACAAAAACAGAATAAAATTGCTCAAAAACGGAGATTTCATGTTGTTTTTTTAATGACTTTAGACGTACTGCGGAGTACCCTTAACTGCAGTTCAGCCGTTGGCCGCTAGATGGCGGTTCGCGACAACTGCGACGCAAGTCAATAAAATAAAAAGGAACATCTCAGCAAGCAGCGAAGTCGGTCTTTCCCCACAGGACCATGGGTTGTTAATGTCTAAGTTCGCCTCTTCGAACGGGTGTCTACATCGCCATCAAAAACAAGTTAATCGCTGCGAAGAAGACGTCCAGGCTTGTTGCCTGATTGACAGGTTTCGAGGTCGCGTTCGCGCGGAAATCTGCCGTCAGTGGTCGCCGCTTCTCGAGCTGAACGTGTTCCACCGACTCTGTTTGGGGGGGAAACGCCGACGCTGCGGTGTTTGCTAATCTCGCGAGCCACACGTGGTTCCAAATTTAAAACCAATTCGGAGGGGCCTTGTCCACCGGTAACCGGGCTGTGCCGCCATGTTGCTGCGGCGTCAGATCCGTTACCTCGGCGACATCTTGGTACTGCGATTTAAATAGACTCAGCACTCGAGCGGGAAGCGCTCAGTGTTCCGGCTTCAACAGAACGCAGCAGCGGTCTACACGTCGACCCTATAAAGCTGTGGCTCCATCATGCCAAGATGGCGGCGGGCGTAATGCCGAACTCCAGTCTCCAAATTGTCTCTTCAGAATCACAGTGAGACGCTGCAGAGGAGTGCTAAGCTTCTCAGTAGCAATGCGTTCAGCGAGGTTGTACGATGATCAAATATAAACATTTGGATGCGGCCTTGAAATACACTCAAACACACCTCCCCCCTAGTTCAATGTGTGAATGTGTAACATTCACAAGGTAACACCTTGTGCCACACCCTTATCCCAACCCTTTGAAAGGAGTGTCAAGTTTATTTGTTTTTATTATCTTTTTCTACAGTTTTACGGTCGAGACACTTTCCATGCGCGCAACCTCCCACTGTCACGGTGTCGCGCGGAGAACGTATTATTTTGGGATGTTTTGACTCCGACTCATCCCAGGTTCGGCCTCCTCCTGCTTTTAGAACAGGAGTACAGGAGACCACTCAGCGAGACACCAGACGCTGCAGATTACCAATCCACCGCCACGACATCCCCTCCCTAACAGGATAACACCGCATAATAAACTCCATAAAATAATCAAACTTATTAAAACTCTTAACCCCATTTAATACATTCTTTTCGGCTTACATACACTCGCATTCACTGTTAGTCGAGCCACAAAAGGGGGAAGTCTTATAAGACTAGAACACAGGACAGCAGCTTGTGATGCCTTAATATTTGCTTTAATTGGATTTGTAAATTGTGTGGCTAAATTAAAGCTTTCCGTGGTGCCTTGACTTAGTGAAATAAGAGTACGGCGGAGAAAAAAGAAGCAAAGTCTTAAAGTTAATTAATCGTCTCTGGCCCCGGCGTAATTAAAGTTTCCCAATGTTTGTGGTTAATGGGTGGATTGGGGGAACAATGGTGTGGACGTCCCCCGCCGATGTGATGGTCGGCCCGCAGGGAGATACGGGGACGCCGGGAAGATTTCAAAGCCGTTTGATTACCGCTGACACACACACACACACACACACACACGGACACACACACATGGACACACACACTCCTAAACCCAAACAAACGCTTATGTGCACACGTGAACCTATAACACACACATATATATGAACAAGCAAACCCACAGACACACACCACCTATAAGTGCGCACGCGTACACACACACACACACACACACACACACACACACACACACACACACACACACACACACATGCGCGCGCGATCCCCTTCAAAGTTCTCTGTCACAGATACCCATTACTCCCATGGAGGGTTCCACATTAATTAGCTGGGATCAAACCCTACAAATCCCTCCGCTGAGAATTCAGCTGCTTTTCTAAGCCCAACCTCCATCATCCACCCTCGTCCCCTGACACACACACACACACACACACGCACACACACACACGCACGCACGCACGCACACATAGCACACACACACACACACACACACACACACACACGAATGAAATGAAATAAATGTACTAGGCCCCTTCTCTAGGTTTAGGTTTCGGCCATCCAATGACCAGATGTGTTCCTAATCGTTCTGTATTTAACACTTTCCTTCATATATGTTTAACGTTCCCTACGAAGGACAGGAATATCAGCTATTTACATGGTTTGTACGTGTCACTTGTAAATCTACATGGATATTTATATTTGAGTTTTCCTACCACCTTACAGTATCGATGCAGTCATACGCAAATATGGCCGGATATAGAAAATACCATACGGCTAATTAGATATCCCACAATGCAACTTGATCCGTGTGCTTCCCCTCTGCCCCGTAGACGTTCACAGACTCCTTGGATTTCTGTTCTTCTCCTTCCCCACCCTCGCTCTGATGGAGATTAAATGCTGTGTGTCACAAAGATAACCATGAAATAGGCTTCGTAATCTTTTGAAAGAAAAAAAGAGGAAGAAAAAAAAAAAAAACCTAAATCAGCAGCTCGTCTCCCCCAGTGGTTTAAAAGTGAAATCATTTCCCGACAAACTTCTTGAATAAGACTCTCAGCAAGTCTCCGGCAGCCTTTCAGGAGACGTGTTGAATACTTCACAAAGGGCCCCGTCGCTGTGCTTTGGAAACGTTTCCTCCTCTGATGTGTTTCGTAATTTTTATTATGATTTTTTTTTTTTTTGGAAAACATCTGCAGCTTTATATCAGTTTTGCGTGGTGCTTGTGCATGACTGCCAAAAATGCTCATTATCAACATGGCAGATGACTTGAAGAGGTGATGCAACTTAAGGCAACCCCATGTTGGGAGGCAGCCTCACACTGGTGCAGCCTGCCCTCTGGTGGTGGCAAAACAACACAACACTCTCTGAGTAAAAAACAACAATAATAACTATAGACTTTACATTGACAATAGCTTCTCAATGAAATGCTGATTAAAATTATGCCAATTTGAAAATAACGTGACATTTTAATTTCAGTTCAACGTGGAAGTGGCCGAAAAGCCAATCTTTAAATGAGTCAAATTGTCTATATATTACACATATAATAGAGAGTACTAGTGCCATTATAGTTAATGTTGAATTGGCTGCTAGTTTTAAAATTAGTTATTAAAATAACATATTTTGGGAAAAACGCTGTGGTCAAAAATGAAAAGATGAGAAAATAAATTGCACGTTTGAAAACAATAACGTAGCAAAATGATTGACACTGAAATGAATGTTATCACTATCACTGTAATGGTATGTCCACTATATATCAACAAATCATTTCATAATATTTATTCTCATTGGATGTGAGGGACACCCACCACTCCGGCTCAGAATGCAGATAACCTAGAACATGTTATTTCTCTCTAAATGATGTTAATTAATCTGTCCTCAAGACTTAAGTCTTCTTTACGTTCTTCCACTAATGTATCTTAACTACGCATTTATATCCCATATATATATATATATATACATATATATATATCCACGTCATTCTGAGGCTCGTAAATAACCATAAACACATGGGGCCACATTACAAGAAAGCAGACAGCAGCTTCAGGTTAATAGGTTTATTGAGACGTGTATAGCGATTGTCTGTGCACCAGAGGAATACAGAAAAGTATGATATAAAACACAAATAATAATAAAAAAAACTATAATACAACACTGTATTTTTTTAAGTAACACTCTATTACATTAAGGACTTAAATGAATGAGGTGCAGCTATTAAATAATAATAATAATAATAATAATAATAATAATTTGGGAAAGGAAAAAAAAAGAGGAGGGCGAGTAAATAAGACAGAATACTGAGGAGGTAAAAATGGACCTATACGCTGATGACAGCACGTTCTAAATCTATGGACTGATCACAGCCGCGTGTCAGTACGGCAGGTTTAGAACCAAAATCCCAATTCGGTGAAGAGAGTTCCACACCTATTTCCAAATGCAGACACACGATCATACGTCTGCTTGAGTTACTCAGCCACTGACCATAGACTTGGCAACTAGAACCTGATAACTACCTTAATTGAAAAATACTGGACTTATCGACGCTAGGAAAAGGGAAAGAAACACAACAAAATAAACATTTCCTTTTTTTTTATAGTGAATAACATATAAACCAGAGCATGAAATAGAAAGAACCTGAAATAAAAATGTGTGTTTAAGTCGGAGACGTCAGAAGGGCGTTAATTGCAGCTATACCTCCATCCACAGGCCAATGCCTATACAGTAACTGTTACACACAGCATCGTAGGATTTAGAGATTTTGGAATTTTCCGGCGTGACTCCAGTGGTTTTTGGTGCGGCGTGTCGGGATGCCTTTTTGTATTATTATTATTATTATTATTATTATTATTATTATTACTACTACCCGTATGTGAGATATAGGACCGACCCTCGACTCGGCATCCCCGTCATCGAGAAGGTTTACAGTCGCCCCCCGAATATATATATATACCACGAAAAATAAATTCTCTCTCTCATTCACCTGGTTTGTAGGCTCGGGGGGCAAAACCACAACAATGATCCATCGAAACACAGGAGTTTTCATCTCGTATTCAGACATCGATTGTTAATCTTTTTTTTTCCATTTTTGGTTTTTCAATTAAATGTGTGTGTGTGTGTGTGTGTGATTCCAAATGGCGCTATATGGAAGCCGCAAATAGCGTCTCTCCTCGCTCCAAACGGCCCCCGATTTCGGTCTGAATTCAAGACGGAAACACCACGGTTAAAACGGAGAGCCTTGCGGGCGACCACCTCTGAATACTCGCAGGAAGCGGGGGATTTTATGTTTTTTTTTATAAAAGTCATCCCTATCTCTCTCTGTCTCTCATTGGGAAAAAGCGAAACACTCAAAGTCAAGAGTGTGTGTGTGTGTGTGTGTGTGTTTTTGCGTAGTTAAATGTGTGAGGTGTACAGTTTCGGCACATGCAAGCGGAGACGCTCCCATTCATTATTTGAACCAAACCACACGGGGCGAGCAAATATCAACGACACGTCTACGTTTTTCCCCTTTTTGATTTTTTTTTTTTTTTTTTTTGTATTGACACAATCGCACCTTTTTTTCAAGCGAAACCACTGAGCTACACCGTGAGTTCAATTACAAAAATAGTATCACAATATAGACAATTCGTTATGAGCACCTGGGAAGGCTAAACACAGCCCGAGTATTTGGCTACATTCATTGTCAGGGCAATGTTTTGATGGTGGCGTCGGGCGTGTTTTGGACACAGTGTTAGCAACGAGTCATTCCTCACGCACAGGCGCTCCTACGTCGACGCACCGCGCGGCACGGGAACATCCGCAAACACACAGACCTGCGTACGCCAAAAAACAATACGTCCGTTAGAAAAATAGTTATATATTTTGTTTTTTCACACCGAACATCTAAAAGAACCCCCCCCCCCAGCTCCCTAACAAAATATTATTTTCTTTGAACCGGAACGAAGTCGTCTTTTGAGGTTATATACGGTCGAGCGCCTTTTGACCTTTGACCCTCCGTCATGTTCTAAAACGTAGACCCTGTTAGTGGTGGTGCAGCGGCAACCGAAGGTGTGCTCAGCTCACAGAGGCTCCGGCGCAATCCAGCGCCCTGCCACGCTCGTCCAGGCCACGTCACAGTGTTTCTGCAGAGGAGGATTCCTACAAAATCCGCCGCTCAGAGGATGTAAACTCGTTCACTGTTTTCCGAATTCACGCTTTGCTGGACGCCGTTCTTTTTGTTTCTTGCTTGATTCCACATACGCATCAAACACCGAAGACCCGGTTGAGCACACCTCGGGCTGAGCCCTCGATCTGGAGACGGTATTTAGAAATGGCCACACACTTGGCTTGACGTAGCACGACATTTAGCTTATCTAGAGGAGTATTGCATGGAAGTGCTCTTATTGCTTTTTAGAGTTCAGGAACTCATGAGTGGATTTCTTTTTTTTTTTTTTTTTTTGACCAAGTTTTAAAACCAAACCAGCGCCTGTTCCCCCGGGTTTTGGTGAATCTGTATCGAGGGAATATGAGCAGGTGCGTACCCCAATAGCCGATGTTTAGCCAATTTATAGAAATCAGGGGCCTCATTACATGGAAAAAAAAAAAGACCTGATCCTAAACCCATGATGGTCCGTTTAGGATTATCTTATCTTTGGCTTCCTATCTTATCTCTGAAATGAGGAAATCCCAACTTCTGTCAATTTTAAATCACAATCGCCAATCAATTCACCAATCTGTGAGAGATGCAGAAAGTTTATTTTAACAGTTATTTTAGCACTTTAGGTTCAATAATAACCTTAAAAAGGATGAAGCTAGGATATTAAGTGAGGACGCTTCTGTCATAGTCAATCTAGATCCATCCTAAAGTGGGATGAGATGGGATTTTAGACTTGACCCTGGTATCTATAAACTGGACGTAATCAGACCCACGCGCCGCTCTGATACAGATCTCCAAACCGTGCGAACAACAAACCCTGGAAGAGGCTTCATGAGGCTTCAGCGCAGCGCTGCATTCGGGGGCGAGACGTCGACAGAGTCCCACCACATCGCTCCACCAGAAGGAAAAAAAAAAAAACGAAATCAAACCCTCCGGAGCGTTTCCACTCGGACACAACGATCCGACTCGATGCCGCGCGGAGCCCCGAACGCAGCTCGGCGTCATTCTGCGGCGGCGGGTTGTTGTTGTTGTCGTGGCGTCGTTGTCGCTGCTACAGCGGCTGCTCGGGGGCGACTAGTCGATGGGGCCCTGGAAGATGAGGCGGGTCCAGCCGGGGGAGCCGAGCGCGCTGGAGCAGAAGGGGCAGACGGGCCGGAAGGCGTGCGTCCCATGGGGCAGCGGCGTCTCCGCCCAGTACTTGGCTGTCCTCTCCGAGCACACATGGCCACACGGCACGAAGGCATGCGTGGGCGAGCCGGCGTCCACGTACACGGCCGGCTCGCAGCCCAGCCACAGCGGCACGTAGGTGCCCACGCTGCGGCAAAGCGGGCACTCCCGCCGCGGCGCAGCCGAGCCGTCGCCCTCCCGCCGCTCCTCGGGGGCCTCCGACCTCTGACCCCAGTCGTGGCGTCCGTGGACATGTCCGCAGGCGAGGTAGACCCAGGGCTGCCGCTCCTCCAGGCTTTGCGGGGAAACAGTGTGTGGTTAGTCTCAGGTTGACCTTAGTTCATCTCAAGTACATTTGCTGACATGGAGGATGAGGGTAAACCACATCATAAAGGACAAATCTTTTTTGAAAAATATTACAATTATCATAATAAAAGGTGAGGTCTTTCTCCGGGGGATCGATTAAGTGTTTTCCTATCTGAGAAATATTGACATAATAAAAATGAGAACTCAATTAAGCGGAAAATAGATATTAAAAAAGCAAATATAATAATAAAATTAAAAATATATAAATATAAGTCAAATTATTCATATCAGTACTTCTATGTAAAAACACAAGCCAGGTCTACGTATCGTGCTAACTTGTAGCATGACACATTCAGCCCATATGATAAAGTCTACAACATTCATATGTATGAACAATATACTTTCATGTGTACATCTTATCTATACAGTATTTCTAGGAATCTCTGCCTGTCTGTCTGTCTGTCTGTCTGTCTGTCTGTCTGTCTGTCTGTCTGTCCCTCAATTATCTAGACAATCATTCATCTGATCTACTTCGCACTCGGCGGGTGTATTGATGGGGATCCAAGGGCGTACAGCGTTGTATTTGGTGCAATATGGACACGCGATGCGCATATAATATCAATAAAATATAAATAAATATAATAAATAAATAAATATAAATGCAGCTAGGGCGCTTTGTGATATCATCCATTGCCACGAAGCGGGGTGATTTGTGACATCATCATCCAACATGTGACGCACGCGATGCACGAGAGGAAGCGAAGGAGATGCAAGGGGAGCGCAGGGCACGCGTGACCGTCAACGAGACCCCCGCGCTGCGAGCAGAGCGCCCGGCGGTCAGCGTAAAACACGACAAAATCATCGAGTGAAGAAACCTGGACTCCACTGATCCTCCTGAAGTTTGATGCTTATTTTTTTATTGCAAAGTTGTCCTGACATTTTGTCACCCTGTTCGAAAATATCTTAGAAAGTCTTTGATTTTGGACGGGCATGTTCTACTCTAACTATGAAGGAAGAAATGTCTGTCTGTCCCTCAAATATCTCGACAACCGTTCATCTGATCTACTAAGCACTTGGCGGGTGTATTGCTGGCGACCCAAGGGTTTGCAGTGTCGAATGTGGTGCAATTTTTAATTTTTATTTATTTAATAAACATTTCAATTATTTCAATTATCTAATCACTTTGTGTGTAAAAATCATTAGGATGGGGAGGAGTGGTGGAATTTTACGAGACTGAATGCTTCCATTCACATGATGGGTATTGTAGGAAAAATGTTTTTGAAGTCGATGAAGTTCAGAAAATGTCATTATTATTTAAGACAGTAAATAATAGCCCATTATTACGAACCAAAATCCCACAGATTACAATAAAAATATTATAACAATATATTGTCCAGCTCTAAGTATAATGTTGAATGAAATCTGTAGGGTGGTCTACACCAGTGGAGGAGACCCAGAGAGCGTGCCTGGGGAGTACGGGCGTCATTCCTTGAACAAGATGCTGGGCTACTTCAGCTTGGTGGGGCTGCTCCGGCTCCACTCTCTGCTTGGAGACTACTACCAGGCCATCAAAGTCCTGGAGAACATTGAGCTCAATAAGAAGTTTGTCATTGAGGTATGGGACTACCCTCCCTAGTGATGGAATGATCTTTGCTGGACGTAAGCTCTGTGAGGTAAGTACCGGAGGTAAGTTATGGTAAAGTTTCATTTAGGAGGATTTAGATGTATATTTGTGCATGCCGGGTAAGCTACCTGTGGCTGCGCGGCATGCTGGGGAAGGCCAGCGTGCTCAGGCCCACGGGGCACTGCGGTCGGGCGGCGTTCAGCTCCTGGCGCAGCGCCTCCAGGTGGCGCAGGGTGGGAGCGCGCAGCAGACCCTCTCCCGTGCGCCAAAGCAGGGTGGCGCCGCACAGATCCACCAGGGAGCCGTCACGCAGGGCGCTGCTCTCCCCCTCTGCCTGCGGAGGATGGTCCGGAGTTAGGCAGTTAGAGGCGGGCACGCAGCATGATCAATATGTATTTATGTGACACAGTAAGGGTGGTGATAACAGCGCACACACACACATACACACACACACACACACACACACAACAGTATATAGTTTCCCATCGCAGTGGCACACCGTTGGTTGGGGGGAGGGCTGAGAATGTGTCCTTGCTAAGCACGGTTACGCATATTGTTAAATCTGGCCTGCAAATGAATTCAAATGAATTCAATGCATTAGTCAAAATAAAAATGAATACGACAAAAATAACTAACGCGAGAGTCAGATTCTCCCTCTAGTGGCCATCGGATCAACTGCGTCTGGGTTGCGTCAAAAGATATCACGGTAAATGGGAGAGCTTGTTTTTTGAGCAAGTAGTTTGCTCAGCTCAACATTAACCATTTTCCATGAATGAGAATTTAAAAATACCTTTATTTAGTGTTTGCAAGGATAAAATACACACGACACTGATATAAAAATAGATTGATAGTGAATCTGGTTACACCCAACGTTAATAACGTAATTATTTTATACATGTGACTCTCAGTATAGACTTAGTTTTAAACCCAATTCCAACAAAAAATATGATGCGTAGATTGAAAACTTGGAATGACTCTCCATAGGAATGAATGGACTTCCAGTTTGTTGTTGTTGTCGTATTAGGTGTGAAGCAAGCTTTAATGTTCAATGTGGCCAGTGGAGACCCGTCTTTTTGTAATGGTGCCCGGCCGTACATACACAAGCAGAAGCACAAAACTGAACAACACACACACACACACACACACACACACACACACTCCGAGTGTTTTACTGACCAGTTTTCCGCGGCTCGGCCCGGAGCGCGTCTCCCGCAGGGCATAGACGTCCCCGCAGACAGAGATCTCCCTCCACAGGCCCTGCTTGGAGTCCTCGGGGAAGCCGTCCGGGTGCATCACCAGGACTCCATTGGTGGTCAGGCCGTCCATGTGCCCGTCGGGGTTCTTCCACTTGGTGGCCTTTTCCTGGAAGGGGCACAAAGCAGATAATAGAGCGGGTTACTATGGCAACCAGGCTCTTTGGCTCTCTGAGAGGGAACTTTTAAATAGCTTTATCTGTTCTAACAGCATTACAAATGCCATGTGTGGTTAAAAACAATGATTCTCGTCATCTTTGAATTAATTAGCATGGCATCATGCTATAAATAGCCAACTATTTTTGGCGAAAATATATATTTTTTAATCTGTTTTCCAGAACAAGATTGAACGACACTTAACTGAACTTAGTACAAATGCAGTGCAATGCAGTACAGTATCATGCTCCTTTTTACGCATGTGAATATAGGTCTCTGAGATCCCAAAAAGGTTTTGAGCACAGGTTCCAGGTTCTGTGAGCCAATGGGGATTGAGCTTCACTCCGGGCTCTGTTTTATTTACTCTATAAACTTTCACTGATTTCACCTTGTCAGTACACTAAAATCTGTTTCTGAACAAATTTGAGGTGTGAAATAAGCAACCCAGTTGCTGAATCTTCAAACTTCATACTAATTTTTAAAGTAAGTCCCAACATTGGTTGCCGTGCTCCAAGCTTGTGGGGGAAACGGACACCGCAACGCACCGGGACTCTCGCTCGCAGGGATTTTTTGTTTCATTTAAACGTCGGAAAACAAAACAAAACAAACAAATAAATAAATGTACAATAAAAACACTGTTTTTATTGGTTTTGTTTGGAGAAACGCACAGCGGTTTTGCCAGTATGCTATGATGTCGATATTTTGTTCTCTGTGAAGGAAATTTGATATATTTTATTATATTATATTCTTCTTCTTCTTCTTTCGGCTGCTCCCGTTAGGGGTCGCCACAGCGGATCATCTGCCTCCAATACCTTCTGTTCTGGGCATCTTCCTCCCTTACACCAACCCAGGCCTCGACCGATCCGGTATGGAAATCAGATTTGTTGTCCGTATGTTTGATTTGGCATGGCTTTCACACCGGATGCCCTTCCTGACTAGTGTGAACCCCGATGCGCAGGAGGGTTGTTGGCGTTTCTCTATTTCAAGGTTTTTGAAACTCCTTGACCCTTCACACAATCGTTACTGCAATGGTGTTGTTTCATTGACCCAATTAATACAATTAGAACTAACAAACGTACAATTAAACGGAAATTCTATTTTGGATACTGATAGTTGGGATTCTCTCCCACCTCCCCAACACTAATTCCACCACATGCATATGGAACATCTTCCTTCTGCTGTGTATTTGCCAGTTCTTCCCACCATGTACGAATTCAGTATTCTCTGCGAGTTGCCAACTGTTCCAATCCATGAATTTATAATTATCTGCTTCTATTAGGATGGTTCCACGCACCCCGAGGAAGATGTTTTTGGAGGAGTCGAAGCCGGCGGCGTAGATGCGCGCGGTGTAGGGCGGGTTGCGTTCGCACACCACCCGGCAGGCGAAGCGCGAGATGGTGCTGGGCACCACGGAGGGGTCCTCGCCCTCCTTCCCGCCACCAGAGGTGTCCGTCACCACAAAGTCGATGGGGCTTTCCGTGGAGCGGCCGATCTGAGGGAAAAGATGAGAGGAAATCGTGATTGGAAATGTTGTTGAGCAGGGATGCAAAACACCTCTCTTCCACTGCAGGTCCGGATGCCAAGTCCTTCACTTTGTTTATAGAGGACTGATCAGATCCATGCCTCTTAATTACATTCATTATTATTATTTATCGCAACATTTAGATTGCAGTAATAATAATGACTGACCTTAAATGCATTTAACATACTCAATGTGTCAAAAAGGCAGAAAATCAAGTCATTTTCTTTAATATCTGGCTTCTATGATGATATGGAGAGAGAGGAGGAGGGAGAGGGGGAGAGAAGGGGGAGGCAGATCTCAGAGGAAAGAAAATGACCCCAGAGGAGTAATCATTTGATCAACCCTAGAACTCAAGCTTATGTTGTTGTATTTAATTCAGGCTAAAAAAACTAAACGATTAATGACTTTAGCACGTTTGCCTACACACGTTCATTCCCTGTTTTCAATTTCCAATGCGGAGATCCTGAAAATCATTTTGAGCCCACATAACAGACGCAGCCAATGTTCCAGGTTTAACGTCCGCAATGTGGTTTTTTTTTTTGCTTTTTTTTGTGAGATTAAATAGTTCCACAAAAGGGAAATAGCACCTTCAAATGCTATGAAATGTATCTGGGCCAGCTTGTTCTGTATATTATCCCAAAAAGCCAAAAAGGAAATGCACCAAACGCTGTAGGTGACTGACTGTGATTCAAAGTGTCCAGGATTTTATTCCAAGCTCCTGCTTGCTGCTTTGAATCTATCTGGGTCCCACGTCGGCGGTGTTTTTTTTGGGTTTTTTTTGGTGGGAGGGGGGGCTCTATGAATATTCATGTAGCCCTTTTATCAGAGCCTGTGTCACACTGTTGAAGCGCCTTGCTGAGATGTTGACGTTTGCGTCTTCGTTTCGCCTGCTCCGGTCTCAAAAGGGTCCATTCCAGCATCACAAAATGAAATTTAAGGACTTTCAAGTACTTTGTATGCACTATTTTTCATTTTCAAATACTTCCTGCAAAACAATTATATGTATTTATTAAAATATTATGTTCTCATCTCTTTTTCAATTATTTATATTAGTATATATATTAAATATATATATTATTCATATCATTTTAATCTACTTAAGTGTCTATTTCCAAACACACTGTATTACATTTACATTTTGCTGGCATAATCTATGTTGTAAAAGCTATTCTGGAAAAGTTTTATTACGTTACGATGTGAATAACAAAACCAGGGGAAATATCACACGTGTTCAATGATCACGTTTTTTGTCAAGGACTTTTCAAGCACTTCAAGCACAGAAATACAACACTACAACTGGAGAACTGGAGGGCGAATCAACCCAATATCCCCATGCTATGTAGATTTTTAATATTAACGATGGTAGGATATATGTTGATATATTTCTACATTTATTTTCCACTCATTTCCTGACTCAAACTTTCTCTGCCAATTCCCCATTTATGACAAGTTAAACTTTACGAAGCTTCGATAGCACTCACTCAAAAATCAGTCAATATTTCCAAATATAATTGCCCTGAATTTCCTATTAGGGAGAACAAACATGGCAATCTCCAATCAAAAAACAAAAATCTCAACTTTGCGAATACCTCCAATGTCGCCAGTACTGAAAAGAAAACGGTAGCCAAGGATAGAATTACACGATATCATTTCTACTCTTCTCACTCATCAATATGGTAGTTTTTATTTATTTTTATTTACCTGGAACATGTCAGTGTTGTTATCGTGACAGTACTCCACCACCACAGTCTGGTTCCTTGACAGCGTGAAGGAGATGCTGTGCTGCCCTCTGCTGTTCACAGCCTGTAACAACACCACAGAGTGGCACAATCACATCATTGGAACAGTCTCTGATTCAAACTTTTTAGAAAATGATAGAGAAAATGGATTGGTTTTCTAGACACAGAGCAGGGTAAGAGAACATTGTATGACGTGTTAACAAAGATAGTCAAGTCCAGTGATTTAGAATTTAAATGTTGTATGGTCTGATAGACAGATAGGCGATAGTGGCGCCGCCCCTTGCGGTCGCCTGTGCCGGCGCTCCGGTTGTGCGTAATCACCTGGTGCTTTGCATTGACATTTCACTGCATATATGTACGAAAGTATGTATATGTATGTGGTGAATAAACCTCTTGAATCTTGAATATGTATGATTACATTGTGTCGTACCATTTTGTAATGGTGATCATTTTTTGTGAAACCATTTTTATGGTTTGACACAGTCTGAGGAACTGACACATGGAGTGTAACATTTCAATTCCATCAGTTTGCAGCTCTAGCTGAACTTAAAGGGAAAAAACTGTTTTTTTTTAACCTAAGGCTTACTTCATGATCACTGGGAGTCAACCTGAGTGATTTGCATCAGGACTCTTGCGCTGCTTTAAAAAATATCAGTTTTCCATTATCTGCGTGCGTCAACTCCTGACGTTGTGGATTAAAATGACAAACAGAACAATGGTTCTTCCCATAAAGGCCAATAGATAAGGGCACAGGGACACACACTCATCCTCCCTTCCTTTCCAACGTTGGACTCCAGACCAGTGGATGGCCACAGGAAGGAAACTCGATGCTGCATAAGCCCCGTAAAAACACACCCACACACCCCCACACACACACGCACACACACACACACAGACCTTGCTGTCCTGCGGTGTGTTGAGGATGTGTACAGTGCTGGGTTTGACGCCATTGGCCTTGGCTCTTCGGAAAAGAGCGAAGCGGCTCTTTCTGCGTCCTCTGTCTCCACTGGGGAGAGAGCCATTGTAGCTGCAGAGGTCAAAGACAAAAACAACAACAAAAAAATGTATATTAAGGCAGAGAAACAAGCACATAATGGAAATTATACTTTGTGACTACAGTAGTTCTTGTCTAATTTATGTTTTGTGCCTTGTTATCTATCTTAGATATCTATGTAATTGGTTTTCAGGTCTCTGATTAAGAAAAACTGATTAAAGATATATAATATATATATATATATATATATATATATATATATATATATGATTTCCTACTTTAAAATAAGTTCTTATTGTTTAATGCACGGGCACCATTTACAATTTCCGTTCATAAAGAACAAAGCATTGCTATTTAATTACATATAATGTTGTTATAATATATATATATAGTACTATAATACTTTAGATATAGATATAGATTTCTTTTTACATTTTTTGGGCAGTTATTTTTTATTGTAGAGCGAGACAGGAAATGGGGGTAGAGAGAGACAGGAGATAGACAGCAAATGACTGCGGGCTGGATTTGTACCCGGGTGGCTGCAGGCTTTTTGCCTATATGGTCCACACGCTTATCTGATCTGGGTGAGCCACCAAGATGGCCCATAAACTTAGACTTGTTCAGTATTTATATTTAAAAAAACAACTACAAAGCAAATACCAGAGACAAACGCTAACATGGACCTCAGAGTCAGAACATCACACAATGGCCTTTTCTCCGTGCCTGAATTTGGCTGTTTGACGCCACACTCCCACACAATTGGCCCTTGTGTTAAAACTTGTTGCTGAACCCCCACCCCTCACTCAGCGGGTCCCTCACAATTCAAACTCTTAGCGCTTGAACTTCACCCACACGCACAAACACCACTTGAACCCCTTTCACAGAGTTTACACTCCAAACCCACACATACTGTATTGTGGAGTGTAAGTGTGTGTGTCGATGTGTGAGTCTTGCCCAAACCCATTTTGCAATAAAAGCTAAACTTACAAGCTTACATCCGCATTAATACAGCATACAACAGAATTATCTCTTTTTTTTGTTGCCTCATTTCATATCAAACTTACTCCAGACGATCAGCTCAGTTTCTATGGGTTTTCTAAGTCACTCTATGCACGATTACAACTTTACCAGAACATCCTTGGACATTAAAGTTCCTCCAACACATTAAACTCCTCAATCTCCAATCTGAAGCATGTGGCAGATCAGCGGCGCGTGGTGCTTATTAAAAACTATTCTGAGGACGGCCCGCGGACAGGAATGCATTCACTTGTGTGCTCACCGGCCCCAGAACGGGATTGCTTCACAGGGTGTCTGGTCTGACGCCCTGGTTTCTCACTCAGCAAGAACCCTGGCGGAGCATTTCCTAGTTTGTTCGTTTTTTTTATTTACACAATCGCACGTTGTGTTGAAAGAAAGGGCATTCTGCTTACACGCCTCAGTATCACAGCTGTTATCAGCTATCCAAAGTCATGGAGGTTGACAAACTTCAAGGATCAAGTCGAGTCAATTTTCAAGTCTTGAGGAGATTTACATCGCTGATTTCTAAATGGATCATTTGGATGCAATCCAATGCCCACAGATTGGCGATGGAAAAAAATTCCCAAAGGGGCCTCGGGGAAAAAGGTAGTTTGACGTTAAAAGAGGGATGGCTAGGTGCCGAGTGCCCCTTTACTGGAAAAGGTCTAATTGGTAAAACCATTTAAATGACATTAAACTGATCTTCACAAACAATACAGGGATACTATTTAGCTATAATTCTCATATTGAGGCTTTGATACAGGTACTAGATACAGGCCTGATCACAGGGTAAAACCAGATGTTACCCATAAAAATCCAAGACCAAGAGCAATATAAATGTGATTCATTTCCTTTGACATGCAGTATATACTGAATGTATGCTGGAGGTCTCTCATGGAGAAAATAGATTACGTGTCAATCATCTGATTTTATTGACCCCAAACAAAAAGTCTAAATCTATACCGTTTAGTTTAAGTGAAAGATTGGTATTGTCCAAGTTGGTACCAGCAGTCAAACATGATAGACTTACATCCTTAGCTCTTATTGGAGGAAGATATAAATATAACTGCATTCGTAATCCAACCGCTCTCCAGTGCTAGATCACTAGGATCAAAGTTAGTCCTGGATGATCAAATCACATCCACAATCAGTTTAGGATAAAACACGTAAATGTGAAATTGCACTCATAACACATAGAATCATCTACAGTATAACCCAAAGTGCCTTGAAAGGTCAGTGGATGACATGTAGTTTCAAAGACACAGATTTACAGAATGTGTGTGACACCACATGTGAAACCATGTCCAATTCAATATGAAGGAAGTGCGTGAACAGAAATAAACCTACATTTCTCCACCAAGCCAAGCCCTCATGCAAGGTGTA
The DNA here is from genome assembly GCF_960531495.2 of Zeus faber. Taxonomy (NCBI): domain Eukaryota; kingdom Metazoa; phylum Chordata; class Actinopteri; order Zeiformes; family Zeidae; genus Zeus; species Zeus faber. The sequence continues at coordinate 9,074,400 of NC_137189.1, forward strand.
TTTTTTTGTCAGGTTTGCATCGGACCTCATCATATCTAGACACAAGACACAAACAGATCAACTAGGGAATGGTGTAAGTTGGGCCATAGCTGACGTAAGCACTGCTATAGATTGTTTGTTTTAGGCTTGTGTCATTAGTTGTTATCGGGTCATAGTTGTCATAATACATTTACTTTCATTATAAACCCATAGGATGGCGGCTCTATATACAGGGGCAATAAAATGTAATTAGAACAGGGACAAATAGAGATAAATAGATTAGAGAAAACACAGCCTAGATATTTTGCTAAAGCTTGATTCCCCGCAGCAGTCTCCAATTAATATCAACTTGTTCTCAACTCCTAAACAGTATTTACATTATTTGTCAATCCAGATCAGGTCTGTTTTCTCCTTAACTTACTTGTACCAAAACTGAACTGAGGAAGTGTTGTGTGTGAATGCATTTTACAACTGGAATATTGTGCAATTGTGAAGGTCCCCTGGGTAATTCCAAAGTTTTAAGAGCACATAACTTTATACATATATACACATCTATATATACACACTCACACACACATACATATATATAAACATACATACATATTATATACACATACATACACATATAATATATATATACACAGACGTGTGTATATATATACACATACATATACATACATACATATATACATATACATACATATACATATACATATACATACATATATACACATGCATGCACGCACGCACGCACGCACACAAACACTATTTCCTACTAAATTGGTTATTATTGTTTAATGCAGAGGCTCAATCTACAGTGTTCTCTTCATTATGAACAAAGTATTCTTATTGACGTGAGTGTTTGTGTATGTGTCCACGCATGTGTGTAACGAGTGCTGGCAAGATATACTGTATGTGTATTTTAAAATGAGCATATATTTAGGGAGAAACACTAGACCCTGGGCAAGAGCAGGTGAGAGCAACGGTCAGGCTCACTGCTGCGAAGGGGTTAGAAGGGAAATTATGCATAGACAAAATGTTTTTATAAAATGTATAACTATATAGTCCTCCAGACATTGCTGTAAAATTCCTTTGAGGTTATATATATACAGTTTATTATGAACATATTGTCTTCGTCCTGTATTATCCTGTCCAGCAGGAAGACCTATTACGAGAAAGAGTAGGTCAGAGAAACATGGCAAGGGACAGTAGGAGACATGGCATCAGAAGAGGAAGAGGAAGGCAAGAAGGGAAGGATATGAAGGTGGGTGACTGGGAGAGACCACCAAAGGCCAGTTATGTGAATGAATAGGGGTCAGAAGTGACTCAACAGGCAGAGGCAGATATCTGGACATTCAACTTAAGATCCGTCTTGGGCTCAAAGTGAAAAGGTAAAGAGGATGATGGCAGAATCTGACAGGACGGACAGAGGGAGGAGAGAGGGAGAGAAAGCAGATGTACACAGCGCGTTTTGCATGCTCAGCCCTGACCTGCTTCACGCATGTGTGCACACCATGGTCAACAGTATGAAATATTCAGTCCTTCTGCCCCCCGACATGGCGTTTATTTTTGTAAGGGTTAAGTCGCAGAGGGAGGCTTCCCTCTGCAAGAGTCAGTGCTCAGCAGAATACTTGATGGTTGGTAGGGAGGAGGAGGAGACGGAGGAGCGAAAGGCAGAGAGACACAACGGAGGCCGCACGACGAGAACGGTGCGCGAGGTAAACAGAGCGGACGGGAGAAAGCGCCCGGCCTGTACGTGGAGGAGGAGAGGCGGGGATGGGGAGTAAAGGAGGTCGGATCGACGGCGGAGAAGCATCTCTGCACATCAAGACAGAAGTGGGCCGGGTCGAGCCGAGCTGAGCCGAGCCGTACTGGACAGTACCGGGTCGAGCGTAGCGTCCGGGCTGACTGAGGCGCTGAGCGATGGCAGTCCTCCACCGCAAAGATCACATGCAATTCACTGTGACAGCCATCGACCACGCAGGGCATGTGATCATTAAGGCAGACAGATGGAGAGTCAAACTGTGCCTGCCTAAATAGGCCAGTAAAAATGAAATGCCTGACAGGCAGTAAAAGGAGCATTTGGATTTGTAACGGGTGCCCACTCTCAAGGTTAAGCTACAGTAGACTTTTTTAAAACGTTGGTTATAATCACAGTTCTTACATATAGTAATAAAATCCCATCATACTGTGTATGGTAGGAACAATGACATATCAATTTCCCTGTGGCGTGGTTCTATAAGATATAGTCAGTGTGTAAGTGTATCCTATATGAAGGTACTTGCATGCTTACAATTGTTAAATGGTGGTGACAAACACTTCTTATCACCGCAACATGAAACTCATCCGCCGTCGAGAATGGTACTTTTTGGATAGGGACTTTGTGAGTCTTGTGTCGGTTACGCACATTTTAGTATTTTCAGTATTTTTAGCTTATTGTGCGTGATCATCGGGTGTCATGACATTTCACTGCATATATGTATGACCCTACGTATATGTTTGTGACAAATAACCTCTTGAATCTTGATATACTGTAGTTCAATGTTGGCGTTATGGCTGCGTTACAGAAAAGCCACAATTTCCCTCCAGGAATGAATCAAGTATCTATCTATCTATCTATCTAAAGTAATGATATTTTCTGAACTTCGCAGACTGTTCTAGCCTCTCAATCAAGGCCTCTCTCTCCTCAGTCATAACATCCACATTACTAATGACTGTATTTTCTTGTGTGTAAACATCATATGGAATGACCAAACGCCACACGTAAAATGTTGTCGGATAACCGATATTGAGGTATCGATCAAAATTATATTTTGATATTTTGATTTTGCCAATATCGCAGAGGTCCAGGAAAACTGTTGAGTTGTTGCGTGGTGGCCTTATTATACAGGCGCAAAATGGTTTAAAAAAAAAAAGAGAAAAAAAAATGGGGGGGTGGAGGGGGGGTGTGAGAGACTGGTCTGTTGTAACTGTGATCAGTATTCTGATGCAGGCTGCAGCCTCCTCGGCCCATGTTCAGCCAGAGGGGAAGAGAAGGGCTATTAGGTCGCTTATCTTTGGAATACACAGGAAGCTTTGCTGGGGAAGAGCCTGGACAGTGTTTGGGTGTGTGTATGTGTGTGTGTGTGTGTGTGTGTGTGTGTGTGTGTGTGTGTGTGAGATCTGTTAGTTGTCCCTACAGAGACTGAATTCGTTTGTATCTGTAGGGGTGGAAATGCTTTGGAAGCTGGTGGCTGCCATCGCATCTACATCCTGTCTAGTGTGTGTGTGTGTGTGTGTGTGTGTGTGTGATCATACGTGTGAGGAGAGTCTATGAACGGATCAATTAATGGAGATAATTGAGTAGTAACGACACGTGAAAAACACATTCATCTCAAAACGGACACACGACGTGGAAAGGTTTGTTTTTTTTTTACGTCGCCGTTGCATCCCGTCCCACTTTCTGCGACCACACGGATCCAACATAGTATGACGTCATGGGGATTTTCAGTCCTAGCAATCGAGCACTGATTCTACACCCACTGCGATCATTGAAGACGTCGTTACATCCGTAGTAGAAACCCGATTTACTACGTCGTACGCGCCACCTCGGGGTTTTTGGCACAGTTTGGTTTTGGAAAAAAAAAAAAAAGTTTCTCCCTTACCCTAAAATGACCAACTCGCCGTATTTCACCGGGTCTTTAACGGGCACATCGTCCTCGTCCTGATTCGGCGAATTCATCAGACTGCGAATTAAAAAAAAAAAAAAAAAAAAAAAAAAAAAAAGGGAAAAGAGCCGTAGTAGTGGGATAAAACACAAAAAAACTTACGACTAAGTCACTTTAATTCGCGTCTTTTAGAGTTTGGGAGCCTTTTCAGATCTTTCCAGGCGCATCGCTGCTCGTTTTATTTGTTTTGGGTCGGCGAAGAAGCATCTTTCGCGGCTCGAAACTGTGCGCGGCGACATCGATCGTCACAATTGTGCTCTGTGGCACGGCGCACAAAAACAGCCAGCGGCTGGGAGTGGGTCGTACCACGTGGTGCGGGGGGTATTCCCCGGAAACTTTCTTTAATCGGTAGAATATTTGCGTCCCGAAAGGACAGGCGACCTACACTGCTTATCGCCCCATCAGCGATCGTTAATTGGTCCGAGACAGAGCTGCGGAAATAACCTTAATTTCAACGGGGGAAATAGAATTCAGCAAAACGCGCACACCACCCGTGATATCCGAAATGGACGAGGCCCAGATGAGACGCTGGGTACGAGTGACGCGGGACTCACGAACGATTCGAATATTTCGAATGACTCGCGAATCGGGACTCGCTCCGGCAAAGTAGCGGGCGAGCGACTCACAAACTGAAAATAATTACCGAGGATCCAGAGCAAAAAAAAAAAAAAAAAAAAGACAAAAACCATAATTCATGGTGGATGTGACTGATTCACTTTACGTTCCACCAAAATGAATAATTTTGACAGAAGTTATGATTGTTGTCATCCACACTTGGCATTTCTTGGACGAAATAAATAACGCAACTGCGCTTGAGATCGTGGTCATAAAAGATTGTCCTGCGATCCACAGTTTGCATTCCGCCGCCTACATCGATCACTTTGACGGAAATAAATGATCCCCGTGGAAAGTCCACTTAGAATTCGCAGCCGAACCGACTCTTCTGACCCTGAACCGAGCGGGGGTCGGAAAACGGAACGAATCTTTTCACGTAGTGAGCCGCCGAGAAACGAGTCCGAAAAAGGAGAGCGGAACCTTCGTCACTACCGGGCACTGACTCATGGAATGGAGCAGGCTCCTTACAATTCGGTGGAAGTGTCTTGTGTTCCCCGTCGCGTCATAGATCATTTTCATATTATATAACGACGAGCCAGCTTGTTTTTTTTTCCTTCTCTCTGCTCAAGACGGGTGGTGACGTCACTGATCTCGAGGGTCATTACAGAATCTGACGTAATGAGTCGGTGTGTGCGTGCGTGTGTGTGTGTGTGTGTGTGTGTGTGTGTGTGTAGTTAGGATGTGGGTCACCATCGTGCCCAGACGCGACACCTTTCCCACTGTCTACTTTTTTCATCATTTTGGGAGAAACTGAGACGGACGCAGCTTCCAAGTCTCCCGCTGCCTCTCTCTCCCTTTTAAAATCTATATCCATCCATCCATCCATCCGTGTGTGTGTGTGTGTGTGTGTGTGTGTACACAGTATGTCATGGTCGTGACGTGCGCCTATACTCAAGAGTTGTTGCCACATGAGGGCGGTGCACTTCAGTTTAAAAAGTTCAGTCTCCAAAATGCATCCATGTCTCCACACATACAGCATGTATGTCATCCTACATGGGTCGGATCTATCTGTCGGTGTGTAACAACGTGCAACACAGTTGTAATGGTGTATTCAATGGACAAAACAACCTCCGTATTCTAACCTCCGCATTCTGCTGTCGTCCGTGTGGTTCTCCAAAGTGAAATGCTGAACCTGTGAACTAAACACTTCCAGCTGAACAGATATAATGTCGGTGGCAGTGTCTCAATGGAACCAGATACGGCGTTGCCGTCGCATGTCACAATCAATCGTCGTGACTTGCCTCGTCGCCCATTGTTGTGTGATTCGGTGGAAAGCAAACCCCTTGCCACCGGCCTTTTGGACGCCACCCAGGGGAGTGTGTAAGAGAATATATTTACCCTTCATCACGTCACAACTGCCTTTGTCTGGCGCCGTAGTTCAACAGGCTCGGGGGGAAAGAGTGTAACAAGTAGCAGCTTGTAGAGCGTGTGTAGGGTGCAGCGCAGTGCCGCGCTGAAGAATGTGCGTGGCGGCGCCGTCTCACCGCCGGTGCAATTCCCTCGTTTGACAAGGCAAAATCGACCCAAATCACCTGAGTCTCTCAACCGCTACCCACTCGGAAATGATAATTAGCGGGCGCCCCGTCCTCCAGTCGCAAACGTGTTAAAACCACCGACACCGACATGGACGTTTGATGACATATCACTCCTGTATGAACCGAGCCAGGCTTTGAAGTGTCCATTGAAATTCAAAGCCTCCGACCCCCAACCCGCCATCCTTCCGAGAGGAAACGCATGGGAAAAGCTGGATCTACAAGATGTGAGAATGGTCTCGTTCCTATTTTTGTCTGTTTGCTGAGCGTGTTCCCATTCCACCTGCTAACCACGTTTATTTCCCTTTGTGCCTGCGTCGTGGTCCATCCCGTACGCGAATGGAAAAACGGGGTTGGCCTCAGTCATTAACAATGAAACCTCGCGGCTCCTCTCTCTTTTCAAAGGCCGTGACCTTGACACCCAATCGCGGGGATGAGGATGCACATCAGCGAGGGCAAATCAGGCAATTATTAGGCCAGAGGAGTCTGTTTTGTGAGGCTCCAAATTGAATTAATAATACCATCATCATTTCCGCTGTTAGTTTACTAGGTGGAATTGGGAGTACACTATTAATAATGCAATGTCCCAGCTGAGCAGAATTCTGTTATCCTTCACTTGCCAGTCATGAGTACAGAACAGCACCCTTGGATTGGAAGGAGGCAGCGTTTAGGTCACACCCCAGCCCCTGTCATGGAAGGATGGTCTTCTCACTCTCTCTCTCTCACTTTGACCTTGAAAAAAAGTTCCATGGACAATGGAGTTTTCTTTGTGAGTCATGCTCCTGCAAAACCTCACTTCATTGTTGCCTTCTGAGCTAAGGCCAAAGCCACAGCCATGGGTACAATCTGTATGCAATGTTGCATTCCTCATGGTCAATATTGGCATTTTGTGAGTTATTTGACAAAGAATGAGAATGAAATAAAATCTATTCATGTTTCCACTGCTTTGGCGAGAGGTCAAATGAGATCGTTAACTGACAGTTCCTGTATACCTGGAAAGATCAATGTGTTTCCTTCAACACAGCTCCTGCACTGACCACTGCCCCATCGCCCTGCACCTAATAAAGGGCAATGACACATGCTATGCAGCTGTAGACGGTACAGTAATACAGCATCTCATATGACTCGAGGCTACATTCAAAACACAGCACAGCCTTGTACCTTTAGGAGTACCATCACTCTGGCAGTACCTTCTACAGTACTGCTCATTGTACCATAAGCATGGGGACTTGATTGTAAATTTGTACATCACTGGTACAACATTTTAACTAATTTGGCCTTTGCAGTGTAGTGCAGGTGTTACAAAGTGGTCGTACCCCTGTCAAGATACCATACTGTACCTTATCTTCTCAGAGTGTAGTTAAATTGCTGCTGCTCACTTCACTCTCTTTCATATGTGTCTTCCTGTCGGTCTGTCCAGATAGCGCTCAGCAGGGGCAATGGAATTTGAATCCTGGATCACGCGGCTTAGCAGAGAACTGACCTGTTGCACAGTCTAAACTATCCATAGACCATATTTGGCCAACGAGACAAAGTGCTGATTCTGAGCCCTATCGTAGCCTTCAAATGTGGAATGCTTCACTCCATCACAGTGTGGCTATTGGTGGAAAGGTTCAGGATTCAAGTCAAGAAAAGGGCAAAGTGTGACCGCTGGTTTTCATAAAAGTGTGAAGAGTTGATACTTGCGATCTACATACACACACACAACGAGGGGGGCCACAACGAGGGTGCAGAAAGTCGAGTTAAACCTTCGAAGTCTATTCCCCGTGTCACCATGAAGACACGAGCAAACAAAGAATGGTATGTCCGACGCGAGGCAATCCCATCCTTCTTCTTTGTGCGGCGTGACTCATAGCGGCTTAACAGAATAGATGGACACAGAGATGGCGGAGAGGGAAGTGTGGGTGAGATTATGCGTCTCTAACAATTAACCCAATAGCATCACCTCTGCTTCCAGTGTACGAGCACATTTTTACCTGCTGTCAGGGATGTGTCATTATGTCTGAGAGAAGCCGAGCGTCCTTTCAAACCGAATGAAAAGACTCTCTCACTTTGATGCAGCAGGAGGCTCGGATCCTTCTCTGCTCTCATTGGGCCCCACCGCACAACAGGCTCAACTGGTTACATTATGGCCCCCTGCAGCCAAGCCTAATTACTCACATAAACAGGTTTGTTGCAGCATGCTGCATATGAATGCCATTACAAGCCAGGGACACAATGGTCCTTGCCTTCCAACGTAGACAATATGACAGACGAACAAACACAAAATGCTTATAACCCCATTTGTCTTCACAGCGGCTTTGCACACAACTAAAACGCAAAATTAGTAGTTTTATTACCGCGCAAAGCAGGATAGAGGGTGACGAGAGCGGACGCCTGAGGAGAAACACAAGAGGAAGCAGCTCGGTGACATCATAGACACATAATAGATGTTGGGTCCAGATTAGAAGCGTATGCTCCCAGCACACCCAGACTAACCGTTGCCAGTGGTTCAGGCTTTTATTCCCAAACTTCTAAATGCATTTGTACATGTCATAGATTCCTTTGATATGTTTGTATGTGCGTTGGATTAATGGACGACCAAAGATGATTGGAACATTTTAATGAATCAAGGCTAACCCAGCAATGTCAAACATGTTTTGGTTTTTCACTACTATGGCACAGTTACTATCAGTATCAGACTCTATCTATCTATGCTTGTTACACATACACAAACTTTAGCTACAGTTTACAGTGACTCTCAATTTCATACAGAACATTCAGAACCTTAAAGTAAAATGTTAAAAGCAAAATGTAAAAAAACAAAAAGAAAAAAGGATGTAATAGTGATGATAAATAAATGAATAAATATTGAAATATTGCGATGCAATATTGGCAAGTGGGAAGAAATGAACACTGAGTGGGTAGAGCAGCTCCTCCTTCACTGCATCTCTTGGGGTAAAGAGTCCCCAAGGAGCACAGGGAAACCGAAAATAGCCTCTCCAGACTCCAACAATCCACCTTTCTTACACACACACACACACACACACACACACACACACACACACACACACACACACACACACACACACACACACACACACACACACACACACACACACACACACACACACACACACACACACACACACAGCTGTTGGCATGAGATGTGCTGACTGCTGTTCAGGGCAGCCATTAATTAGAGTGAATGGAAGGTGTTTTGTATGTGTGTGTGTGTGTGTGTGTGTGTGTGTGTGTGTGTGTGTGTGTGGCAGGGTATTTAAGGATTGTGTTTGGTCGGGGAGTTATTTAGGGAACAAGGTTGCTTTAAGTGATAGGTGTGTTTGAGTGGTGCGTACAGAGGGTTTCACCAACAGGCTCCATATGCACTGAGAGCAACGTTCAGAGTGAGAGTCTAACCCACTGTGGAGCGTTCATTAATTAAAGGCCACACACACACACACACACACACACACACACACACACACACACACACACACACACACACACACACACACACACACACACACACACACACACACACACACACACACACACACACACACACACACACACACAGAATATAGTTGGACTGGCAGCTTCTATCCCAGTGGTCTTTGCCTTTAGATTCGACATGGGAACGGTAAATTCATAGATAGATGAAATATAAAGAAATATTTTTTTAAATATACAATAAACCTTTAAACCAAACCAAATAAACAATTAATTGTAGACAATAAATATAAAATATGGCAATATACAATAGACCTTGTGAAAAAATAACAGCAAATAAATAAAAATAAAAAAATTTACTGAAAAAGATAAAAAAATATTTATTTTTAGCTACAAATTATATTTATATATATATATATATATATAAATATATATATATATATACACACAATAAAATGTCATGTCCAAAAATAAAATATACGGTCCTATACATTAACTAATGAAATAAACATTGCACCAGAAAGATAGATGGTGCCATCATGGCACGGCACAATTTAGTTCATGACATTACTGATTTATGTACAGCTAATCACAGTAATGCATCATACATGTAATTATGTTGTTTTATGCCCCATTAGTTTAGCCTACATTGCTTATAATGACTCTTAAACTGCCACGACATGGCCATACGGTGTCCTGACGCATCGCGTGTCACGTGAGGATTGCAAGTCACTTCGAGTCCCAGGGAATGCTGCAACATCCACATAATGGATGTGGTCGTATAAAACTATATGACTTCCTGTCAAGGGTCGCATGCAGCAGCGGCAGAGAAATCCCACTTATTTCAATTCCACCCTCGCAAAAACAGAGGGTCACAACAGTTTATCGCCTAGAAAGATATAAAACTGGTATATTTGGCATAGAATCAAGCTGAATGTATGTATCGAGCCCAGTAACTCAGGGTTGCTGTTTGAAAGAGTTTTACAGGCTCTCCTTTAACAGCCTCTGAGGCCCCGGAGGGTAGAACGACCCAAAAAAAACAACCTTTTCCTCTACATATGGGTTGTTGAAATAGTGAATATATCGAGTACAGGGTTGGGGGCGTTGAGAAACAGGTCAAAATGTTGATAACTCTGTGTCATCTGTGGACTTTGGTAAGGATTTTCTTTTTAAACTCAGAACCCTGTTGTCCTTATCCGTTTAATCACCGTTGATGATTGTGTTCATGCAAAACAAAACAAGCTCATTTATAAAGCAGTGAATGAACAATATCATCATGTCAGTATTTGAAATGTACAGTGTATAATCATACAGTGCGTTTGTGTGTGGGCTCTAACTAATCACACACCTTTCTTCATCTATATTTCTGTGTATTCAAGGCTCCACGGTTGAGTGCAACTAATTCATCTTTATTTCCAAATACATTTTGTGATCCATTTTAATGTAATTAAAAAAGATTGAGTAGGCGCTATGGACCAGTGCTGATCAGGCCCTCCCAATAAGGCTCTGCTTATTGCAATACTTAAAATCTGAAAAGCTGCAGAAGTTTAATGCATCTTACTTTTCGATTTAGACAGAGAAAACTTTCCTCCATTTTCCACGTCACATCCTCAGATGAAAACCAGGAAACCTGTGATTTATCTGCTGAGGATGACGGGCCCAAAACACTAATCTTGCGTGCCGGATGGTCTATCACCAAATGTTTTAGTTTACCTTTGAACAACTGAACTCTTTTACAGTTGAGTTTTGGTTTAGATCAAAAAGATATGTACGGATTCTCTGACACTATTTACATCCCTGGAAAAGCTCTACTTCCAATTCCAACAGCTACTGGTTTTGAAGTGTGAGGCCTGGCAGATTGAATCATTTCCAACACACACACACACACACACACACACACACACACACACACACACACACACACTCACACACACACACACACACACTAATTGTTAACACATTTGCAGAGAGCTCCAGATCTTTTTCGAGCCGCCCGAGGTGCGAGCGACGCTGCATGGGGCTTTGAGGAGAATGGTTAAAATGGGATCCGTGGCAACGGAGACGATGAGATGTCTGAGGAGAAACTCAAAACTGTCTGGCCGGGTTCCAGAAGCTCCACAGGTGGACTAGGTGGAGGGACCAGGCTTAGAAATAACAATAATAATAATAATAATAATAATTTTATGGCTCCCGTCACAGCCTATTCACTTTTAACTTGACTCATCCTGTGCATAGAATTGCTCTTTGTACATTCTGTATATTTGGCTATTTTATTTTTATTTTTCATTTGAATACTTTCTTTGGATATCTGGCTGTTTTTGCACATTTGACTTTTCTTGTTTTATCTCATACACATAGCAATAATCTACAATATACAGTATATCATATATATCCTATTTACCCAAGCCAACAACCTATCTTGTGCATGGAATCTCATTTGTATATTCTGCATGTTTTCATATATTTGACCATTTCTGTTTTGTATATTTCAGATACTTGTGTATATTTGGCTTTGTTTATTTTTTAAACTTTTATTGCTTTTACGTGTTACTTATTTTATTTTAGTATTATAACATTTTTTAGGATTGCTAAACTTGTTTTTAATGCTAACCATCTTAAGAAATGCACCAATACTTTCCACGTGAATGTAATGTATCTACCAAAATAAACAGATTCTGACTCCGATTCTGATTAAAGAAACAGAGGCCATAAGAAACAATACAGGAAGAAGAATCCATTTTCCTAATTAACAGAAGGGTTTTTATTTAAGCAGGGTGTGTGGGGGCAATTACGGACAAAGAGGGAATACTGAAAAGGACTGTTTAGGGGCCACAGTGCTCAAGGTGCCGGGTTCCCGGGATTTCCACTCATCGGGCTGAGATGGTGGAGGTTTTAGGGAGGGAGGGAAGGGAGGAGGGAGGGAGGTTGTAACAGCAAACAAACCTGCTGGATTATGGGAACTTGTATACTCATATTTGGTGATGAGTCACAGATAAAGGTGAGCAGGTCAGGGCCCTGGATGTGCACTGGCCTGTTTCACTCTGCATTTTAGGGAGTCTCACGGTGCTTCAGTGTGCCGGCTTTAGCAGAGATTAGGCAATCAAACAGGAGATATTAACACAGAGTAAGCAGAAATAAGGGATTTTTCTAACCCTGACCATAATTAAAAACCCTGACCTATTATTGTTGGATATTAATAGAATTATTTAATAGTGCCATTTAACTCTCTGTAGATGGTTAATCTACTTAAGATTTCCCACATCGTATCCAAATTTCTCAAACAGTGTACCTTACAATCCACATTTGGAATATACAGAAAGGGAGGAAATGAACAGTTACTTTTCAGGTTTTTCTTCCGACAAGCTATTCCAGGGCATTCCTCACATGGTTTGTGTATGTGGCTGTTTATCTATTTCCCAAATATGCTTTGAAGCACCTGAGGTTCAAACTGTCATTTGGCACCGAGTAAACAATTCAAATAAACCATTGAACAGACAAATCATTATCTTAACGAAACAACTATGCATCTAATCTAATCAACAGTCCCGGCCACCTTTCTCTGTGCCGTGCAAAGTGAAGCTTCATCAGACAGCAGGCTCAGTTTAGCTTAGTTTAGCAGCCACGGCTTAAACTAAGCTAAACTTCACATCATGCATCCAGTTAAAACGCTCCCAAGTCAATAATCATCCAGGCAACGATATCCGCGCTTTGGGTGTCACCACTGCTGCTTTGATGCAAGGGGGACGAAACCGAAGTGAGATTAAAAGCTAAGAGGAACGCCTGAGTAAACAAATGTCCTCGCTGCTTGCAACGGACTGCATTAAAGAGCATTGTTTGAACCGAACCCTTCAAAGAAGCACAATGGACCCGTCCACTCCCACCGCGCAGCACACAATGGAAGGGCTCAGGTTAAAGGCCGACGCAAAAAGAAAAAAACCAAGCGGGTCGACCCCCAGTCTTTCATTCGTCTCATAAACGCTTTCACTGGCAAATAAGTTGCTGCAAAAGTAGTTTTAAAGCACGAGTCACGAGGAAACCATAAACGTCAATTTTGAAACAAGCCGACAACTTCGGACCAATCTCGCCAAAGTAATTTCTCCCAAACAGAAATGATTTTTCCTAAACTCACACTAACTTGACTGAACGAAAGTGGAATCCCCCCCCCCCCCATGAATAGCAGCACCCTCTAACACGGGGCCCCAGGTGAGGCTGACGACAGCTGACACTGACCAACGTGCGCGGTGCATCTGCTGCTGAATGCACCGACAGCTGGACGACAGGCCTCCGGCACGTCCGCGAACCACCACTGAAATTGTTGTAATACTGGTTAGGTATAGCCCCGGGCATTTCGACGTAGTTCATTCTTGCTCCGAGATTGTCACAATAAGTACGAGTAGGCACTATACGGATAGAAACAATTAATACGGTTTCCTGCGCATGAGTGCGGTGACACTCATGTGCTTCATTGGTCACCACAACAGGTCAAACTCCAAAGCGCCGGTCCCAGAGCAAACAGTCCTTAAAGCAAATAGGCCCCAGTCCAAATGCCAGGAGACTGAGAGAGTTGGGATTCCTCTGCTGGACAGCCAAGGCCCCCGGACATTACAATGATTGAACATTAACGTTGTGTCATTCTCTGAGCACCGACATGAGTCCTTTGCTCATCTCCAAAGTCACATCTTCTAAAGAAACGAGGAGACGGTTATTTTATTTCTTGAGTCGCACCTTTTTCCAAATAGGACCTGTATGTCTAGAGCGACAAACTAAGCACTCTCGGTGATGTAATGTAAAACACCCACATGGAATTTACGTCACGTATTTCCAAAGTGTTTGAGCCACGTGTGCTTTTCATAAGAGTGTCTTAGTTTTTTTTACATTGGAACTACAAATATGAAAGATACCTGCGCAGGGAAACCTGTCAATGCCTTTCCACAGTGCATCCAATGCCTCAGAAATTTAGAACTTAAAAAAAAAAAATTTGGCACGTGAGAGGTCGCTGCACATCTGAAATACCATCTCTTTAGACCTCCAAGGTGGAGGCGACCAGCAGATCTGGTTTGGCCTTCTTGTATTTTCTCTTCCCATTGCATGAAAAGGTTAGGCTCTGATCTGATACAACATCTTGTGCTTAAACAAACCGTCGTAGTTGTGGAAGAACGCCAAGCAGCCCGAGGACCTTTGGAAAGGCTGTCACCACCTTACCTCATTGGCCACACAAGCATGGTGACATGACTCAATATGAAGCCAGAACCAGCTTGAACGCTACAAAATCAACTGTCTGTATCCTGTCTTCGTAACAATTCTGTAACTTATATTGTATGAGAAGGGGAAAAGGGGAACTGGCATAGACGCTGCTTCAACGGTCTGATTGAAACATGGAAACCTTAAGCAAAGCAGGCGCCCCTGACAATCACTAACTCGAAACTAGATCTCTCATCATTTATTCAGCCAGTGACTCACACACGCAACAGCGCAGAGGAAACAGGTAGAAGCGAGCTCCACAGTTCACTCGACTGTTTGTTTTTTTCTTTCAATCTATTACACCGCTCAAGTCTCACTTCCTTTCAATAAACTAATTTTACAAGGCAAAAAAAAAATTATAATAATACTTCCGTTTATTCAAGTTACAAACTTTTTTTTATTGAAAAGGCTTCACTTGCAAAGTCATCTGGATATATTGGTTTTATTTTAACAGCATAGCAAATAGAACAAAAATAAAACAAAGTGTTATCTCTATAACCTTTGAACAGAAGTTGGTTGGTTTGTGTGACTTTCTTCATGAAGCAAGTGTAAAGGCTGATGTTGATTGTTAAAAACTAAAAAGAAAAGTAGGAGAAACCGTCAGCGCAGCACCATGGATGTGGTCGGTGGGTCGAGACCTGTAACACTTGCCGGGGTCCAAAAGTCACTGAGAGTCAAAGGCCCCGGGGTCTTTTCTCTCTGCTGCGGCACCCAGTCGGTAATAAACCGTCCCCGCAGTGCCGACTCAGCAGGGGCAACACGTCTGGCTGCGCAGACCGTCTTGTGGGCCCGTAATGTGGGGCCCTCAACAAGGCAGCTGAAACTATTGGAAGCTCTTGGAAGAAGATTGGTCGTAGTGGAACTGAGTATTTCCCCGAAGCAATAAAATCGTATCCGTCACAGTGTCTGTATAAGCCAGCATCCAGATAATGTATTTCGAATGAACCCAGCTACCCCCATGGTGGACATCTTGGATGCGTAGTCACTGCACAAGTAAATGGGGACCAACAATAGTCCTTGGTCACTGAGTAATCGTTTACAATCACAATGAAAACAGTACTTGGAGGTCCTACAAATACACATTCTTGCAAACTACGGTGGCAGTTTGAAATGTTAAAGTGATTTACTGATATAGGCCTTTTTTTTCCCCCCGGTCCAGATATGAATGAGTGAACATTCTCAAAGAGGGATTTGAACTTTGCCCTCCTCCGAAGAGAGAAAAAACAAAAAACAAAAACAAAAAAAAGGTGGGTCAATACTGTGTGAAAGCTGAGTAGAATATAACGGTAGGCCCCGACCGACAGTCTCAAATTGTTCTTAAATCATACAAAGCGTGAAAGGAACTATGTAATAAGAGCTCAAAGAAAAGGTTATTGTGCATTTAGACAGTGTTGATTATACAGACTGTGAGTGAAATACAACTGAACCAAAGCAAAGTATAAAAGGAAAACCAGCAAAAGCAATTTGTCTTTTGGTTTGAGGAAACGGTCACAGAGACTGGTTATCAAAATGGGAATATAATTGCAAGTTCTTTTAGTGGATATTCAAGAAAGAGGTTGTTTTTTTGCTTTTCATGTAATCGCTTCAGGTTGATTTTCTTCTGTGCGCGCGTTTGTCTTGAACTACAAAACAGTCCGGGCTGGAGTCAGGTGCAACTTTTTTTTTTTTTAAGATTTGTAATTTGAGGTAAGCCAGGTCAGACCCTCGTAAAGTCCATCCCCCGACGTCGCACACGAGGGCTGAACGTACCAATTCCTGTCTCTGATGCGCGTCAGGCCCAACTTCTCCTGGATCTCGTGGGGCTTCATGGCGTCCGGCAGGTCCTGCTTGTTGGCGAAGATCAGGATGATGGCGTCCCTCATCTCCCGGTCGTTGATGATCCGGTGGAGCTCCTGCCGAGCCTCGTCTATCCTGTCCCTGTCCGCACAGTCCACCACGAAGATCAGGCCCTGCGTGCCCGTGTAGTAGTGTCTCCACAGCGGCCGGATCTTGTCCTGGCCGCCCACGTCCCACACGTTGAACTTGACGTTCTTGTAGGTGACAGTCTCCACGTTGAAGCCCACGGTGGGGATGGTGGTGACCGACTGGCCCAGCTTCAGCTTGTACAGGATGGTGGTCTTGCCAGCAGCGTCGAGTCCGAGCATCAATATTCTCATCTCCTTGTTGCCAAAGACCTTTGACATAATTTTCCCCATCGTCTCGGCTTATCAATCATAAATACGTGTTGATCGATGGTAGAAAGAAAAAGTTGTGGGGGGGGGGGGTTACAGTCCTCAGTATTTGTCAGATGGCCTCCCACGTGATCCCCTGTGGTGGTGCTCTGACAGCTGTCAATCATCAAAATCAGAAACTGTTAGTTTGAGTGATTCCCACCAAAGGAGAGTCAATACATTACATGGTAATACTGTTATGTCAATGTACAGTCTTCATAGACTGGCGGAGGGATACATTTTCCTATTCCAGCTACAATTACTTACTTACTTACACACACACACACACACACACACATATATATGTACCGGTTAATCCTAAAGCCGATTTACACTCAAAGAATATAATGTATTTTAGGGAGGGAAACTCACGACTCATCCGCTGTGTAAAATAGGCCCGCGTCCAAGCCCCAGAGTTCCCACTTCCTCCTTGGTGTCCACACTTCAAATCTTAAACGACTTCGATCGATGAATTCCCCCCAAAAACCTAACGGCGGGGCTTTCCCTGGGCGCGCGGGGTCACGAATCCGACTCCAATCGGCGTCTGCACCGGGACATCCAGAGGTAGGAGCGTCCAAAAGGTCATTGATTCATCCGACTTTCCGCCTCTCGCCCTGGAACACAGGAGAGAAAAGGGAGCGGTGTCGGCGGAGCGCACCGCCCGACGGCCACATTAACGTCCCGCAGCCCAAAATGACATGTCTTTCACAGAACGCGGCGCGCTGAGGGAAAAAAAAAAAAAACCAAAAACGTACGAACCGACCTGCAGCTGCGGCAACCCCCCGTCCCCGAGTTCTTCCTCCCCGCGCTCTCTCCCTCTCGCCCTCGCTCACACTCGCACTGTGCCGCGGTGTCTCTCTCTCTCTCTCTCTCTCTCTCTCTCTCTCTCTCTCAACCGCTCGGTTACAGCCGTGTTACCGGAAAAGGTGCGGACCGAGATCCACCCGCCACTTCCTCCCCGTCCGCCCTTGCTGCGTTCGAGCACGCACGGAAACCGTGCCGCGTCGGCTGGGGAGCGTGCGAGGGGACGGGAGGTTTCCCGGAAACGTCTCGTTTGTATTCGTTGTTCACTAAAGCTAGATTTCTACGTGTCACCAAAACACACTTATCTTACTATTAAAGCAGTATATGTACATATTTTGCTTTACATGCATGTATGTTATCGTGTGTGCCTTCCCGACTTCCGATTTTTGACAGCGTTAATTATTGATCGTTTATTTTATATTGGCATTTTTTCTATTATTATTATTATTATTATTATTGATTTGATGTGAGTGTCTGTGTTTCTCTGGGATGATATATCTATCTGTATTAAAACCAAAACACAGAAAAGAGCAGTAGCATTATTAAAATGATAGAGCGTTTATTAAATTAATAAAAATGTCCATTAATCATATGTGGGCCAGGTTACACGTTATATTACACATTAGTTTGTCTTGATTTACATGACTTTCCATGTGTTATATATCTGAGTGACTGAGATGAAAGTGTGTTGTTTTCTA
This sequence comes from Zeus faber, assembly GCF_960531495.2. Taxonomy (NCBI): domain Eukaryota; kingdom Metazoa; phylum Chordata; class Actinopteri; order Zeiformes; family Zeidae; genus Zeus; species Zeus faber. The sequence continues at coordinate 9,092,618 of NC_137189.1, forward strand.
AGTAACACATTGTTGCCAGGCGTGTTACACCCTGTTTCCGTCTTGGTTCCGTCAGGGCCCAGCAGGCGTGATCGGCGCTCGCAAGTTGGGAACGCATCTCTCCCACTCGACTCGAACGCGGCATCGTGCACTACTCCATTTGACATGCGCGGAGAGCGCTCGGATATTGTAAATGGACGCCATTTGGATTTCCCCTCAATGTTTGTCCGTGTATAAGTCAGGAAAAAAAAAAATGTCAGACGGACAAACACATACTTAATTCACACCAGAAAAGAAACTGCGATGTTACAGCAGCTCGCATGAAAAACAACGGGCAATAATAATAATAATAATAATAATTAGTAATACTAATAAAAAAATGGAAAACAATTTACAATATGCAACACAACTAAGATTTCACTAAAAATAGAGAAACATTGTCAATATACAATAAACTTAAAAAAAAAACCACGAAAATTAAAATAAATGGAAACATAGAACAAGGATAAAAATAACTACAAACGTCTGTATCCACCATTCACACGGTCCAGAATAGGACATAGTACAAGTTTCATACAGGCCTTAATAGTGTAGTTTGGCTAAGGCCGCTGTCTTTTAAGTCAAACTGGATTAAGAATTGTATTAGTATATTATATTTTATGACAACAATGCAATATTATTGCATTGGACATGATAGCTCTGCTGCAGTACTCCTAAATTATATATATCATAATAGAAAACACTTAATATACATGAGTGCGGAATGTAGATTAAGATAAAATAACATCAGTATCTACGTAAAGTGTACCAGGGTGGAAAAAAAAATGGTATAACATACACAGTATTGGGAAGAAGAAGAATCTTTAATTGTCACGCAACACACCACACTACAATACATGCAGAGACACACACACATGCACATGCTTTTTGGGGTGGTGGCCGGTGAAATGAGGCCTCTGCATTTGACCCATCCTGGCTTGTCCTTCCTCCGGGGGCGCAGCCAGGAGCAGTGGGCAGCATTCGTGGACGCGCCCGGGGACCAGGTACCAAGTGTCCATCGCTGGTCAGACGATGGTGTGTGCATGTTTTTGGTGGGGGTCCGTACTGACCTTAGGTGGAGCAAACCCCATGTGAGCACGGGGAGAACATGCAAACTCCACACAGAAAGGCTCCTATTTGGGAGATAACCCGCTGGAGCACGGTGCCAACAGCACCCCAGGCGGGAATTGAACCCAAGTATTGCAAAAGAGGAGTGTTTAATGACTACATATATTTAATACATAAAATGACAAAGTGACAAATGACAAAATGATCAAATATGATGAATCCTACATTTGATAAAATGTAGGATTCAAAATATTATATTTTCTTAATAATTGGATTATAAACTTTATTATTGGTGATACGTGGAGGCGTGGCTCCTGGCAAGCGTCGCACTGCGCATGTGCAAACTTTGCCCTTCTCTTAATGTTTTAAGTTAAGAATGAGAGTTGGAGCGCGGCGGAGCATTGTTGGATAGATTAAGTTACAGAAATAGCAACGTATCCGTTTGATCCGCGTTTCATGGAAGATACTGGTAAGATTAAGAACAAAACGCTCGTTCTCTGTCGAAGAATCCATTGTAGCGCATCGAAATTTCCAGTAGGTTAGCGGGAAGGCTAAAATGAGCTAGCTAGCGCACGCTACCTAGCATGCGAGACCAGACGGGGCATGTTGCTTCTGCTAAGTTGGGGGTAGTTAGGTGGTTGGATACGAAATAAACATGCGTAATGTTGGTGAACTTAATCTATTACCGGGTGGTAATAGTACGACGGCGTTCATTGCCGGTTCTATCGGCAAAGTAACGTATAATGCCGAGGGAAAGTAAACGTAAAGCAACCTAACACTCGCGTTAACTAGTGACGCAAGAACCGCGAAAGACTGGTTGCTAGCAAGGCCGATGTTTTAAATCTCTCCACACCGCTCACAAACTGAAAAAAATTCCGAACGTCTTAAACAAAGTCCAAGCTAAAATATTGGTGTGACCCATGCTTTGTATTCTTCCGCCTAAATGAATACTAGTAAGAGTGTGACTGAGGCGCCACGATTAAAATCCCTAAATAAGACTCGAACCTTCCCCACTACAAGGAAGTGTCTCGTTGCAGCAGCAGCAGCTGCTGCACATGAGGGGGCTGTGCTTTTTTTGGTCGGGACAAATTTACCTGGTTTAAAAACACGCTCCTAAAATGCTGCGATCTATTCTGGGATCCGTATTTATCAAGTGTCTGAGAATCACAACTGGGAATCACGCTTGAAAGTTGAACGAGGAGTATAAAGAGTTGGGCATTCTTTGGAAAGTGAAGGACACTGTTTTAGGACAATCTGAGCTGCGGAACAAAAACATTTTAGTCTTTTTATGAAGTCTTTATTTATGGCACATACAACAAAAATTAAAACAGAACACAAAGGACACACACACACTATATAGCATTTTGTAATTTAGTGAAGTGAGCGATTAGGACACATAGATAAATCCTGGTGGTGATCGTAGTTTCCAGGTTAACAGGTTAACTTTTACTCCTATGCCATCAAATTTGTCACAATTTCATGACATTAAGGGCCGATTTCCTACTGAGATGCTTGATAAATTCTTGCCCAGTTCTCTGTAAATGTTCTACCTTTCGTACTGTGACAGTGAGCGCACAGCCTACCTATACAAAGATTTAAAACATTCTATTTCCATGTTGTTCATTTGGACACAAATCGAATTATAGAAAGGCAATAATCTAGCCTTCTAAAAGTTTTTTTTTTTTTTTTTTTTTTTTTTTGTGATTTTGTTAAATCACATTCTTAAAGCCAAATGACTAATATCAACCTCTTTCCAACAGACCCGCACCTCACAGACGAGCCCATGACGGGAACTATGGACACAGACTCCCCCAACAGTGGAGACTCGCCTGCCACGGAGGGCCACGGCTTCCTGCCCGACCTCCCGGTTCTCCCGCAGGCCGCAGAGTGGACCCTAGACCAGGTTCCGTCAGAGACTCTTACCACCGTCTTGCCAGAGGACTCGGATCTGTCCCAGGATGCCCTGGAGCAACACCAGCAGCTGAGTTCCCCCGGCCTGGGATCGGTAGAGAAGGCCGTGGAGCAGTTTCAGCTCGCGAATGCACAGCTTTTTCAGGAGGAGCAGCCGCCGCTACCGACCGAGGATCCCCAGCCACCACCGGCAGCACCAGCAGAGTGCATGACACAGTCTGAGGAGACTCAGGACCTGGGCTCACAGGCAGAGCCTCAAGAAGAAAATGGCGCCCAGGGTAATAAATCTCTGATTATGGTTGTCATGATGTGAATCCATAATGTTGTACATTTCTAAATTTAAAGCCATATCATAGCAAACCCAATTTGTGATGATTGTTTTTTGTTGGACAGAAACATATTTTAATAGCACTTAATGCTCTGTTCTACTCTCAGTTGACACCCTGGCGACACCGATGCTGGAGGACGGCATGGAGCTGGAGGATGCGAGTAGAGAGGCGTCAGAAGAGCCAGATGTCCCTGCAGAGCCTGAGCTCCCTAATGAGTTTGAAAAGCTCTTTAAAGGGTGCGAGGACAATCCAGAGGACTTTAATGCCTGGGTCTATCTACTGCAATATGTGGAGCAAGAGGTGGGGGCAGATAATGGACATATTGTTCAACCCTTAACGTTTTGACCAAATGGTTATTTGTGCTATATGTGTGGATTCTGATTGTGATTTATTTCCACAGAATAACCTTCAAGCTGTGAGGAAGGCATTTGATGTATTCTTCCTCCGCTATCCCTACTGCTATGGCTACTGGAAGAAGTATGCAGACATAGAGAAGAAGCACGGCCACATACAGGTTGCGGAAGAGGTAAATACATATTAATGATCTGACCTGGACATTCCATGTTCAGATAAAGCAGAAAGTCCAAAGTCTAATATTTTGAATAAATTATCTGGATCTGCTGATCAGGCAAAAGTCACAGGTACATATTTTGAGTGGAACTAGCCGGTTCAGTAGCAGGTGTCTTTGTTTCTTCATTCTGAAATTGTCTGCCTTGGTTCATGATACAATAATAATAAGTTATATTGTCTTTAAAGCCTATTTAGATTTATTTCAGCCTTTTTGTTTTTTATTTTAATTATTTTTTGGTCTTGGAATTTAACTTCATTTAAGACTCTTACATTTATCCTTCATTAAACACAAGTGTGGCTAATTATATCCATAGCTACTAATCAAGTTCAATTTTAATGGGTTGTCTTTCTTCTTTCTAAAGGTGTACAGACGGGGTCTCCAGGCTATTCCTCTCAGCGTGGACCTGTGGCTGCACTACTTGACCTTCATTAAAGAGAACGCAGACCCCACCGACCAGGAAACTGAGGGACGCATCCGAGCGTAAGTAATGGATATCCTTTGTCTGACTTCATTACACATCAAATTGTTGTGTAACTTTTCTCAATATGATGTAAACTTGTTGAGATTTTCTAGTTTCTCCAAGTTCAGTCTTTGTGATGGAATTTAAACTGAAAGGGGTAACGAAAAGAAAACATTAAGAGGGGGAAAAAAAGCTTGAAAAACCTCAAGCTATATTGTTTCATAACAAAAACAACAATATGCAGGTCACTTTCCGATCTATTTATTTATTTATTTATTTATTTATTTATTTATTTATTTTTTCCCCCTACTCGCAGTGCCTACGAACACTCAGTGCTTGCAGCCGGCACAGATTTCCGCTCAGACAGGCTGTGGGAGGCCTACATCAACTGGGAGACGGAACAGCAGAGACTGGCCAATGTCACGGCCATTTATGATCGAATCCTGGGCATCCCAACCCAGCTGTACTCCCAGCACTTCCAGAGGTGAGGGAAGGGACTGGAGAAAGTGATGTGTTGAAAGTTTGTCTAAATTCTTCATGAGCGATAGTTGCCACGTATAGACGTGCATAATTATCATTTGGTTGAGATGATTTATTTTGAATTTAGGTCTGGTATGGCAAAGCCTCCTGTTCTTGTCAATGCGAGATAAATCTCAATACTAACCGATACTAAAGACATGGAACAAGATAAAGCCATTTCAGAAACCTGATGATCACTGTTATCTTGGCAGGTTCAAAGAACATGTGCAGAACAACAACCCCAAGTTCTTCCTGTCTGAGGAAGAGTTCATTCAGCTGAGAGTGGAGCTTTCCAAAGCCAACATGGTTGTTAGCGAAGACTCAGAAACGCCTGTCGTTGGGGAGGATCTCCCGCCTGGCATCGAGGACCTGCTTGACCCCGCCAAGGTAAGGCTGCAGCTTCCACCGATGGAGGGTGCTTAAATGGATAGCAGCATTTAGCAGGTGCTTGCCTATTCTTCCATGGAGAGAACAAGAGAAAAAAATGTGTTCAGGTTTGAAGAGCTGTCTTTCCATCAGCAGCGAAGCCAATGAATGTCTGGGGGATTCAAGTTGGCATCCATTCAGGAACCGTGCTAAAATTGGGTCAGGATCGACCGTGGCCCAATGACCCTGGCACCTGCAACCAGAGCTGGACAATGGCTGATATGAAGGGTGCAAACATACCTGCCCCTCTACAGGCTTCTTGTGTCTGGCAAGCTTATGGTGATGTAAATTATCAAAGGAAGGCCTTGCAGTATCTTATTTTTTAAAAGCTCGTGGAGAATTTGGTGCAGTGCAGTGGACCATGGCGGCATTCACCAAACCATGTTTCTTGTGTTTTTAATATAGAGGGTGACGGAGATCGAGAATATGCGTCACAAGGTGACTGAGGCTCGGCAGGAAGTGTTCAACCACAATGAACATGAAGTCAGCAAGCGCTGGACCTTTGAGGAGGGCGTAAGTGCTCACACATTCAAACATCACACATTAAAATTTCTTTCAGCATTATTAGTTTATTTTCCAAGGAACCAGGAACTAAGTTGTTGGTACATGAGGTGGAGGTACACTTGAAAATAAGTTTTTGACCTAAAAGATGTGTTCAGAACAACATAAGAAAAAAATTGTGCGGTGATCTGGGTTCTTGCAAACTGTTTTGTCTTTCTCTCGCTCTGAGAGGTCCCCTTGTCGCGACTGGTCCAAATGCTGTTGCGTCATGGCAGGGGACGGACTTCAATCTCCTCCTTTTCCGGGTCAATCTCCGGCTCCTTCTCAGCTTATTTGTTTTATCGATCCGCAACAGTCAGAAAACGAACAATGAAAAATGAATACCTTTTGAGGAAAGAGTTTCAGAGTGCGAGACTATACCTGGGCCCTCTTGACAGCCATCGCCGTGTGTTTCGTTATATATATATATATATATATATAGATAGATAGATAGATAGATAGATAGATAGATAGATAGGTAGATAGAACAACCGCCCACCTGGTGAGAGAGGAGAGACGCAAACACTGGCACAGTTTTACGAGAGAAACGGGTTATGGTTTAACGCGACATAAACAGCGTTGTCACATTCTATATCTCACTTGAAAATATATCGCTGTACTGTTAAAGAAAACCCGACATAGAATTTAATTGAATAGATCGGCCCCATTGTCACTAATACCCAGCTATTTGAGTCCGTATTGGATCGGTGCGTTCCTACTAACCTCACGGTTGGCTAGTTAGTGGGTCAAAGTCCGTACTTGTAACTTGTAACTCGAGTGTCTCATACACAGGCAGAAAATTTGTGTGTCCGTCTCTCAGAATTTGTGAAACCTGACTGTTGAAAATATTCCTGCACAAATTTAATTTACGTATAATCTAAATATTTCTACAGCTACAAAACTTTTTAAACTTGTGCAAATTATATCTGTACTCTACTAATACTTTTTCATACATACACAGAAGATGTCTACAGCTGCAAAACTTTATTACACATTTTTTAAGCTACGCCATGCTACTTCTATTTCATAACGGAATTGGAAAGTCAGAACCTGAAATAAAGTGACCAATGCGACCAGTGTGTGCCCGGTTCCGCAGGTTTTGCATCACTTCCCCTTGATCTCCATGGTTACCAGGGGCGGTGGAAAATAATCCAAGAACTAATTTTAGTGACTCTTGCTATGGTTCCTTTTTTGAGAAGGTTTCAGGCCTGAATGGATCCTCATTCAGTTCCTGTACTTTGGTGGAAAAGCAGCAGTTACAATTCGATTGATGGGCTGTTTGCAAGCACACATCATAAAAAAAAAACAACAGGTTAATGTTGTAACATTTTTGCTCCTTCAGATCAAGAGACCGTACTTCCATGTGAAAGCCCTTGAGAAGACCCAGCTGAACAACTGGAAGGAGTACCTGGACTTTGAAATTGAGAACGGCACCCCGGAGCGCGTTGTGGTCCTCTTTGAAAGATGCCTCGTCGCCTGCGCCCTCTACGAAGAGTTCTGGACCAAGGTATCCTGACCTTTTGACCTCTCCCTCACTTCCACTTACCCCCCTCCCCTCCCTCCCGCACTTAACCCCCATCAACGATGATATCACATGGACACAGTAAATCGTCCTGCACTCTCTTTGCGTGTAACGTTGATATGTGACTGTATCTGTTGTATTAGGGGATGGCCAGCTTGCCACACAAGATATGACTGCAGCATTTGCCAACTACTACGTTGCATCTTCTCCGTCTCCCACTACCTTACAGAAACTTATCTAATTGGTTCCATGAAGGTGCTGATGGGTTTACACAGAAAATTTCTAAAAACGATCTTGACAATGAAGAAATTCACTTGAGTCAACTGAAATTTTAGTTTTAAAATGTTCTGTCACTCTCTTGCCTTTCGCTTCTTTTTCCTCTTTTCTTTGCTCTCTCCGCTCCTGCTTTGTCTTCCTATTGTTTTTTTTCCTCCTCCTCTATTCTCTGCTCCTCCCTCTACTCCCCTTCTCTTTTCACTCAAGTACGCCAAGTATCTAGAGGGCTTCAGCATCGAGGGAGTAAGACACGTCTACAAGAAAGCCTGCACCATCCACCTGCCCAAAAAGCAGGCCATCCATTTGCTGTGGGCCGCCTTCGAGGAGCAGCAGGGTAATCAGTTGACTTTTAACGTTCCTGTAGGCAAATATAAATGTGTTGTGAGTTTGTCACACCACGGTATAAAGTGTTTATTAACCACTAGAGTTGGGTCAATTTCCGGTTTTGCCGGTCCGGTGTACAAGCCCAAACAGGTTTGATTTTATGCAAACCGACTGGACTGGTATTTGTCAGTATCAGACGTTCTGGCAAATTAAAAAGGAGCCTCCATCATCAAGTTGTAGTCACTGCACTAAATCCAACTTGTATTGCATTAATAATATGCAATATGACAATGTGATTAACATAATATTATGTTTGTTTATAAATGGGCAAACGGAGCCACTAGTGTCGTATAGGCTGTTCACAATTAAGTGCCAAGCCAAGGCCGGCAACATGGAGATCAAATTTCAGTGGAGGTGGGAGCGGGCAGGATGCAGGGCGCAGGTTGTTTGTTAACAAGAAAGTTCATGTTTTTTTTTTTTTTTTTTTTTTTTGGTTTTTTTTTGGGGGAGGCAAGACATGGAAGGGTTAATCTCAAACCAAACAAACTGTGCCAATGTGGCAACGATTTTGGATTTGAAGCCGATGAAAGAGGCGAGCCGAAAAACCTAGATGAGGCAGTGTGTAAACACTTTGTGAAAAAAGTTATGGCAAAAGTGTGACACCTAGTAGTAAAATTTGGTGGTCCTGTGTTTGGCTTCATAACAAGCCGATTTGAAAATACCTGGGGGTGGGGCAGTTAATAGGCCCCATTCTATTAACTAGGCCCAACCCTATTAACCACCCAGCCACATTTGAATGATTAAATAAAATCGGCAAGTATATAAAATTTAGGTTTCAAAATCGTGGGGAGGGAAAAAAAACGGCAGTTTCCTCTGCTCTGAGATGCGGGAGGCGCTGAAACTGCGCTCAATCGCGTAAAACTATTACATTGGAGTATATTCCATGTTTAAACGTTCTGCTGAACCCAGTCCTGTGTCTCTAGTACCGCTGTCTGGCTGCGGCACATAGGCACTGTTTGATGTTTCTGCCAGTGGGTGCGTGCGGGAGCTGCAGAGCTGAGATCCCGGCTGTTAGCATAGCTTATTTCACCACCGATGCTCTTGATTCCGACCTGCTGTGTGTGTATATATAGTTTTAGGTGAGGGGCAATGCCAGGTCGCACCACAAAAATGGTGGGAAACAGTTTAACGTTTTAACTCCACGTTTCAGTACTACATCGTCCCATCTTTTGACATGTTTTCAGCAATTATTTTCTCACATGTATAATATGTTCAGGAAAAAAACCCTGAATTCACTTTACAGGGACTTTGATGACGCTCAACTGCTCATCTCAGGATCCACATTTAAGTCACAACACAACCATCATTTAAGATTTGAACTATTCACATTTTTTCCACAATGTGAATTGTGCCAGACTTAATCCAGCAGTTCTCTTAATAGTATCAAATCAACCGAGTAGAGGCTTGAGGCCATAAATACCAAATTATGTGAAATGAGTAGTTATTGTTGGGCTGGTGTAATGGTTAATGTCTTAAACGGTTTCCGAAACAAGGTGTGGATTTCCCAGATTTCTACAAGATACTGAGTTAAAGGTTGTGGACTGCATTGAAACAAAATGGCTGTGGACAGCTTTAAAAACGAAACGAAAACCCTTGAAACAATAAGAAAGTTACATCACACATTTGCACTCATACCGCACAAACCTCTAGTTTTGACCTGGTGAATCACCCCTAAATGTCAAGAAGATCCACTCAAAATTTGCTGTCAAAGGCCACAATTCTCTTAGATTCTATTGTATTATACATTTTCTGACCCAGTGCTAGGTTTAGTTCATTGCCTTTGGAGCAGTACATACTGTATAACCCTGGTGTCTTTGGAACCGAATTCTCCCTCCAAGCTTATTCTGTCTTATCTCCTCAAGGGAATGTTGAGGAGGCTCGCGGCATCCTGAAGGCCCTGGAGGAGCTCGTCCCATCCCTGGCCATGGTGCGTCTGCGGAGGGTCAGTCTGGAGCGTCGCCACGGCAACCTGGAAGAGGCGGAGACACTGCTGAGGGAGGCCATGGAGTCGGCGAAGAACAACGGCGAGATGTCGTTCTACGCCGTGAAGCTGGCGAGGCAGCTGCTGAAGGTGCAGAGGAGCCTCGGCAAAGCCAGAAAGGTTCTTCTGGAAGCCATCGAGAAGGACGAGGTGAGAGACTTTGAACCCTTGAGTTTGCACCTGCCGTTGTGGTGCAACGCTTAAGTCCAAATGAATGTTGGAGACATATTGTTTGTGCTTGATGTGCCTCTTTTCCCCTTCTTTTGCAGACAAGTCCAAAGCTGTACTTGAACCTGCTGGAGCTGGAATACAGTGGAGATGTGCAGCAGAACGAGGCGGCCATCTTGGCTTGTTTTGACAAAGCTCTGAACAGCCCGCTGCACATCGAGTCTCGGCTCCTCTTCTCCCAGCGCAAGGTGGAGTTCCTGGAGGATTTCGGCAGCGACATCAACGTGTGAGTATCCTGAAACTCTGGCGTGAAAATGATTTGGTTTCTTTTCATTTGCGGCGTGTCAGTCGCTCATGTTCTTTTTCTTATGTCTTTTACGTCTCACAGGCTTGTGGCTGCTTTTGAGGAGCATCAGAGACTTAAAAAAGAAAACGAGTCTTCTAAAAGGAAAGCAGAGAATGGGTAAGATGGTGGCAATATAATAAATTAATTTCCATAACGTTGTTTTGATTGTCATCATTACATTTGACAAAATTGAAATCATTCGTATCCAGCTCTCAGGAACCTGACGCCAAGAGACAACGTGTGGATGAAACCTCCACCTCAGGAAACGCAGCGCAGGACATGCAGGCCAACAGCGCTGCGTACAACTACAACTGGTACCAGGTGAGGTTGACATGTCATTATGGCTATTGAGACTAATTATTTGACGTTCACCTCAAAATCAGGTTAATTTCTTGGATTGTGTTGCGTGGTGTAAGAAATACTTCTAACTTGTACTTTTCCTCTTGTTTGCAGCAACAATACAACAACTGGGGACAGAACTCCTGGGGCCAGTATAACCAGTACAGCCAATATAACCAGTACTACCCCCCGCCTCCCACTTGATGGGCAAGATGTCGATCGAAAAGAAGGCATCCTTTTTGTCCCGTCTAATCTGATGTTCATGTTCTTTTTGACCAATGTTGTATTTTGTTGGAATAACATCGGTGACTACACGTCATCTTAGCCACTGATTGGCTGACTTTGCGTTCTTTGCTGCATGTTTACCGAAGGCAAATTTTGTTTTTCATCTGAGAAAAGGGATAAGTCTTTAATTTTTATTTTTTTTGATTAGATGACTTGGTTTGATCTCTCATGGAATCAGTTTGTTTAAAAATGTTTGAATTCTAAGAAGACAGATGTGCTTTCCAGCCCCATGTTCCTGCTTTCTGGACGTAATATTTCAAGGTTGTTTCCACAAAGTCACAGGAATGATTTTTATTTTATTTTTTTTCCATTTTGCCTCATTTCATAATAAAGAGATTGCTATTCTATGATGTGCTATTCTGTGACGCCTCTAACACAAAAGGTTCAAGGGGTTGCAGATGGGCTTTTGCAAGACATTAATGACGAATATAGTCATAAAATAACATTTTATTTACCCCGGGGAGGGCGGGGGGGGGGGTTCCAGGTGTAAAACCCAGCAGAAATTGACAACAGTGCAAACGAACAACAGTGACACCGGTGGTCTGTGGGAGCTATAGCAACCACTTAATCTGCAGATGGCGCTCTGGTCCAGCTCTGGGTTGATGCGTTTTTCGTTCATGATTCCCGGTTCCATTCCTCATCCCATCCCAGTAGTGTGCTACTATTCTGGAAGTTTGGGGGGCAAACACCACCTTTTTGCACCACAACGTGGTTAAACCTCTAGTGAATATTACCAGAGGTTTCATATTGGGGGGGGGTTGCAGAGAAATAAGGTTGTTGTGGAAACCGATGTAAACATATTGGGTGAATTTCCCCACACCACCGTTGGCACAGCAACCAGAAGGTTCAAGCCTGGGATGTTTTTGTGACCTCACAATCGATTCACCCCTTTGTTCCCACGAGAGAGCGCGATAAAGTAGAATTAAAAAATAAATAAAAATGGGAACAATAGTTAGTGTGCTGGAAAACATTTTTAAGTCGTGACATTGTGTTGTGAATTGTCAAATCAATATTATAGGCAACGTTTTCCGCACTACCCCTCCCCCACACCACGTAGACCCAACTTTATTCCAGAGCGAGGGGCTCGATGTGGAAATGTTTCCCGAAACCTAGAACAGAGTAATAACAACTTATAACTTATAACGATCTTAACTCGCAGGGGCTACTTGAAAGGGGGCGCGGCCATATCGTTACACGCCACTTCCGGGTTTACGTAAATTCACACATGCGCAGTCGCGGCCCGCCGAGAGCCCTTTTCTATCTAGCGCTGAACGACTAGCAGCGACCGAGGTAAGGCCTGCGGGAAATGTGCAAAAACCACGGATTTCATGGCGTTTCATTAGACCTCTGGCGTTCACGCGTCAAAAATATTCACATCGGTTCCAAACGGAACGCGGCGCTGTGAAGTTGATCGATATAAACGTACATTTGCCTGGACTTTAACGGAACGCGTGCCGCATGTGGCTAGGCTAGCATAGCTACAAACTAGCGTAGCTTTAAGCTAGCTCCAGTCAGCGTGTTCCGCTGATATCAGCCCTTGTTGTGTTTGTCTCGGGATGGTACCTATTATCTGATATTTGGCTTATTTTTCTATCGTTCGATTATGTACAGAATGTATAAAATGCATCCGTAAGTTAGGGCGCTAAGTTAGTAAATAGATCACACGTTTAATATATTCCGATTAACGAAACTGACTCGACAGGCCACTGATGAGGCTTGGATATAAACACTAGTAAAATACATCCTCATTTGCTTTGTTCCAGCATCAAGATGCAGCTCTTCTTGCATGCCCAGAACACGCACACCCTCGAGGTGACCGGACAGGAAACCGTCGGAGACATCAAGGTAACAGAATCCTGAACGTTGTCCCCGAGCTCATGTACTTGTCAACTAGACCCGGCACATGTCAGACACGTGGGCAGTGGTCATCTCAAGTTCTACTCTCGTCATACAATGCTCTGGAAAAGGTGGAAGAGGTGCAGGAATTGTTTCGTCACATAAATACAGATACATTGGAAAAAAATGAGTTGGTTCTGATTTAAAACAGAACGCAGGCACTCAGTAACAAGAGACTGGGGGATGGATCAAATAGAAGAATAAAAGTAGGTTTTAAGCTCTTAAATGTCTCGTGAACATTGTGTTGTTTATCTCAACCGGGTGTCGTTAAGACTTGCTGTTGATGTAAAGTCTCTCTCTCTCTTCCTTTCTCAGGCCCATGTCCAGGCTCTGGAGGGGCTCCTGGTGCAGGACCAGGTGCTGATGCTCGCTGGCTGTCCGCTGGAGGATGAGACCCGTCTGGCAGCCTGTGGCATCTCCGAGCACTGTACCCTGGAGGTGGCCGGCAGGCTCCTTGGAGGTCTGTACGATTAACACATCTTTAAACTACATCTACAAATGGGAATAAGTAAAGCTTGATCGATAATGTTGGCCTTTTTAAGTTAGGGCATGTGCCTGAAGTTACTTTAAATGCATGGGAACTTTTAAGCAATTCTGAGTATACAAGTAAATGAGCTATAAACATAAAAAATCAGGAAGCTGTAAAAAGTTTGATTACGTACATTGAAAGTGCTTGGACTTAACTTAAACTCAACCTGTGAGTTGATGCCCAGGTGGTGAGGATTTGTCTGACATTGTATGGAAACTAGTACCTGCGTCTTGCCCTCACAATGTATTATGGGATATGCCTGACAGTATAGTATGCAAGTGTTCGTGGCAAAGATACACAATTGAATTCCTAGAGGTCTAGAAATTGTCTGAATTCCAATATTCCGACGAGCAGTTGGGGAACTTCAGTTACTTGCCTATATGCATTCAATTGATTTGCCTGTGTTTTGTAAGTAATCAATGTTGTACATAATGTTTGTATTCATTGTAGATTGTCTTTTTTCTTTCTTAAAATTTCTCTTCTCCAGGCAAGGTCCACGGCTCTCTGGCCCGTGCTGGGAAAGTGAGGGGCCAGACTCCCAAGGTGAGGATCTCAGACGTTATCACAGACCTGTTTGTCTGCGACTGACCACATCCTATTGGTCAAGGCTAAATGGACGACTTCACGAGCTTCCTCTTCTTCTGTCCTCAGGTTGACAAGCAGGAGAAGAAGAAGAAGAAGACCGGCCGCGCCAAGCGTCGCATCCAGTACAACAGACGCTTTGTGAACGTGGTGCCCACTTTCGGAAAGAAGAAGGGACCCAACGCCAACTCCTAAGTGCTTTTAATGCCTAAGAGGAAAAACCTTCCCTTCACATCCCATCACTTTTTACCCAGTTAAATGTTTTCCTTCTGTACAGAATAAAGATTTGGCTTGGGATAAATCGTTGCGTTGATCTTTTAATTGTGTATTGAATAAGTTGGTTTTATTGCTCTTAATATTGTCTAAGCGTCCTGTAAATTTAACCTTTCACAAATGTAAATGCTCAACTTGATTAAGAAAGGCTTCAGATTAGTTAATGGTAAACCATGAGCTTCTCTACTTTAATAATTTTTGAGGAAAACTAAAGACATAATGGGAGCAGACCCTACTTCTAAGACCTTTCAGAGATACAGGTGGTAATGTTTATATCAATGAATTCTACATCTGACATCTAGGTGAAAACCGTTATTCCTGTGCTAAAATGTTAATAGTATCTAAAAGCCTTACCACAACTCTGAAGTAATTTACTTGACACCTGCATAAAATACTGACTAAACCAAGCTTATTTAGGACTTGAAGGGGCCTTTTATGCTCCATTTCACACAATTGTCTGAGGTCCCTGAAACATGTCTGGAGTTAGTTGCTGAAAATACCACTCCGATTGCACATTTGAGCCATTCTAACATGCCTTTATCCATAACCCTCTTGTTTCAACACTGGTTGTGGGTGGAGCCACCCTCTTAAGGTTCCATGGTCTGAGCCAACAGGGATTAAGCATGGCTTCTGGCTTGCATTATATTTACTAACTCACTGATTTTACCTTATCAGGCCACCAAAATCGAACAAATTTGAGACCAGAAACAAGCAATCCATTTGCTGAGTCGTCACTCATTTGATCTATATGGCCTCATTTCAGTTCTGACTTTTGTTGCAATGCTTGAAGGTTTTTGTAGTGTTCTTAATTAGTCATTCAGAATGTGGATACGGACACATGGTTAAAAAATCTCAAACTTAAGTCTCAAAAATGGTTTATTCCTCTTATAATCTACAGTACATGCAAAACAAATCACCGTTCCCATTATGTACAGTATTGACAAGTCATCACTTATTGGCCATGCTGGGAAGGTAAATGATAACATTAACTATATCGGCTAGTTTAACTGGTTACCAGTCATTAACAACAGAGTAATGGATGAGACCTTGCAGCAAAAACCACCGGCAACCAGGCAAAATATAATCAAAATGCTGTTCTTATCTTTCAAGCATGGTCATTGAGTGACATGTTTTTTTAAATTTCTTTTTAAACCCCCACCCATCTTATGGAAAGTAATGCATGCCTTCAAAGATGAGTGTTATTAATCCACAGCCACAAGCTCAACTTCAAAGATCAGTTTAGCATTTGGAGGAATTCTGGGAAGGATTGGGTTAAGGAAGAGACAGGGGTCCAGGCGTCTACCAACAAAACAGTGACAATAACATCATAGGTGTCTTTTTGCACAACCTGTTCTGAATGGTACAATCTGGGAAATAGACTGCCAATTCAAATTTAGCAATTTTACAGTCTATTTAAATGAACAGTCAACTTTGTATCCAATGAGAAAGTAGTCAAATAAATCTTTTGGCTGTTATCTAAAAGGATACTTTGAGTCGGGCAGGCCCTTTCTTCCATACGCCCACTCCGGTTCGATTTCCACTCTAGCTGTTTCACC
The DNA here is from genome assembly GCF_960531495.2 of Zeus faber. Taxonomy (NCBI): domain Eukaryota; kingdom Metazoa; phylum Chordata; class Actinopteri; order Zeiformes; family Zeidae; genus Zeus; species Zeus faber. Next base: position 9,108,597 of record NC_137189.1, read on the forward strand.
TTTGCTCATGGTGAGAACAGCCTCGTCCCACTGCGAAGAGAGAAAACAACCATAAAGTTCAGAAATGTAGGAAAATCTAGCACAACCGAAGGTTAACGTCTCTTACTCCTCTGATGACGCGACCCAGGCCGACTTTGAAGCTCAAGGGTTTGGTTTGCTTCTTCTTTCTGGCCGCTGTGGAGGAAGAGGAGGAAAGGTGAATACATAGTTCAAGTTGTGGAGGCCATTTTAGCTATAGGAAAATGGTACAAGGTTTGATCTTCAGTATATTAGGTTGTGCTAACGATTTAAAATAACACTTGTATGTACAGATGTGGACATTACAGATATGGACCCTTACAGCTCATTGAAACAATGCTTCATTCCTCCTGAAAAGTGATGAAATTAAAAGCTATTTTCTCATGTATACCTGCATGCCTTTGGTATGTCAGAGTAAAGCAAAGAAGTTGTGAAAAGAGATAAATTAATGTGAAATAGATTTTGGTTATTTTGGTTATTTTCAGTTATGTCTTGGGGCGTCTTTGCTGCTTTTGGGACAAGGTGCCTTGAATCTATGCAGGGCACAATGAAATCTCAAGACTATCAAGGCATTCTGGAACGAAACGTACTGCCCAGTGTCAGAAAGCTCTGTCTCTGTCACAGGTCCTCCAACAGGATAATGACCCAAAACACAAAACTTAAAGCACCCAAGAATGGGTAAGAACAAAACATTGGACAATTCTGAAGTGGCCTTCTATAAGCTCTGATCTGAATCCTATCGAACATCTATGGAAAGAGATGAAACATGCAGTCTGGAGAAGGCACCCTTCAAGCCTGAGACAACTGGAGCAGTTTGCTCAGGAAGAGTGGGCCAAACTACCTGTTAACAGGGATAGAAGTCTCATTGAGAGCTACAGAAATCGCTTGATTGCAGTGATTTCCTCTAAAGATTGTGCAACAAAATATTAGGTTGTGGGTCCCCTCATTTTTGTCCATGTCACTTTCATTTGTTTTATTATGCAAAATATTCTGTTGAATCAAGTCTGATTTCTATTAATCATGAAATAAACTATGATGGATGCCAATTACTTTTGTGAGTTTCAAGTTATATAGAGAAAATTGTGGGTACTTCTTTCTTCGTCGAAGGGAAGGGACACATTTGTCCAGGCCAATTTAGAATATAACTGATTTCTTAAGCAATAATTTATCTCTTTTCACAGTTTCTTTGCTTTACTCTGACATACCAAAGGCATGCAGGTATATGTGAAAAAATTGCTTTTAATTTCATCACTTTTCAGGTGGAATGAAGCATTGTTTCAATGAGCTGTAAGGGTATCAACCAATTTGTCCATGTCTGTGTGTATGTGTGTAATATATATATATATATATATATATATATATATATATATATAAAGATAAAGTTTTTTTTAAAACCTGTGCTGTCAGAAAGATGGGCATACAACACAGAGTATTTGTGTGCTATTATAGACTGCAAGTGGAGTTCAACTTCTCAACCTGCAATGCAACTCTTTATTAATTCTTAAATCGTCAAGAACTGCTGCAATAACTGTCCTGTGGACGACCTGTAGGATGATAACAGCAGTTTTTGGTTGTACAGAACCACCAATCCCCCTCTTTGGGAACAATCTAACTATGTTTTGCTCTTTAAACAACTAATCACTACTCAAAGAGAGGGAGAGTCACCACGGGTGAGACAAATAAACATAGAACCAAACAACATGTACATGGAAAAACAAACATAGAAACAAACATGTACATGGAAAAACAACATCAGACGACATGTATCGAAAAAACAGAGTTAATTAAGTCCAGGAAAACTGGAACAATTGGGCACGTGGCATCTTCCTGTCATAGTTATGGCAGTAAATGAGGAAGAAAAAGAGAGCGGTGTAACCAGGAGGGTGTGGAGTTGTGTTCCGAGCAGGTGTTGGTGGTGTGTGTGTGTGCCTGTGATGAGACCACCTGTGTGTGTGTGTGTGTGTGTGTGTGTGTGTGTGTGTGTGTGTGTGTGTGTGTGTGTGTGTGTGTGTGTCCACCGGTGAGTTTACAGGACTTATCCCAATTGGTTCTGGTTTATAAGGTCGGTATTATGTTGTGGTGCCTCCAAGCAGCGGAGAAGGCCCCGAAGCCACCCCCGCCCTGTAGCCACAGAAGGCCCCCAGCCCCCAGAGAAGTCGGAATCCTGCGGAGCAACAACCACACCCAGTCCCAGAGGTGAGGGTGCTCAGTGCAGGAAACATGGATGTTGAGCTGTTTAATACTTTCAATTTATTTTGAATGTATATATGAGTATGTGAATATGTACCTATATATATATATATATATATATGTGAATTTTGTGCTTTTCTTCTCACGCAGCACTTCATGTTTCCCACTGAGCTCCTGCAATGCCTCACAGGGAGTCAATAAATTCACCATCTGATCTGATTAAAATAAAATATAATTTGGGGGTCGTACTTGTGGGGATATTTGTGTCGAAGACGGTTCCGTCCTCCAGCGATCCTGTGTACCAGCAGCTCACGGTGTCGCCCTTCTTGGGAAAGTTGGTTTTATCTCCTTTCTTCATAACGGATTTGAAAAACTTGGGTGGACCCTTAAAAAAGTGATGGAATGATTCATTATTACTATAGAGAGAAAAGGGTTCATACATGTGTTCTAAGACAGTTACAAAGACATATTTCACAACTGGAATATTAAAAATCCACGCTCAACCGGTACCTCATCCACAACTTCGGTCTTCGCTTCTTTGGGCTTATCATCGATCTTGACACTTTTAACCTGCTCAGTCACCTCCTCGATGGGTTCGGTGCCTTTAAATCTCTGTAAACAGCAAGGACAGGTTTGATGGTTAAGTATGGGTATAATGTTAGAGATGGTTAAGTTTATGTATAATTTTTACAAATGTTTTAGTTCATTTATAATGATAGAGATGGTTAAGTTTAGATATAATGTTAGAGATGGTTAAGTGTTGATATAAGGTTAGAGATGGTTATGTTTAGGTATAATGTTAGAGATGGTTAAGTTTAGGAATAAGGTGAGAGATGGTTTAGTATAGGTATAAGGTTAGAGATGGTTAAGTATAGGTATAAGGTTAGAGATGGTTAAGTTTAGGTATAAGGTTAGAGATGGTAAATTCTAGGTATAATGTTAGAGGTGGTTAAGTTTAGGTATAAGGTTAGAAATGGTTAAGTTTTGATATAATGTTAGAGATGGTTAAGTTTAGGTAGAAAGTTAGAGATGGTTAAGTTTATGTATAATTTTATAAATGTTTTAGTTTATGTATACCGATAGAGATGGTTAAGTTTAGGTATAATGTTAGAGATGGTTAAGTATTGGTATAATGTTAGAGATGGTTAAGTTTAGGTACAAGGTTAGAGATGGTTAAGTTTAGGTACAAGGTTAGAGATGGTTAAGTTTAGGTACAAGGTTAGAGATGGTTAAGTTTAGGTGTAAGGTTAGAGATGGTTAAGTTTAGGTACAAGGTTAGAGATGGTTAAGTTTAGGTGTAAGGTTAGAGATGGTTAAGTTTAGGTATAATGTAAGACATGGTTAAGTTAAGGTATTAGGTTAGAGATGGTTACGTTTAGGTATAATGTTAGAGATGGTTAAGTTTAGGTATAAGGTTGGACATGGTTAAGTTTATGTATAATTTTTATAAATGTTTTAGTTTATGTATAATGATAGAGATGGTTAAGTTTAGATAAAATGTTAGAGATGGTTAAGTTTTGATATAAGGTTAGAGATGGTTATGTTTAGGTATAATGTTAGAGATGGTTAAGTTTAGGTAGAATGTTAGAGATGGTTAAGTTTATGTATAATTTTATAAATGTTTTAGTTTATGTATAATGATAGAGATGGTTAAGTTTAGATATAATGTTAGAGATGGTTACGTTTATGTATAATTTTTACAAATGTTTTAGTTTATGTATAATGATAGAGATGGTTAAGTTTAGACAAAATGTTAGAGATGGTTAAGTTTTGATATAAGGTTAGAGATGGTTGAGTTTAGGTATAAAGTTAGAGATGGTTAAGTTTAGGTATAAGGTTAGAGATGGTTAAGTTTAGGTATAAGGTTAGAGATGGCTTAGTTTATGGATAATGTTCGAGATGGTTAAGTTTAGGTTCTATATAAGGTTAGAGATGGTTACGTTTATGTATAATTTTATAAATGTTTTAGTTTATGTATAATGATAGAGATGGTTAAGTTTACATAAAATGTAAGAGATGGTTAAGTTTTGGTATAAGGTTAGAGATGGTTATGTTTAGGTATAATGTTAGACATGGTTAAGTTTAGGTAGAATGTTAGACATGGTTAAGTTTAGGTAGAATGTTAGACATGGTTAAGTTTATGTATAATTTTATAAATGTTTTAGTTTATGTATAATGATAGAGATTGTTATGTTTAGGTATAATGTTAGAGATGGTCAAGTTTTGGTATAAGGTTAGAGATGGTTAAGTTTAGGTATAATGTTAGTGATGGTTAAGTTTTGGTATAAGGTTAGAGATGATTATGTTTAGGTATAATGTTAGAGATGGTTAAGTTTAGGTAGAATGTTAGAGATGGTTAAGTTTATGTATAATTTCATAAATGTTTTAGTTTATGTATGACAGAGATGGTTAAGTTTAGGTATAAGGTTGGACATGGTTAAGTTTAGGTATATTGGTAGAGATGGTTAGGTTTATGTATAATTTTATAAATGTTTTAGTTTATGTATAATGATAGAGATGGTTAAGTTTAGATAAAAAGTTAGAGATGGTTAAGTTTATGTATAACTTTAGAAATAGTTTAGTTTATGTATAATGTTAGAGATGGTTAAGTTTAGGTATAAGGTTAGAGATGGCTTAGTTTATGGATAATGTTCGAGATGGTTAAGTTTAGGTTCTATATAAGGTTAGAGATGGTTACGTTTAAGTATAATTTTAGAAATAGTTTAGTTTATGTATAATGTTAGAGATGGTTAAGTTTAGGTATAAGGTTAGAGATGGTTAAGTTTAGGTATAAGGTTAGAGATGGTTAAGTTTAGGTATAAGGTTAGAGATGGTTAAGTTTTGGTATAAGGTTAGAGATGGTTATGTTTAGGTATAATGTTAGAGATGGTTAAGTTTAGGTATAATGTTAGACATGGTTAAGTTTAGGTAGAATGTTAGACATGGTTAAGTTTATGTATAATTTTATAAATGTTTTAGTTTATGTATAATGATAGAGATTGTTATGTTTAGGTATAATGTTAGAGATGGTTAAGTTTTGGTATAAGGTTAGAGATGGTTAAGTTTAGGTATAATGTTAGTGATGGTTAAGTTTTGGTATAAGGTTAGAGATGATTATGTTTAGGTATAATGTTAGAGATGGTTAAGTTTAGGTAGAATGTTAGAGATGGTTAAGTTTATGTATAATTTCATAAATGTTTTAGTTTATGTATGACAGAGATGGTTAAGTTTAGGTATAAGGTTGGACATGGTTAAGTTTAGGTATATTGGTAGAGATGGTTAGGTTTATGTATAATTTTATAAATGTTTTAGTTTATGTATAATGATAGAGATGGTTAAGTTTAGATAAAAAGTTAGAGATGGTTACGTTTATGTATAACTTTAGAAATAGTTTAGTTTATGTATAATGTTAGAGATGGTTAAGTTTAGGTATAAGGTTAGAGATGGTTAAGTTTAGGTATAAGGTTAGAGATGGTTAAGTTTAGGTATAAGGTTAGAGATGGTTAAGTTTAGGTATAAGGTTAGAGATGGCTTAGTTTATGGATAATGTTCGAGATGGTTAAGTTTAGGTTCTATATAAGGTTAGAGATGGTTAAGTTTAAGTATAATTTTAGAAATAGTTTAGTTTATGTATAATGTTCGAGATGGTTAAGTTTAGGTATAAGGTTAGAGATGGCTTAGTTTATGGATAATGTTCGAGATGGTTAAGTTTAGGTATAAGGTTAGAGATGGCTTAGTTTATGGATAATGTTCGAGATGGTTAAGTTTAGGTTCTATATAAGGTTAGAGATGGTTAAGTTTAAGTATAATTTTAGAAATAGTTTAGTTTATGTATAATGTTAGAGATGGTTAAGTTTAGGTATACGGTTAGAGATGGCTTAGTTTATGGATAATGTTCGAGATACTCACATGCAAATACGTAATAATGCATACAACATGGCAATACGCAGAAAACCTACGCATTATTAAAAAAAAACCCAATGGAAAATAAGACTTACTTTGCTTTCAAATAGCTGATTGTAAGCAATTACCAGCTGCTCTTTCTTTGCCGTTTTCGCAACATTTTTAATGTTGCCCATCAGCTTGTGCTCAGCGAGAAACTGCAAGACAGTAAGGACATTAACTATTAATATATTCACAATATACTGGGTTTCCCAGTCCAGCCCAATTTCCAGAGAAAGAACAAAACAACGTCACGCAAATAATTCAACTATTTATTGTTATATTTATTTTCTTGATCTTCATCATTTGATCGGGGACGGCACGGAATCTGCATCGCACGCGGGCTGCCAGATGTGGGCTAGCCTGCATGCTAACTCCATGCTAGCCCAGGGCTAAGCGCACCGGGGTGTCAATGCAGCGTGCTGTTAGCTTAGCCTGGCGCTTGTGTGCAAGACGCCTCTAAGTGGCAACCGGCGCTTCATGCACACCATTTTACATGCACCGCCGACGTTTCAAACGTACCGAGTTTGCCGCATTGTCCTGAATAAACTTAATTATGTCTTTTTTCGGTAGATCATCACTTTTGAGCTGGTCATCGCTCCATACTCGCGTTGGTTCCTCCGCCATTTTGAAAGACAAAACTGTGACCTTTGACCTTTAGAGGCACCCATTCAAATGTCAACGAGCGAGGCTGAATTATTGGGTGTTATTAAAGATTTGATCCATTTTTAATATTTGTTTTTCATGTTTTACAATTTTTTGGTTATTGTGTCTAAATGTGTGTCCAAACAGATCATAATTATAATAATAATAGATAAATATAATGATTCTTATTCTTATTCTTCCTGTTTATTATAATAATAATTATTATTATTAATAATAATAATAATAATAATAATAGTAATAACAATAATAATTATTATACTACTACTACTAACAATAACAATGATAATAATAACAATAATAATTATTATACTACTACTAATAACAATAACAATGATAATAATAATAATAATAATAATAATAATAATAATAATAATAATGGTGAAAGTCGGAGCAAAGTTTTAAATGAGGCCTTGTAGATCTAATTTGAGTGAAGATTCATCAACTGGATCGCTTATTTCTCACCTCAAATTTGTTCAAAAAATTTTTTTGGTGGACTGATAGTCACGTGGTGAACGTCACGAAGTGAAAACAATACAACCTGGCGTAAAGCTCCATCCCCGTTGGCTCACATAACTAGGAGCCTCAGGAGGGGGGCTCCACCCACATAAAACAGCCCGTTTTGAGTCACAATGCTTTTGAGGCATGTTAGAATGGCTTGAATGCATAATCGGAGTGTTTTTTTTCAGTCCTATAACTTGTTGAAAAGGAGGACCACTTGAACAATTTCTTAACTATAATAAAACAATTACAAGACTTTGACTTTTCTGAATGGATATGTTGTTCTAAATAGTTGATATTCAAGATTCAAGATTCAAGAGGTTATTTGTCACATACATACACATACGGTCATACATATATGCAGTGAAATGTCATGACACCCGGTGATTACGCACAATAAGCTCTATAAGCTCTAAAAATACTAAAATATGCGTAATCAACACAAGGTGCTTGCGCAAATTAAATCCTCCGAAATGAAACTTACCTTGACTTAGCTCCAGTACTTACCTCTAGTAATAGTTATTTATAAGACTGCATTCCATGGAAAACAACATCCTTTATGTACATAACACAATACCATATATTACTTTATGCTGATTTCAGTAAATTATCTTGGCTTCTCTTTTCACCTCTCCTGTACCATCCATCCGTCCAATCCATCCATGCATCCATCCATCCATCCATCCATCATCCATCCATCCATCATCCATCCATCCATCATCCATCCACCCGTCCATCCAACCATTTTTTTTGAACCCCGAGGTGAAATTGAAATTATTATCTGTTTTCACCACTTTTCTCAGTGCAGATAGAAAGAGAAACATAACAAAGATGCATTGACCTGTAACACATTTATCTTGGTTGTAGAAGGCATGACTTTTACAATATTATCCCATCATCCCATTTTTGTCCAGCACGTTGCCAGACAACTAGGATGTCGTTGGGTTATATTGTTTTGACAGAGAAAAGAGGTCCAATCATATCTTACGTGGAGAATTCAAAAGTTCACTTTCTTGTTGGTTTCTATCATCGATTTCTATTATCTTGTTCTTCATGTTGATTTCTGTGTGTGTGTGTGTGTGTGTGTGTGTGTGTGTGTGTGTGTGTGTGTGTGTGTGTGTGTGTGTGTGTGTGTGTGTGTGTGTGTGTGTGTGTGTGTCCACTCCATTTGTGTGCTTCTGATTGAGATTGACATTACATGTGTGAAAGACACTGAGGGAAAAGTACTATTACAGTTCATAACCTCAAAAAAGTGGAAGAGTATTTATGATATTTCACACGTATCTAGACTCCGGAATGAACTGGGAATAAAAGAAAATTGCAAGGGTTTTGGTCCTGGAGAGAGGAAAAAAAATCTATTCATTCAACACAATTTATTGGGGTGTAATTCACACAATTCTCCCATTCCCTCGAGCAACGTATTCCTAGTGCAATTACAACTTTTAACCTCATGGGGACAGCATAGGCACATACATTATATTGGTTAGATGGATGTACTGGTCTAATCTTAAGAGAAATTCTGATTTTATCAGGAGGCAAGTCTTGCAGTGTGTGTGTAACCGTGCTTAGCAAGGACACATTCTCAGTCCTCCCCCCCACCAGTGTGCCACTGCGATGGGAAACTATATACTGTGTGTGTGTGTGTGTGTGTGTGTGTGTGTGTGTGTGTGTGTGTGTGTGTGTGTGTGTGTGTGTGTGAGCGTGTGTGAGCAGGGTTAGGGTTATTGTATTTCCTGGTTCCACTGAAAGGCCTTTTATTAAAATACTCGCTATATAAACGTGCACTGGTTATTATAAACAAAATCAATTTAATGCAAAAATTGTAGAATATTCCTCTACAAGGAAATTGAAAGAAAGTAGGTTGTTTATTTTTCATTCATGATATCATTGTTGTTGCTTCCATTCATTGACGGTCCAATTTCCTCACCAGCCTTTGTCAATCCCATTCACGATAAGAAGGGTAATTCAAGAGCTCCGGAATCGTACAGAATAATTTAAATGGGAAAAAAAAGGAGAGACTGAATTCCAGCAGCTCATTGAGGTTTATATTACTTTAAATTTCTATTTATATAATGTATATAGATATATTTATAAACCACTTCCGGGCAAAAACAAACCAAACAGACAAACAAACAAACCGCATTCATCCACGTATTTTACTTTTACGTGGACAAGCTTCTCTCCCGCGGCCTTTTCCTCCATTTCCTCTTCTCCCACTAGTGTCATGGTCAAAGTCAAAGCCTCGAACCCGCGGAGCCTAATAAGCCGGCGGAGGCGTCCGCTTGCCTCCGCCCTCGACCTCGACTTCGAGCGTGTGGAGTGTGACCCACACCTCCTTCGCCTTCCTGGTCCGCCTCTGGTCTCTCCCTCAATGTAAGAAAAGGATCTGGGCGGAGGGACGCTCAGGGTTTTGGAAGCTCGACCCGCCCCCTCGGCCCCACATTGAGGTGGATGCGCGGAAGTTGTTGATTCTGAGTCGGGAGTCCCCACTTTTCCCAATTGCCTCTGTCGGGGAAAACATGGACGTCCGCTGGAATTGAATGTTTGTTTGGCAGCTTGTACATTCCAAGAGCTGCCCAAGTACGTTAACATAATCCGACAGAGTGAGTAGTTGAGGTCAAGACGCACCTTAAGACCCACGTTTGCCCTTAACGGCGTCATGTTGGCCATGACGTCAGGTCTGTTGTCTTGGCAAATTAGACGGAGATAAAATTCAGATGAGTAAAATTCCGACTTGGAATTCTTAAATTACCATTCCTTGGCCCAATTTTTGCATATGTACATTTGGAGTTGTCTCTTGGGGAGTGATATGATATGATAGGATACCATAACACTTTATCAATTCAGTTGTTACAGCAGCAGAACATAGAAAAAGATCAGATCTAAATGACGAATATACAAAATATACAAATCTATAAATAGAAGTTAAGAGGCATTATGAGGTGGCGCTGTGGAATACTCGATTCTGATTGGCCAATGGCGCTCAGTTATTTCTGAATAACGGTCGCTGATCTGTTAATAATGACTGTTGCCACGGGCAACCGCTTCTCCGCTTGGGTTCTATTGTGACACTACAATGAAAGACTGGAAGAGATGAATGCCGACGTTAGTGTAAAAATGGGTCACATTCGACGCGTTTCACAATTAATGTAGATGTCCAATTTAACATTAGTAACAGTAAAAACGTTAGAGGGTGAACGTTGTTTTTGTTTCGCAGTTTTTGTTGGAGTATTAGTTTCGTTGTTGTGGACTCTTTTCCTCAGAGGAAGCTCTTAAACGAGGCAGACCAGTTAGAAAATCACTTCAAATCAATATTCTGTGTAAATGTATTAATTTCTTTAGTGATCAGCCATGTGGAATAATGTGCAGCCAGACGGTCCTGATGTTGTGATAACGACCGTCTGGCTGCACGTTATCCATTATGTGGCGGATGTGTTTCGTTTTAGCGCAGTAGTGCTCGGACCTAAACTAAGAGTGACTCTCCCAGTGTCACTGTGCGACCGGAAGCCTTGGGCGCAGCGGGTGGATTTTCGAACATTACCGATCCAGAGCTTAGCCGGGCAGATCTGCAGCCTCGGTACACGTCCACGTCCGCCCTGTCAGATCTAATCTCTTGGCCACACGCCGTGAAATGGGTCTTATTAAGAGTTTAACTGAGATCAGCCCTGGCCCCGGATCGGAGGCGAGCGTCGGGGAAAGGGAAGCTGCTCACCTGAAAAAAAAGAATAAATCTAGAAATGACACCAGGCGGGTGCCGTTTGGGCTGGTCTTTTAAAACAAGAGGCTTTGTTTCTGCCCCCTGCACCATATGCGTCCTCCCTTCTGCCTCTGAGCCGCATCATCTGTTAAGCACTAATTAAAAAAAACGAAAAAAAGAAAGATTGGATTTTGAACTTTCCAATGCAGCTGTTCCCGGCATATATCATCATCATATATAAATGTTTGGGATTAAAAGAAGAGACATGCTTTGGATCACGTGATCAGCTAAATTTTCCCTTATAATACCAATGATAAAGTGATGAGTTTGCCCACATTAACACATGGAAAGGAAACCTTAGATTTTCACCTGATCCATATATGTCTCACTCTATCAAACCGCATTATCCACACAGCACTTTTATTTTATTTTATTTTATTTTATTTTATTTTATTTTATTTTATCAGAACCGTGCACCAAATAGAAACCACTTCCCTGAACATTCTCTGTTATTGTGCCATTTGAAGTTCGCCCTTGAACTGGTCTCTCTCTCCCTCTCTCCAGACGGCCATTATCGGCACCAGCTCAGTATATATCCACCTGCTTGATTGGGAACGTGCGGCAACTCACGGCTCAATTACACCCGAGGTTAATACACGCACACACCCACACACACACACACACACACACACACACACACACACACACACACACACACACACACACACACACACACACACACACACACACACACACACACACACACCTATCGTCTAGACACACACACACACACACACACACACACACACACACACACACACACACACACACACACACACACACACACACACACACACACACACACACACACACACACACACCATCCTTCATCCAGAGCCTTCAGGGCCAAACGGGTTCAGATCAAGGTCCCATTCATCCCACAGTCTGACCCCCCCCCCCCCCAGGGTCGATCACCAAATGCAGATTTGATTTGTGTTTACTGAGTCTTTGGGGGATGGGGGGATGCCCTCATGCACATACCCAAGACGTAGTATAGACATTCAACAGCGGGAAAGCTTCCAAAAAATCGGATGATGGGCGTTTAAATGTTTAAAAACATTTCCTCACTTTGTTTTCTGCCAGACAAACCTGTTATTTCATAAACCAAATTCAATTTATGGACGATGCTAGTTAAAGGTGAATGTAACACATTGACATGTACTGAAGTAAAAGTATATATGTACTTGCTCTTAAATATACATAAAGTATGTATTAAGAAAAAATATATATCCTTTTATACATACATATACACTGATATACATAACATGGCTGCTTCACTCATGCAGACCCTGATTACAATTTCCAAAAAAATGGTTTTGACAGACAACTCTGAGATTTACTTTAAAATTATCTTTGTATATTTAGTATCGTTTGAGTTTTCCATCAGGTCTCCGATGCCCATTGCCCCCGGCGAGGTGTACAGCGAACGTAGGCACGTGGTGAGCTAGAAATATAGAAGGGATGAGTTAGAATTTCATGCAGGCTGCAGCAAAGGATGCAGGTGAGCACAGCAAAACAGCCAGCAAAGCAGGCAGCAAAGCAGGTACAGCAGGAGGGACTGGCTGCTTAAATAGGCCAGCCAAATAAGGGCCTGGAAGTGTGTGGCGTCGGCGAGTTGTTTGACAGGACTAGCTCCGCAAGCTACGTGTCATTAGAGGTGGTGACGAGTAATTTACAAACATATTTCATATACAAATAAATCCTGATAGGTAAACACACAACAAATGTAGTGTGAAATGTCAAATGTACTTAAGTAAGTAAAGGTACTTGAAAAAAGAACTTGTACTTTGTTAATTTCGGTTACTAAATAACAATCAATAACCATCAGCAGCAATCACACAGAAATGGCCACAATGAAACACATTGGAACGTATCAATGTTTACATTGCCATTTAAGTAATCTTTCCTTTCACTATGTATCGGGCCTATTTCACGGCTGCATATTTCTCTTCTTATTTAAAAGGGCACGGCGTTCAACTAGCCCGCATTATTCACCGCGATGGAGGCATTAACCAGGTGAGTGGCCCCGGCACCATCCAGCGGAATGTGCACGGGCGTGATTCACTGCCCACACCGGCCTCCATTACATCCATCCCCAGTTCCCGTCGCACTCATGAAACATTGAAAAACCTCCGGACAACATTTGGGGGAAAAATGTTGTTTCTCAATTACTAAACTGCACAGCAAATAAAAGCCAGAAGCAATATCGCTTTGCTTACACTAAGCAGAATGTGTTTCCAAAGTGGGGATATAGTAACTTTTTCCATTTGTTCAAAGATTGGACAGGGATTTCTGACACACTAGAATTACATTTTGGAGCAATCCCTTTCTTGTCCTGGCCTCTCTCTCTCTCTCTCTCTCTCTCTCTCTCTCTCCCTCACACACACACACACACACACACACGCACACGCACACACAGGAACACACACACACACATTACACATTGGATTTACCGACACTCACCACTCATATTGGTTTTAGTGTAATTGAAAAAAGGTTTTCGTCTGCGAGATTTAATTCCATCTCTCTCTGTGTGTTAGGGTCTATCACTAAGCGCAGCCATGTTGCTCCGTGTCCCTTGTGCAGAATACATCTTAGCTGGAGCTGCTGCCAAGACTTCATTGATTACAAAATTGTTTTTTAATGTTTACAAAATGCCAACCAAATGGCAAAAAAAAATCAATAATAACAATAATCTCATTCATGGGGAGACTTAACTGATGTTAAAACTTGAAATTCACTCACTAATGAGTTATTTTCTGTGTGTTACTTTCAGTTTCAAAACAAGAAATTTAAAAAAGTGACTAACCCTTACCCTAACCCATTTAAGTAGTAGGGTTGCCTTGTCTCTGGTCTTAAGAAATTGTCATTATGAATTGGTAGTTTAATTTTGATAATGTTGCAAAAACGACATATTTATATATAGATACACCCATAAAATGTCATAAATTATATATTTTTTATTTCAAATATGTATATATTTGAAATAAAAAATATATAATTTAATTTTCTAAATTCCTCAAAATGATTATTTTTAATATTCTATACATCAATAGGCACTGCCATGTTGCCCGTGTCCCCAGTGCAAAATATGTGGCAGATGGAGTGGCTACAGGACTCCATTGATCAGAAAGCAGGTTTTTAATGTTTACAAAATACCCACCAAATGGCACAGCCTCAAAAAAAATTAATCTCATTCATTAGAGGAATAAAAGTGGAGGATGGCGGAGACAGTTGGACTGGCTATAGCGCGTGCCAGCTAATATCGCCAGTTGGATCTAAACCTGCGGCGTTTAAATGAAGTTTCCCCTACCAATGGAGGGGGTTTCTGTGCATGTGTGCGATAAAGTGCATTGATCTGGAGGAAGAGAGAGATGGAGTGGGCGTTGAAACGGGGCGAGGGAGCGTGAGGGCGTTGGAGTGCACATGCTCTAAAACCCCCTCTCGTGTCCAACGTGAGCGGCACTTTGGTGCGTGGCGCGGCCGGCCGCCGCGAGAGAGCCGACCTGTGATTCTGCGATTCCCTTTGAGCGCCCAGACTCGGTCCAGCTGAGCCGGCGCTCGCTCCGGAGCCCGGTTTGATCAGCGGCGTGGCGCTCGGCCTCCGCGGCCCGGCGCCACGCTGCTCGCATCAAAGTCTAACATCTCGCACAAAGGGTCGCGCAGACACACACACACACACACACACACACACACACACACACACACACACACACACACACACACACACACACACACACACACACACACACACACACACACACACACACACACACACACACACACACACACACACACACACAGAAGCTCTGCTCCAGCAGCTCCTTACTTTTCCAAGCGCTCCAGTAACCAACCCTGTTGTATCTACTCCGTCCTTTAAAGACGCCGTTGACGCAGTCGCTGAGCTCTTGCTTTTGAATCAAAGGGAGTACAATGTAATGCTGCACCAACATCAGTTTTTCCCTTGACTCGAAGAGACCGCAGGTTCCGAGCAGCGATTCGCAAACTATTCGCTCGTTGCGAACGGATCTTTTAAACGACTCCGGGTCTGGTGTGACTCCGGCAAATGAGTCGTTTGCTGGTTTCCTTTGCGATGACAAATTCCATTGTAGCAGGGCACACAGGCGTCCACTGAGACGGAATCCTCGATTCGTAAAAACGAAAAGAGGCACAAAGTCGCCATAATTTGCCGGCTCATTCCTGTGCGAGCAATGGGAGATTTTCTATAATATATATTCTTTACGTACAAATCATTGCAAATTAATAACTATTAAATCAAACAGTAAAATATAAAAAAAGTGACGTTAGAGTTTTTCATAATTTACGCACAATATTTAATTAAATTGTTTTCATATTGTTTGCGTGAGTACTTTGTTGATCCTTCACTAAATAAGAGTCTGTGATACTGTATCACCATGAGGCTCTCTGATATTAAACAAATTATTGAATCAAAACAGTCAAAACATATTCGGAACCTAAGGCAACACAAATAGCTGCCAAACTGAAAGATGAGATTATTTCCGTGAATAAAGAGCCAACTTCAGCCTAACAATAACAACTCCAAACCAGTCCGTTATCTTTTTTTTTTTCATTAGGATTCTGGGTTGCTGCAGGGACGGAGTTACGTTTGGTGATGCTCCAGCGTCGTAATTGGAGACGAAGCAGCCAATCAGAATTGACCTTCTCCAATTCTCAGATTGTTTGATTTGGCGGCACATTTGTAAGGCTGTGCCGGGTCTAGAGCGAGAGTGCAGGGAAAGTTGAGTGCGCAGATGGAGACTTGTTTGCTCAAATAATTTATGTGCTTGCAAAATATATTTTCCCGCTCTCAAAATCCACCATTGCTCTCTGAGGAATGAGGCACAAATATGACGCCATAAGCGACGAGCCACTTAAAAGGGGCCTATTATGCAAAACTCTCTTTTTCAGTGCTTGTGCACATACATTTGGGTCTCTGATGGGTCTACTAACACACACTGTGAAATAAGACAACACAGTCAGTTTTTAGTGAGCTGTCTGTTCCTGTTCATTTCGAGCTCATTAACACTCCCCCTTACGGCGAATCATAATAATATAATTTGAGTTCTTAAACAACCTCTGTATCCTTATATTGCTGCTATCTGTAAACTGACTGCAGTGCTCTTATTGAAGCGTCCCCCCGATTTTTACATTCCTCCATGTGGTGGACCAAGGGGGCGCGGCCAAGCCCTCGCCGCAGGCTCCCAACCATCTCAGCCGCTAACAATCAACAGAGGGACTCCGCTGATTCGACTCGTCCCAAAACAGGAAGGGATAATTGTTTGTTTGTCCCTGCAGTAAGGTGTGCGGGAGAGACGAGACGCCCAGGGCGAGTTCCGTCCAAAAGGCAAACTGCCGGACAGACCGCGGAAACTGTAATTCCACTCGGACTATGTATATACTGGCCTGCGAGCCCCTGAGTCCCTCTTTTGGCCCGCGAGCCACCGTTTGATTTTAAAAAGAACACTTAATGAACACGCCAACCGGCGCTGTTTTGCTCTGCCGGCCTCCTCTTCCTCATTCCCTGGCCTGGCGCCAGTACGCACCCTCACAAGTGGCACCTGAATAAACATGGAGCAGCGGGAGGCAGAATCCTGGACGCGCCACACCAGAGCCTTACCACACCGGACCAGGGAGGGGCCCACTGAGGGACCGTCAGGGACCGCCAAGGGGCCAGCTTCTGGATGCGGTGCAGGAGTCGTCGAGGGACCAGCACCGCGGGAGGTACGGTATTTGGGGTACCCAAACTGCGGAACTGTCCAGCTCCTTGACCGACTCAACTCGAAAAGGTGCTCCAGACCCGGTCCAGTGGTCAGAGCCATTTGTCAAATTAAAGGCAGCTCTCTGTGGGGAGCCTGTACTGCATACCCCTAACTTTGCTCTTCCTTTCTGTCTGCAGACGGACGCGTTGGACAGGGGGCTTGGAGCCGTTCTGTCCCAGGAGGTCGAGGGTGTTGACCGGCCGGTGCTGTACATCAGCCCCAGGCTGGTAGAGCAGGAGACGAGGTACAGCACTATAGAAAAATAATGTTTAGCAATAAAGTGGGCGGTCACCACCCACCACAATTTGGTAGGGCCTTCACCCTCTGGCTGGACCACGCCCCACTACAATGGCTCCACCGCATGAAAGACACCAATGTGCGGATCACCCCGTGGTATCGGGCCCTACAACCCTTCAACCTCCAGGTGATCCACAGGCTGGCACCCAGATGGTCGTAGCAGACTTCTCCCCCGCTCTGGGGGGAGTCGACTGCTGGCCAGACAGCGCCTGGCCTAAGTGCGACGGTGGGGGTATGTGGTGGACCAAGGGGGCGTTGCCAAGCCGTCGCTGCAGACAGGTGGTGCGGGCTCCCATCCCGCCGCTCAGCTGCTGTGGATCAGGCGACTCCGCTGATTCGCCTGATCCCAAAACAGAAAGGAATAATTGTTTGTTTGTCCCTGCAATATGGATCGGCGTGCGGGAGAGATGAGTTGCCCGAAAGGCAAACTGCTGGACAGACCGCGGAAACTGTAATTCAACACGAACTATGTATAGATTGGCCTGTGAGCCGCTGAGTTCTTCTTTTGGCCCACGAGCCACTGTCTGAATTGAAAAAGAACACTTGAAAAAGAACACTTAATAAACATGCCAACGGGCGCTGTTTCGCCTCTGCCTGCCTCCTCTTCCTTATTCCCTGGACCGGCACCGGTATGCACCCTCACACTCTGTTAGCCCAGGCTCTCACATAGTAGTTGGACCTCCATTTAAACATTTTGGTTTTAGGTTAAATTCTAAAGTGATAGTTTTAATAATGTACATACCGCCTAGACCAAATATTGCCTTTACCCAAGAATTTGCTGAGTTCTCATTTAATGTCAAATGATGACAAAATTCAGATTTTTTTTCTTAACGTACGTCTGCTGCCCCAGCCATACTTTTATTACTGATTTTGTGGAGGTTCTTGACTCTTTTAACCTCATTCAAGTGGTATGAGAACCTACACATTCCAAGGACCACACCATCGACTTAGTACTATGCAGTGGTCTCAGCCCTGACAACATTGAGACCACAGATGTGTCCAATAACAAGGCGATTTTATTCATTGTGGTCATCCCAATTTATCACTCACAACAATCCTGTCCACCGTTGTGTTTTAACTATGTCAGCGGTCAAGTTTTCTGAGCTTTTCAAAGCTACTTTGCCTTTAACTGCCTTTTTATCCAGATTTTGACACAGGGGGAGCTTGTCTCCCATTTAAATGAAACGTGTCTGACTGTCCTGGACTCCGCCCCATACAAAGACAAAAAGCCCCAAAATAATATTGCAGCCCTGACTAAAGAGAGACTGTAGGAGAAAGTAACTGAAATGGAAAAGTGGTTTATACGTATTTTATGAGCTCTGGAAAGACGCTATGCACATTTATCAAAGGGCAGTAAAAGAAGCAAGAGAAAACTTTCTTCTCTAACCTGATTGTTGCAAACCATTCCAACCCCAGAGTTTTATTCAAGGTAATAGACTCCGTCATCACCCCCCCCTCCCGCCATCTTACTCAGGCCTCACCAGAGATATTTTGCGAATAAAGTTGAGAATATAAGACAGGAAATTTCTCCCCCTGAACAAGTTATGCATGCCAGTAAGAACATTAACTCAACAATATACTTAACATTCCTTACCATTATATTAGCAATTTTGAATCCGTCACTATCATTTTAACTTGAAACTCTATCCCACTTGAAATTAATCACATGCAGCCTCGATATTATCCCCACCACATTTCTTAGAGGTGTTTGACACAATTGGACCGAGTTTATTATCTTTTATAAATGGCTCGCTGGAGAGTTTTATGTTTTTCCTTCTGCTTTTCCTCTTTCAAAGAAACTTAAAATTGATCCCTCTGTTCTTCACAATTTTAGGCCCATTTCTAAACTTCCATTTCTATTAAAGGTTTTAGAGAAGGTGGTATCAACCCCGCTTTTGGCTTTTATGTGTCATAACATCTTTACATAGCACAGAAACTGTCCTCAAGTAACCAACGATATCCTTAGCAGCTGATAGGGGGGAAGTACAATCGTAATTCTTTTAGATTGAAGTGCAGCTTTTTACACTGTAGATCACGCCATTTTATTTGACCGTCTTAACACACGGGTTGGCATCAAGGACACTGCACTTGGCTGATTTTATCCTTACCTTTTAGGAAGAACCTTTGCGGTCTCCATAGGTAACGACTCATCCTCTACAACACGTGTCAAAGTAAAGGCCCGCTGGCCAAATCCGGCCCGCCATGTCATTTTATGTGGACTGCGAGAGCTTAAAAGGCATATGATTGTCTTAAATAAATGTCTATGCTGTTTTACAGCGTACAGTAACCATAAATGACATTTCCCATAATGCATGTCGACCCGCGAAATGACGGCTTCTGCCGCTGGATTGCAGTGTTTCCACATCGGTGTTTAATTAAAGGGGTTTTCTAACAAGTGATGGGTTTGAAAAAGATCTACAAATAATCCCAAAACAAAATGTCTAACAAGAGAAAAAATGATGCTGAGGGAAGGCAATTTAATGAAAGATGGGAACGCGAATACATGTTTGCGCTTCAAGGAGAAAAAACAGTATGTCTTCTGTGTTACAAGGCAGTGTCGGTGATGAAGGAATACAATTTACGTTGGTGTTTTGACACCAAACATGGAGCCAAGTATGCCAAATTTAGCCTCCAAGAAAAACATCAAATTGTCCAAGAATTAAGGATACAGACTTTTAAAAATGGCGAGAAACACCATCGCAGACCGAGTTAAGGAACTAGCAGGCAATCTGACAACACAGCTGGCCGAAGAGACACGCAGTTACCTGGCTTTTTCATTAGCTGTTGATGAAAGCACAGACAACATGGATACACGCATCTAGCCATTTTTGTCAGAGGCGTGAAGGCAGACTGCTCTCACTGTCAGTGAGGAGCTCTTGGATGTAGCTGCTATGCAATGGACGACAACGGGGAGGGACGTTTTTGATGCAGTGGAGAGGTCCGTATGTAAAACTAAATTACCCCGGGAAAAGTTGGTGAGGCTAAGTACCGATGGCGCACCTGCAATGTGTGGAGAAAAAACAGGTTTGGTTGGACTAGTGAAGGATAAAAATGCAAAAGAGTAACTGCCACACACCTCTGATGACTTATCATTGAATTATCCACCAAGAAGCTCTGTGTGGAAAGGTGCTGGAACAGTGTTTACAGGTGTATGTGAGAGTAATGTGCTTATATATGTTTTTACATTTATGTAAATGCATGTATAATATTTGTACAATTGAATAAATGATAATAAAATGCAGAGACAGGTATTTAACAATATGTTAAGGAGTAGTTACATATATAGTCTTGCAGTTACAACCGGCCCGTTGAGAGCAACCATAATGCTGATGTTGCCCCGGGGTGAAAATGAGTTTGACACCTCTGCTCTACAGCTCACATTACCTGTGGTGTGCCGCAAGGTTCTATTTTAGGTCTAATTGTATTTTCAATCTATGTGCTGCCACTTGGCCAAATTATCCAAAGACACAATGTCTCTTTTCAGTGCTACACAGACGACACAGATAGACCTTCCTCTGAGACCTGGTGACCCAAACAGCCTAGCTGCCTTAATGACACCAACGGTTGGATGGCATAGAATTTTCTTCAGCTCAATAATTCAAAGTCAGAAATCATATTGTTCAGTCCCCTAAACTCTACCAGTCAAATTTAGATTGGCCTTGGCACTCTGTCCACAAATGTGAAGTCTGTTGCCAGAAACTTCGTCGAACCAATACTATCACACAGCAACCTGGAAAAAGTAATCCACGCGTTAATCTTCTCACGATTGTAACACTGCTGTAACTCCTTCCTATCTGACATCAACCAAAAGTCACTCTCTCGTCTCCAACTAGTTCAGAACTCAGCAGCTTGGCTTTTTACCGGTTCCAAAAGACGACATCACATCACCCCAATCCTGGCTTCTCTCCATTGGCTCCCTGTTCAGTTCAGAATCGATTTTAAGATTTTACTGATCACTTTTAAAGCACATCTGGGTCTGACTTCAAGCTACATAACAGAAATATTGACCCCGTATGAGCCAATATGCAGCCTTAAATCCTCATGCGGGCGGAGCACTTCTGGCTGTTCCAACGTCTAGATTTAAAACTAAAGGTGACCACGCCTCCTCTGTCAGAGCCCCTCGACTTTGGAACGACCTGCCTGAGGAGATACG
Source organism: Zeus faber (assembly GCF_960531495.2). Classification (NCBI taxonomy): domain Eukaryota; kingdom Metazoa; phylum Chordata; class Actinopteri; order Zeiformes; family Zeidae; genus Zeus; species Zeus faber. The sequence goes on from NC_137189.1 coordinate 9,129,898, forward strand.
ACTGGCTGAGTCAGTGGCTTCTTTTAAATCACTTTTTCTAAAAAAAACATTTTTATAGATCTGCTTTTATGTGATGTTTTTTCTATTTATTATTATTATTATTATTATTATTATTATTATTATTATTATTATTATTATTATTATTAGTAGTAGTAGTAGTAGTAGTAGTAGTAGTAGTAGTAGTGGTAGTATTAATATTATTATTATTATTATTTATTTCTTTATTTATATTGTCTCTTTATCAGCTTTTTCAATTTAATTAATACATTTAATTCCTATTTATTAATGTTCCTTTGCCTTTTAAATTAATGATCTGAACACTCGCCTTTTATTTAATCTGTCAAAGCACTTTGTAAACTGTGTTTTTGGTGCTATATAAATAAAACTATTATTGTTATTATTAATATTATTTATTTTATTTTCAGACGTTTACATGAAACAACAAATCCCTGCGTACAGTGTCCTGGTGTAGTGTTGGAAACCACTGTCGGAATATGATATATGAGTGAAGATTTCGAAATGTATTGCTTATTTCTCGCCTCAAATTTGTTCAGAAACTGATTTTGGTGGACTGATAAGGTGAAATCAATGAAAGTTTACAGAGAATTACAACGGAAATTGGAGTTAAGCTTAAACCCCATTGGCTGACAGAACCAGGGGTTTCAGGAGGGTGGTTCCACCCACAAAAAACAGCCTATTTTGGCCAAGGCATGTTACAATGGCTCAAAAACATGTTTTAGCGACCTCAGAGATATGAACTTGTTGAAAAGAAGCATAAAAGGTCCCCTTTAAGTTTTGCAGATGGTCAGATAATGTCCTTACGAATAATTCATTATCTGAAAGGCAGAGGGGGCTCCACTGAGGCTCAGAAAGTCTCACTGAGTGGAGAGTGAGAGACCATCAGCCGGGGGGGGGGGCGTTGACATTGGCACAGCCAGGTTTCCATCGCACCGTCTCCATGGAGACAGATGGCCTCATCACCGACGTGCTGCAGTATGAACATTTCTCCCTCGTAGCTTCTTGCTAACAAGCTTCATGCCATTGTCAAGACGACAGACGGTCGGGTGAGGTGACCGTGAGCACCAGTTAGGAAGAGACTCTGAAGTTCAGAAAGCGGACGTGTTCTGCTGGGTGGTCATGATCCGTCTATCACAGGAGTTTCAATAAAGAAAACAAGGCATTTGAACAGCTGAGTGGATGTGTCTCTGGGCTGTATGGGGTGGGGCCTAAGAAATCCAACCAATCAGGATATTTTTTGGCATTATGAATTTTTAGGCTGCTACGTTCCCTTCTCAGACCAGTTCCAGTTATTGGTGTTTTTCCAGCAAAATAAACCTTGACATTTCAAATTAAAGATGTCACATTTAGTATTTTTTTCTTTTTTTTAATAATATTACAAAAATATATAATTTTAAAATATATGTACTTATACAATTAAAAAACATATATTTTATATAAAATATATACATTTTATAAATGTATAAAAATGTTAATATTGATGGAATATATGATCGTTAATAGAAAAATAACCACAAATTGTTAGAAAAATTGTGGTTTTGAGTAAGGGCCCTCTTTCAAACTGGATTATGTCATTCTCAAAGTCAGATCAGTTGGCTCCAAAGTGAGACGAGACGCCATACGAACGCCTTTCACAGTTTATTCCTTCATTCCTCCTCTGGTATTGATTCCGCGCTGGGACACCTCCCACGGGAGTCACTATGGGGCTCGCCGCTCTGGCCGCCGTCCAGCACTAGGTAAGAGGAGGAAAGAAATGGCGTGATGGTGTATTGCGGACCGTGCAAGGTGATAAAGTGAAAGAAAGAGAGAGGAAAGGGAGATAGTGAACAGAGAGAGAGAGAGAGAGCGAGAGAGAGTGAGAGAGAGATGGAGTCCTGCTTTTAGAGCTTGACCCCGGTGCCCCTCTCTCTGGCGATACTGCATTCAGCTACGCGGGCGTACAGCTCATCCTTAATTATTTCCAACTGATGGGCCAATCCATCAAGAGGGAGTCAGTCTCCAGGAGGGGGAGGGAGGCAAGGGAAGGGGGGCGGCGAGGAGGGGAGAGAGAGAGGGCGGGTCAGAGAGTGCTTTCCACTCAATGTTCTCCAGGAGGAATTTTCTCGAGTTCTTTATTTTCCCATTTTTTTCCTTCATTATCCCCCCCCCACACACACACACACACACGCAGATCAGATGTGTGTGTCTGTCTGTGATCCTCCATCACTGCGGATGCGGCAGCAATACATCTTTATTAAAGAAACAGTAATATTTATCCAATGTGAGGTGCATTGTGAGCCTCCGACATGACAGCGCCGAGCCAATAACTTCAGAGTGGGTTTGATGGTTTGATGGTTCGAGGTTCATAACCAGCGCTATCTCTCAATGAAATTATCATTAAAGCCGAAAATACCCAATCTGCATCAGCACGGGTGATGGGCTCAGGCTTGGTCTCTCATGCCACCCCGCCCCCCCCATGCGAGGATGTCATGACGAATGTCTACCTATCAGTCCCATCGGGTCATTAAATTCCGATTTATGAGATGGATATCCGCCCTTATAACCCCCCCCCCCCCCCCTCACAATATCAAGGGCCCCTGGGCGCTCATTCTCCTATTGAGAAAGAGAGAGACAAAGAGAGACAGAGAGAGCGAGAGAGAGAGAGAGAGATAGAGCGAGAGAGACAAAGAGAGAGAGCGAGAGAGAGAGAGAGAGAGAGAGAGAGAGAGAGAGAAAGATGTCCTCCTCAGTCAGAGAATGTAGTGATATTCACCATCGGAGTATTAGTGTGATAACAAAGCAGAGGGGTTCATCAGTATTCGGCGGCAGCGCTGCACTAGTCCTTTATCAGGGCGGCAAACTGTGGCCCCGCTCCCAAGCTAAGGTTAAAATGGAGATTAGACTTTGTTCCCGCACTCCTTCCCTCTAATGAACCTTATCTCCCTCCGTGCTCCGTGCGGCCGTCCCACCCAATCACGCCCCGTCAGCGCTCCCCTCCCCTCCCCTCCCCTCCTCTCCTCTCTCCTCTCCACTCCCCTCCTCTTCCCTCCCCTCCTCTCCTCTCCTCTTCCCCCATTCCCAACCTCCATCACATGGCTTGTTCTTCACCTCTCAGCCTGACTCAGTGTGATCGTTTGGCTTTGCTTGCACTTGAATTGAAGGCGAAGATTCACTCGTGAATTCGGCAGTAAACAACTAAAGCTGTTCCACTAGCTTGCATAGATTCGCTATTTTTTTGACCGGTAATTAAAATGTTGGTTTCCATCATAACTGTTCATAGCAACATCCTTGCTGAACACTTTACTGTTCAGAAACTTCCCACTCTACTGCAATGCCTCACTTTGCTGAAATGGGATCCAATGGGGCAAAGCCTTGATAAAATGTTTAATCTCCATTTTGAAAACGGGAAACTCGCATTATGTGTATTTTTTGAACATGTAAAAGGAACAGTAACACATTTGATTTAATAATTAAAACTACTTTTTGAAATTGTACATCAAGGTGTTATCTTGGCTTGGTTTCCAATGAGGAAGCGGTGAAACGTCCTCTTTCTAGTCTCTTACATTATTAGGAAATGTAGCTAAAAGAGCCAATAAAAACATGAAAAACCTGATAAAATGCACGGTTTGCTACCAATTTTTTTTTCAGTATAACATGTAACACTGACAGTATTCTGCGATTCCGGTTTTTGTAAGTTTGCCCCATTGGACTGTGTTAAAGGATAACTAGAAGCTGCAGCAGAGTGGTGAGTTTCTCGAAAGTAAAGTTTTCAAACATTAATAATTTTTAGACCTGGTTGAGAAATGGTGAACCTACCCTTATTATTGAACATATTACAGATATTCAAATAGTATCAAATTAACATATTCTGCCTTTTTTCTGTTGTTGCAGTCATCAGTTTTTGGCATTGTTAATAGATAAACTATATCAAATGTATTGTTTTGAATGTGTGTAATTCTACACTGTGCTTCAAAGCAACTTTTTTTTCACTCTCCCCATGTCTTCAAATGTAAGAACCTGATCCATTTTCTGCAAGGTTGAACTCTAGACCCGAGCATGTAGCTTGTATAAAACACAATGACAAATTGTTGCTCTTACTTCGAGGGACATGTGCAAGAGCAACATATTCCATCATTGATGGCGGTTACTGGTGCATTGTGCCATGTTTAATATATGCAACATAAAAAGGAAACAGGCAACAAAGTATTTTTCATGCTTGCACAACGTTTTCTAAGCCAAAGGCTTTTTTAAATGCTCTGCAGAGCACGGAATGTGCCGCTCACCTCCTGTCACAAACGCGCAGATTCAAAAGCTGGCCTGATGAATGTATACCCACATCTGCCAAACCCTCCCTCTGTTCCTCTGTTCCTCTACCCATCTAACCCCCCCGCCGCTCTCACTACTTCGCCTAGTCTTCAGAGCGAGACTCATTTCATTTGGGGTGTAATCACGGGCGCAGATCTGTGGCGGGGTGTGTAGAGGAGCGATGGATATGCTCAGATGAGGAGAGCGTAGCCCCAGAGGCCTGGCTGCTGCTCTGTCCCCTCTGTCTGTCCGCTCTGTCCATCTGCTCTGTTTGCTCTGTCTGTCCACTCTGACCGCTCTATCTGCTCTCTCTGTCCACTCTTTCCATCTGCTCTGTTTGCTCTGTCTGTCTGCTCTGTCCACTCTGTGTGCTCTGTCTACTCGACTTGCTGCTCACCTTACTCCAAGCTTCCTGCCAGAAACCCCCCATCTAGTTTTTCTTACATTTTTGGCATTCATTTTGACTATTATTTCCTCAGATTGTGTTTCTATATATATACACACACACTGTAGATGTGTGTGTGTGTGTGTGTGTGTGTGTGTGTGTGTGTGTGTGTGTGTGTGTGTGTGTGTGTGTGTGTGTCTGTGTTTGTGTGTGTGTGTGTTTGTGTGTGTGTGTCTGTCTGTGTATTGGCATCTCCCTGTGTTTTTCTGTCGGGGCGTCTTTCTCTACACAAGCATGGGCTTTCAATTTGATGTGGACTGAGTTTCTGTAGATTCACCCAACTCGGGCTCGTGCTGCCAATTACTACGGTCGGTGGCTTCACATTTTCAATTTCACATTTATTCGACTAGAAAAGTAAAGCCAAGTATGTGTGGATGAATATTACACAGACGAGATGGAATGTTTCTCCAAAATGTGACTGTGTGGAAAAACCCGCCAAAAACAACTTTCAGGGATTGTTATTATTGATGGAAAAAGTTCATTACTTTCTTGTAAAGAAAGTAATGGTCATTTGGTTATTCTTTCTAACATTATAAATGTATAATAGTATACATTTAAAATGTCTTTTCTAAAACTGAGGAATGCCAGACACACGTTATCTTAAGCTGCTTTCACACATGCGCTCTTCGGACATTATCTGGACAATGTCTGGATAATCAGGTGCGGACATTGTCCAGATATGCCCTTTCACACATGTAGCTATAAAACCGAGATTGTCCATGTTAGATGCATTTACACTCCCTGGAAATACTCCGTTTGGTTTAGACGAGGAGCGGGTCCTGGGTAGAGTGTGCAGTAGGCAGGACGTGACGCAATGACGCTGAAGAAGAAGAAGATTCTTTATTCGTCACACAGCACACACACCCCAACACGTGCACTCATGCGACGACGGCGACTAACAACACACACACACACACACACACACACACACACACACACACACACACACACACACACACACACACACACACACACACACACACACACACACACACACACACACGCTTCAAATGGTGGCTGGTGAAATGAGTGAGAACCCAAACTGTGAGAACCCATCAGCCTCCTGCAGCTTCCTGGCAAGGCATGTTCTCTGAGGCACGGTTTCTGGCACCTCTCCTCGCCACACAACGTGGGACCCCGAGTTGCCGGGTTCTGACACCTAATTGCATGACGCAGACACGCAGGACGGCATTCAAATTGGCTCCCGCAAAAATGCAGTGTGCCGCATGGGTCCCGTAAATATTCTAAGTGGGTCTATTTCAGAGCCGTAAATATTCACACTCAGCTCCGCAGCACCACTCCAGCGCTACTCCAGCGCTACTCCACGGCCTTGGGATCGGCATGGTAGAAGAGCCATCAGGGGGAAAAGAAGGAATTTCAGTGTGAGAGCAGGTTTATTTTTTTTGGGGCGAGGCACCCTAGGCCTTGGCTGGAAATGATTTATTCAGGAAGTGAGGGAAGCAGTGGGGGCAACGGGGGCTGGCGGGGGGCCGACGGGGGCCTCCCCCGCCGTGATTTAGCTCAACGAGCCGGCTTAATTTATCCTCTCTCTTTTTATTGATTAATTCATGGGCCCTGATTAAATTTTCACAAGTTGCCAATTGTCCTTCACAGCTCCTCACTCCTCAGTGGATCCGGGGCTGGTGGGGATGGGAAGGGAAGGGAGGGCTGCCCTCCTGGTATTGGGAGAAGAGGGGAAATGGTCGGAGAGAGAGAATCCCCCCCCCCCCCCCCGAATATTTCACAAACTGTGTTTTGCCTTGTGTTTGGCTCCAAGTGTGAGCGGTTGGTCAGATATTGATGCTAATCAATCAATAACTGAAGACTGGTGGAATAAGAGCAACATACCAGAGGATGGACTAACACTCAATCATTCTTTCTTTCTTTTCTTCCCTTCGAGATAAGCCGCTGGAAGCTGAGGACTTCAAGTTTGTGGAGTTCAGGGTTTGGAAGGCGGTGTCTGAACCGTCATGTCACCAGGTCTCGTTCATGCTTGATAATGCTTAATGATCTCTGGGCGATTTTAAATGCACCCTCAGGGTGCCGGCTTACAAAAGCTCACCTGGCATCGAGCCCTCAAGTCCTCCATAATGTTTTCTCTAACATAGAGGCACTTCTCCATTGCACTCTTTCTTTTCTCGCCCCCTCCCCCACGTTCTCATTTGGTTGCCCCCATCGTACCTGCACAGAGGAAGACCCCAGACTGTTCACAGCAGCTCAGGCACCAGACCTCCATTCCTCTGTTCCACCATTCCTCCATTTCTCCATTCCTCCGTTCCACCATTCCTCCATTTCTCCATTCCTCTGTTACTCCATTCCTCAGCCTTGCTTGTTTCTACATCAACCCTCTGGCACCAGTTTCTCCCCTTTTCTTAAACCCTCCTCACGTCGCATCACTGGCACATTTCCACTACCTCACTCTGGATTTTTCTTTATCCCTTTCTCCCCATATCCCCCTTTTTCTGTCTTTCTTTCTTTCTTTCTTTCTTTATTTTTCTTTCTTTCTTTCTTTCTTTCTTTCTTTCTTTCTTTCTTTCTTCCTTCTTTTCCTTCCTTCCCTCCTTCCTACCTTTCATGTTATCCCACTGAAAAATGAATGAGTGTGTCTCACAGTAAACCATCTACATTCATCAAGTCTTATCTTGCTGCGATGCTACCGCTGTCATGGCAATGCTGGGATGGAGAGAGGGTGTTTGGGTTGCTGGTACGCGGGTCAAGGTCAGCAGCCAGATATGCCTGGTGAACATGCTACAGTATGTGGATTGGTTTTCTTGAATTGTACAGTTGTTTTTTGTACATTTTTTGTTTTTAGTTTTACTTTATTATACATTTTAATCACCACGTTTTTTATTATTTTTTGTTTCATAATTGTTATTTTTATTATTTATTTTTGAGTATTCTTCATTTTATTAAATTTGTTTTTCACCAAAGTCCCCCTGGCGTTTTTTTTAAATTCTGCATTTCGGACAGAGTAGTCTGCAAGGCAAGTTCAACTTCTCAACCTGTAATGCCACTTTTCATTCATTCTTTCATCGTCAAGAACTGCTGCAATAACTCTGTCCTGTGAACGACGAGAGCACAGTTTTTGGTTGTACAGAACCACCACCAGTCCCCCTCTTTGGTGAACTATTTTACCATGTTTTGGTCTCTAAACAACTATACACTAGTCCAAGAGCGTGAGAATCACCATGGGTGCGACAAAGAAACTGAGAGTCAAACAACAACATGTACATGGAAAAAACATAAACATTGGCCGACAACATGTGAAAAACGAAAATGAAAATGAAAAACAGAGTTAATTAAGTCCAGGAAAACTGCAACAGCAATTGGGAATGTGGCCTCTTCCTGTCATAGTCATGGCAATAAATGAGGAAGAAAGGGATAGGGATGTAACCAGGAGAGTGTTGGAGGTGCATTCAAAGCAGCTGCTGGTGGTGTGTGTGCCTTTGATGAGTCCGCCAGTGAGTGTACGGAAATTGTCCAAATTGGTTCTGGCTAACCGGCAGGGCCCCCACGCAAACCAACGGCCTGTGCAAAGGCGACGGGCCAGACACCCAACCCGCACCACCCACACCTCCACACCAACCTACCAGCTCCCCGCCACCCCAGAAAACCCCAGTGCTCAATGTCTGCTCTCCTGTCCTGTCTGCTGTCCTCCACCCTGGTCTGGTGGAGTATTGTTTGGAGTAAGATTTATGTGCTAGTGTATGTGTTCTAATCTAATACGAGTGGTATTAAAATTTCAGGACGGATGGGAAGCAAGTTGGGGCAGGAGCGTGACGGGCAAGATTGCAGCCACCCGCCACATCCCTACCCACATAGCTCGCACACCACCCGTCCCACAAACCTGAGGCCTATTGTGTGTTGTATGAACTTAGTTTGAGTTCTGGCACAGGGAGAGATAGGCAAAGCACAACCAGATCAAGACAGGGGTGCAGCAGGTTGGGCAGCAGCCATGCGAACCCCATCCCGGACCCCTGACCCGAACCCCAAACCCCAGGGGGTGCCCGCAGCTGGTGCAGCTAGGTCAGCTGAGGAGAGGTCACCAAGGAGACATACAGATGGGGAGACTGGAACCCCATTTTGAACATTTTGTGTTGGGTGATAATTCTCTGTGCAAAATCTTATATTGAATGCGGGTCAGAGAAAAGGTGTTGTTGCAAATAAATTTCCACAGGTTGATATCGCTGAAAATTGCAAGGTCTCTTTCCCATTCCATGGTAAAGACAGTGTCATCTTTGTTTAGTAAAAGTTTGTATATTCTGGAAAAGGGATTTTTAAATTGACCTATATGATTACAGTCATCGCAGGTGGTTGGAGGATGTTGTTCGTTAATTTAGTTGAGCTTTTAGAGACCACTGCAGTTGAAGGAATTGCAGTAAACCGTGACCACCAATATTATACCTTTGGATTAAGGTTGGAAAAGATATAAGCAAATTGTTTTAAAAAATCCAGCTGAGTCATTCCTGGTCTGTTGGTCTGTTTGTAACCAGAAAATTTGGGTTGTGCCACATTGGAGTGAATTTGTTTGGAGATGGAGTGTAACCACTGAGTTTGTTGAATTTCCACCAGACTGACAGTCGTTGTGATGAATGGGCTTTTAAAGCAATTATGTTTCTGTATTGATTCAGTAAGGAATGGGAGATCAGATATTGATAAATCCTGACATTCTCTTTGTTCAGTGTCTCGCCATTCATGGACCAATTGTTGCTCTGGTTGTAACCATTTAATTAAATTGAAGATGGTTCGCAAAATAGTATTATCTGAAGTTTGAGGCTGCTAAGCCTCAACAATCTTTGTTTTTCTGTAGTGTTGCTAGTTTAATTCTCGGTGTCTTGTGTTTACAATACAATTTATTTTTGGTAATGTATTTATTTACACTGTTGCTATCCTACCAATTAGGGAGATGGGTAGGTTGTTCCATCAAATTAGATCTTCTTCAATGGATTTGAACAATGGAGTAAAGTTAAGGGTAAACAAATTTGACAGATTGGTGGAGATATCAATAACAAGGTATCTAATGTTGCGGTTGTGATGGCTAAGGGAAGTTTCTGGGTTACAGCATTCCAGTCCTCCCCACTGAGGGGTAAGACCGTGATTTTAGTCCAGTTAATTGAGTAGTCTGAGATAGCTGAGAATTTAGATATAAGATTCAACACTTCCAGTAGGGATGATATTGGGTTCTGTAAATATAACAAAATATCGTCTGCATTTAACCGGATTTTGTGAACAAATTTTCCTGTTTGTATGCCAATGATATTACTATTTTGACGGCTGGCCGCTGCGAGGGGTCCAATAAAGATGGCTAATAGTAAAGGGGAGAGCGGACATCGTTGCCTTGTGCCGCATTGTAGAGGGAAACGCTGTGAAGTATAACCATTGGTGATGACAGAAGCAGATGGTGAGTTGTACAGGATTCTGATCCACTGAATGAGTGACTCTCCAAAGCCAAATCTGTTGGGGGTGAAAAAAGAGATATGTCCAATTAACTCTGTCAAATGCTTTTTCGGCATCTAAAGAAGCAATAACAGTATTTAAGTTGTTCCTTTGAGATATGCTGATCAGACTGGATAAACGGCGCGTGTTGCTGGATGAATGTCTGCTCTTGACAAAGCCTGTTTGGTCTGCTCAAGCATATTTCAAGCGTATCAATTTTCCAGTTGTTGCTTGTTGAATCTCACTCACAGAACACTCCAGACTTTCAGTAGATTTTAAATCACATGCTTTAAAGTTACATTAAATACATTTGGTGTGATAAATGTCATAAATTCATTTTTGTTTTTAATCACTCAGTCACTTTGTTGTGTAGGCAAGGCCTGAGGGATATAGTGAAAAAAGGCCTTACCAAGCTGTTTAATCAAGTTACTAAAATGTTACCCCCGTTCAAATGACTTGTTGAATTGAGGTTTAATGAGTCAGTGAAAAGAAGTTGTTTTTATAAAATAAATGTTGATGTTGGCCAAAAGCTGCTTCAAAAGGAAGAATTTCTACGACGATCAAAGATTGAACTCTATGTCAAACATGAGCAATTTATTTATTTATTTATTTTCCATTACACACTCGGGAATATCCGTATCAAAGTTTTCAAAGGAATGTTGTGTCTTTTTTAGAAATGAGACTCTTTGGAACCGTGGCCAGACTTCACCCCTTCTGTAATTGTGAGATAAAGGTTTTTGGTGCATAAAAACAAGCAAAAACAAGTCTTGGAAGATGATGCAAAGGTCAGGGGGCATGTGAGAGAGGGAATAACAACATGAACAAGGATGAGGGGAACATTGGCAACAACAGCATTTTTCTTTAAGCCAAAAAAACCCAACAACAGCAGCCGACTCCTTCTATGTTACCTGAGTGATCTGGTTTGAGATGCAAAAAATGGCGCCCAGAGACGCTTCCTGGAGCTGCTCCAGTGTTAACCACAGAAAAACCTTTTACAACAAGACCGAGACGAATAATGAGGAAGAGAGGGGGAGGAGGAGTAGGAGGAAGAGGAAGAAGAGGTGGGGGAGGAGGAGGAGGAGGATGAGATATGACGAGCAGAAGAAATTCAGGGATGAATCATCGATACGGCAACACCGTCTGGGATGTTGAGCCTCAGGCTCATTGCTCAGAGACCTTGTTCAGGGTCCGACGTCCTGCAGTTGGGGATCGAAATCAAGGGCCCGCTGTAAGTGTTGCAAAGTTGAAATGTTATATTGTCGCTTGTAACGATCAACAACTACAGTTTCCAATCAAAATACGTAAATACAGGTACTACTCACTTAACAACCGAGTTCCGTTCCGAGGACCAGGTCGTTAAGCGCATTGGTCGATAATAGTGAATACTGACAGACTGCGGGAATGACACTGAGACTGAGTAGGGTGATGCGCGATGAGATGTATACAGTTTATATACTATACATAGTGTTTATAGTATATATAGTGTATATAGTATATCTAGTGTATATTGTTTATATAGTGTATATAGTATATATAGTATATATAGTGTATATAGTGTATAAAGTATATATAGTATATATTGTGTATATAGTGTATATAGTGTTTATAGTATATATAGTGTATATAGTGTATATGGTATATCTAATGTATACAGTGTAAGTATACAATACAGCGTTCAATACAGACTGGTCAGAGAGCTGGTTGTAAGTCCGAATGGTCGTTAAACAGGTAGGTTGTTAAGTGACGAGTACCTGTAATGGAAACTGGCTCTTGTGTTGCAAGATCAAAATGGAAAGGCTGCATTTATCCATTGAATTCATAATTTTGAGCAGAACAGCAGCATCTGAGCAAGAACAAGTTTGACTCTAGCCCCCTCCACACAGCCTGTTCAAGGAGGATATGTTGCACCTTTATCCCGCCTGGCTCAGTGTGAATGGGACAGCTGGCGTGCCGGGAAAGGGGTGTGACGTTTTGATGATGTGTTATGTGTGCGACCCGCCACCGTGACCCGCTGCATTCACATGGAACACCAGTGGAGGACAGCATGACGGTGATGGCAGCCCTGCAGTGAACACCGGCAATGGTACACGGCATTTGCCACGCAAAGTTAAAATACTTTCACTTTTTGCCGTCCTGTGCGATGAAATTGCAGCCGGATGTTACGTAGGCGAGGAGCCGACTCTGCTGCGCATGTCTGCTGCGGCCTGTCTGGAGTTTTGCACTGCAGTGATGGAGCTGTCGTTTTCTCTGGAATATTCCATTAAAATGGCTTAAATAAAAAACATGGATTGATATGAAAGCTGTTTTTCTATTTATTAATTGCATGGAGGCTGTTTGGTGCTTTAAGCGAGGAAGCCAACGGAGGTTTTGGATGTGGTGGCGCACGTTGCGCGGCTGGTCCGGTGATTAAGTTGCGGCTTCAGGTTATTATTTGTACAATAATATAATAAAATATGAATAATTAATACAGGTAATAAAACAAGAGCTTCTATTGCCAATGGAAACCAGGTGATTGATTACTTCACATCATCGTTATACTAGAGGCCGGCACTGTTGTGTTTACACGTCACGCCCCATGATCACGCCTCAGAGTCCGAAAAGCCGGCATGCTATCACAAATCACACACAGGGGCGGCATTATACCGCCTTTGTTTGACTTAGTGTGAAAAATAAAAGCTGTGATATTGACGCGTCTTCTTTGGACTACTGAAAGTGAGAAGTATTAGTACTAATGAAGGGTTCAACTCTTTTTTAAGATTCGGTTCTTGACCAGTCACTCAATAAAAATAATTTTCTGACTCGGTCCGTTCAGTTCAGTTGGTGTCACGCACATCAAATTATTTTCTTTATTTTTACATACCTCTACAATTTTCACCACAGTGACATTTGATTCAATTTTCTGATTTCTATTTAAATAATGAATTTTCATCAAGCCTCATTAGGCTGACATTTTTGACCCATTTTCCAGTCTATAATTCATTGATTTTGTTCGTCTTCTGGTGAAAAAAAAAATAAAAAAATTGTACGTCCCCACTGAAAAGGTGAATGGCTCAAACATTTTATGAGCAAATAATTAATTGCAAAGTATAAATATACGCGGTTTATAACCAAGCAGCTTTTCGGATGGAATAAAACCAATGATGTGATGGTGGTGTAAGATTCAAAATAGAAAATAAAAATAGATTGGAAAATTGAACGTTAATTAGTTATATAAAAAATATAAATATAAATAAAAAAATAATATATTGTATTAAATATAATATTGGAATAGAAACCAAAGTCATAATAAAGTTATCCATCTCTCCGTACATCTGGAGCCCTATTTATAAGCGTGATCCATTCACCAAAAACAATACACGTGTTTTTATTGCAAACACACATACACATGCGCGCACACACACACACACACACACACGCACGCACGCACGCACGCACGCACGCACGCACGCACGCACGCACGCACACACACACACACACACACAAACACACACACACACACACACACACACAAACACTAGGTCCTTGCGCTGCCTGTTGTCTCGTTAAAATCTCATCCCCCCGTTCTTTCTTTCTGTCTTTTTTCCTTCAGTTTGCTCAACACTCGCTCTCTCCCTCTCCTTTTCCCTTTGGGGCCTTTTTTCTTGTATTGATTATAATGTTTTCATTTTTTAAATGTATTTTATTTTCTTTTCAATTTTTACTAGTATTATGATTATTACATCATTATCACTAAAATGTATTTATTATTTATTGCTTTGTTCATTGAACTGTCTTCCAATTTTTTGTGCTTGTGCCGCTGGAATCAGTAGATACCACATGTAATACCACGTGTTAAATAAAGGTGTTCTAAAAACTCAAATCTCTCTCTCTCTCTCTCTCTCTCTCTCTCTCTCTCTCTCTCTCTCTCTCTCGGTCTCTCTCTCGCTCTCTCCCTCTCTCTCTCTCAAATGTTCATACATTTTTTATCCCTTCTCCTTTTTGTAACTGAATTAAATATTACATCCTTGAAGAACCCCCCCCCCCCGTCTTTTCTTTCTTTCCTTTCTTTTCTCATTTACTTTGCTGAACTTTTGTCGTCCAGTGACACACATTCCTAAATTCCTTGAACAGTGTCCTTGTCCCTGCAAATAACAAATCGAGTGAACTCACTCTTTAATTCAAGGTGTCGGTCCTGCAGATAAGATAAAGATAAAGATAAGATAATGTAAGAAAAGATAAGAGGAAGGATAAGATATGTGATAAGACAGTGTTTGGGGGCAAATTGAGGCATCGCAACAGCTCAGTGGGAAATATGAAGTACAGAGTAAGAAACACGTTTTTATACGCACATATATAAAATATACAATAATCATAAAATAATAATAATAATAATTCACAAATATATACATAGTAGTCCAAAGTAACAAAGTACTAAACAGCTCACCATAGCAAAGTAAAAATAAGTAATGAAATAATGAATCAATAAACAACTCAACAAAGTAAGTTAATTAATAAACACTGCGGGAATGTAGATATTGTCAATGAAATGCTTACTAGATTAACAAACCACTCTCCATTTGCTCCTTAACAGCAGAAACACTGACTTTCAAAAAGGCTTTCATTCCTTTTTTTTGGACTTTTTTTTTCATCATGTGACATAAGAGCAGTTAGAATATTTAGCACTTGACCCCTCATCTCAATGAGAATACTTGACTGTAAAAAAAAAAAAAAAAAACGAACCCAAAGCCCTACAATAAAACGCCGGGTGCTTGTCTGATCCAGGCTTTTCTGCAGTAATGCATATTTAATTGCGTGACCCATTAAGATGCTGGAGTATTTCAATTACATACGTGTGTGCCATTCCTCGGAGGAACGAGTGCTCTGTGTTTAATTTGATTCCACATAATTACTGTAGAAATGAATCTTAATTGTCATATCCGTCCTAAAATTACGAATATGTTTTTTTTTCTCGTCCCTCGCAGCGAGAGGGACATTCCAGCTGAAGGGAAAACGTTGGCTGCATTAACCAAATGAACTCGGTATAGATACGTTTGTTTAACCACCATGAAGACAGTAAATGTTCTATTAACCCACTTTGCAACAGGAGGTCATATTCCCAGTCTATAGAAAAGGGATTTTAACGGAAAATGGAATGTGTTCCTATCTGACAATACGCTATAACGATGAAAGGTTAGACCCTTTTTTTGTGATTCCATTCTTGACGAGTCACTCGCAAAAAAAAAAAAAAAGATGGTTCAGCTCGTTTATGTGATTGGAGTTCTCACAGGAATTACTTAACCCTGTCAAAGTATTTAGATTTTAGCAGAGTCTGAATCATAAAAATAATTTTGCCTCTGTCAAAATGATTTATTTTGGTGGAATGCAAAGTGTAAACACTGAATATGAATTATGCCAAATGCCTTGACCTTGTTTTTGCCTCGGACAGTAATTTAGTCCTCAGTCCTTATTTTCAGTTTGTGAGTCAAAGATTAACTCGCTTGCCCACTCTTTTGACTCCTATTGTGACTCCAGACTCATGAATCATTTAAAAGATTTGTTCGCTATGAACAAATTGTTTGAAAATCCTGCATCACTACAATATACAGTATCCTAAGAGCAATGCTAATTGGCATTTTTTCCACCGAGCTGTCGTGGAGGAGGGTGTATCCGATCGTAATATCCTAAAATATTGCGGTTTCCACATGCAGAGTGATAACCAGCCTCATTTTTTGGGGGGTTATGAGCTTAAATCTCTGCCCTGAACGTTGTCATGGTGTTCAGAGGATCAGGCAGGCTCCTTTAGGCGGAGAGAGCAGCAGCAGCTCTTCCTATTCTAAAACCAGGAGACACAGCCGCCTCATAATTAGATTTGCTTTCTGTGTGGTGGTGTGCTAGTCCCTTCAATCTAATCTATTTATGCATTCCCTCTTTCAGGCCTCATTGAGATTCCATCGCCTCGTATTTGTACTCGGCCTGTCAAAACGGCCTTCTTTTTCTTCACAATTTTGGGCTCATTTCACAAGCGGAGACGGGCAATGATTGCACACTGCTCCCATCGCAAATGCAATGTGCTGGAACTTAAGAGGCTTCTCTGCTCATTTTTGGTAGGTTTGGCGGATGTGTGTGTGTGTGTGTGTGTGTGTGTGTGTGTGTGTGTGTGTGTATGTGTGTGTGTATGTGTATGTGTATGTGTATGTGTATGTGTGTGTGTGTGTGTGTGTGTGTGTGTGTGTGTGTGTGTGTGTGTGTGTGTGTGTGTGTGTGTGTGTTGGTGTGTGCATGTGTGCATGTGTGCATGTGTAATGTTTGTGTTTATTGCTGGAAGGTGGGTGGGGCACCAGGGCTAAAGATAAGATGAATGTTATTGATCCCTGAGGGGACATTCGGTCATTGCAGTAGCCAAATAAAACGGGGTATAGACATGATAAAATAAATAGAACATTTGAGGTCATGCAGAAGAGACACGGTGTGGAAAAAATAATGGAAATAGCTTGCAATGTATTTGTGGAATGGAATAGATTACAGTAAGGGTCTGTTTGGGAAATACCTTTCTACAATTTTAATTTCAAGGACCTAATAAGGAGTAAATCGACCCACCGATGTGATCCTGCAGGTCCAAACATGCAGTGGAGTGGGATACTGCTCCATTCTACAAGAAGAAAAGCCTCCAGTTCTCCTCGAGATAAAGGAAGTCGAAATCTACTTTGTCCACAAAGTAGATTTTGACTTTATCCCGTCTTGGGCAATAGGGTTGAAGATGATCATCAGACCAAATCAATCCTTTCCAGGGCTAAGAAGTCCAGGCTTTGTGCACCTTTAGACTGGGTTATGTGTCTTTGTACGATCGGCCTTGGACAGAAGTGGTTTCTGAAAGTCAAGTAATAATTTGTTTCATAGTGGTGCAGATTCATTTCTTTGGTAGTTTATGAGGATGTATGTTTGAGCATTTACTCAATATCCAGTGCAGTGTCCATCGATCGAGCTTGAACTTGCAACCTTGCCTTGCCTCTTCACTGAACTTTCAGACTTCTTGGCCTCTTTGGAGCTCTGTTAGTTGGCTTGTATTGCTTTGAAAAGTCATAACAAAGAGCTGACAGTCAGACCTTTAAAGTGGAAGGTACCATCAACGGAAATGCAAGCTTTTTGGACTGCACGTGAGAGTGTTTGCAGAAAGGTCTGTCACAGTTTGTTACCGTTCTTAATGCAGTGAATAGGAACGTCCCCCATCAAGGGCACGGCAAGACCTAAACACACTGGAACATTAAATTACATCGATAACAGCAACAACGAAAGCTATTCCTGACAAGTCTGCTGCCATTTTATCATTGTCCAGCCAATGTGGAATACGGTGGCGTTCCACTCCACTCCAAGCAAATCAGCCCCCTTCTTGCAGGCCCGCCAGCTTAAAATCTGAGCCATGGTCTCAAGGTTATGGAGCAATTGGAGCGATCTATGCAACTAGTTCCTGAATGCTAAACAGGACTTCTGTCTTTGATACCGCTGCATTGATTTTATCAGCTGCGTTTGGTTCCTTTGCTGGACGTACATCAGATTAAAGTGACACAGACTGACTCTTTGGTCACTGACCAGGTCGCTCCATGGATCTGCGAGGGAAACCTTGGCCTTGAATTGGCGACACAAAACTGTAATGGTGCTGATGTGCCTTTCACAAAAAGCTATTAGCCTCCAACGGCTCTGCAGGCAGCTCTTTGGTGTGATTTGGGTCTTCTTTCTTATTTACAAATGCGAGTTCAGTTACCTGACAGGTGGCCAATCTGATTTGCTACTAGACAGCGTAGAGAACCTTTTATATGGGGTATATAGTTTAGTTTTCTATTTTTTTGGTTGGGTTGAATTGCATCAACTGTGGGGTTTTTTCATGTGCACTATGTGTTGAGTGCCAGATAAAGAAAGGGGTCAGTTGCATAACAGGATCACTATTTTGAGTTTCATAGATGTTTGGATCAGTGCTTGAAGTGAAAAAAAAAAAATGCAGGTACTCGCCTCACATGTTGGCGGGTTAAATCTGCTTTATAATAAAGAAATATATAAATGTAAGGGTCCTTTCGTGTGTGAATAGCTAATGCTGTGTTCTTATCTTAACTTTATTGGTCACGTTTCAATTACAGTTACAAATGCAGATGTAATGTACACCTACGTTACAGCAGCCCTTGCATGGACTTTGCACGGGGATCGAGTCCCTGCTACCAGTGTCAGTACCAGATGTGCTCGGGCTGGCAGACTGGCTCGCACGCGCGATTCAGAGGTGAAACAAACCCCTTGACACAATGATGGGAGATGGGAATGATGTGAGTTCATGCACGCTGTCAGGGAAGAGCGCTACGTTTTGTATGTGCATTATTACCAGACATTTTGACTGGCAAGGTTATAATTTATCAAGTTTTTTTTTGTTTTTTTGTTTTCCTAAATTTTACCAGGCAAAAAAAAAACAGAATTACAATCCAAACATCAAGGAAGTGACGTAGTGTCCTAAAGCGTAATGCACTTTTCCCGTGCTTTTGTATGTAACACAGAAGTTACACAGGGCAAAAACAGACGTTTGGGGGGCTGGTGGGAATGAAAGAGGTGCCATTCTTCATTACTAGCCAATGTACCATCAAAATGTTATTTAAAGGTAAAAACAAAGTTACATAGGGTTGCTTTAAAGCAGGGCTCGAGAACATGTTTGGCTGGGAGAGCCATAAAAGCCAAATATTTCTGAATGTATTTCCTTGTGAGCCCTATAATATTTAATAAAATTGAATGCAACTTAATGCATGCATTTTTTAAGTAAGGCATACATTTATAACGTATAACACATCTCTGAGTACTTAAAAAAAGCACTATATATAATACATTTCTATTTATTCTTCTTAATAATGTTATACTGTAGCAAACCAATAATAAATGAAATATTTTTACCATTAATGTGACTTCTGGTGATGCATGAGTTTGCTGATGGCCTTGTAGTCTGGTTCCTACCTAGTGAGGTTAAGTTTCATGCAGACATTGAGGCTTCCATCAGTTAAACGTGAGCGTAGGTTGCTCTTAATGCTTCTCAGATGCGAGAAAGACTGCTCACATGCGTATGTAGAGCCAAACATGGTCAATACGGCAATACTCACGCCTGAGCAGAGAGTAAAAGGCGCCCCGGAGTCTTTCTGTGGTCCGCAGCCGGTGCTTGACTACGCCCCTTTGTCCACCACATTTATATTTAGAATTTTATTTTCAAAATTGTAATTTCTCTTACCTGTTTTACTTTAAAATGACACAGAATCATTATTTATTACTTGTTGAGTGTGATGAAAAATTTCAGCTCAAAATTGTCTGCGAGCCATATACCGTCATCGAAAGAGCCATAATTGGCTTGCGAGCCATAGGTTCCCGACCCCTGCATTAAAGGAAACATTTTTGAAACATACACCAGAAATGGGAGAGTGAAATTGATCTGGTACTGAGAATACAGCTATGGCTGAAGCTCCTCTGATGCCAATCACTCAGATAGACTACTGATTATGGAGAAATGGTGGTAATTAGGGGGGGGGACTCCATAGAGAGCCTCAACTTTGTAATGGACTGGTAATAGACCGAGTTGCCTTCCATGTTTGTTGCGGTCTGTCGGACGTGTTACAGAGCTGTGGTTTCCTCAGATCTGCAACAGGGACCTGGGTTCAGCATTTCAGTGAGCGATGGTCTGTCTGGCCGATGCTCTTGTCGCCACTTGCAGGGGAGCAGTTAAAAGACTGAGCAGAGCAGCCTCTTAGCGATGGAGGAGCCCAGCCTCCTTGCCAGAGGGGTAAACACTGTCACCGGTTGGTTTTAATTTTAGCCCTGACTAGTTGAGCATTTGTCAGCTAAAGCGCAGTATCGTGCTCTCTAATGGGTTTCGCCGGGTTATTTGTCGAGAGCTCATTTCCTCCTGTAACTGCGTCCGGGGCAATTTCCTATAGGTCTCCACTGCAGATGTGCTGATATACTGTATGTCAGTATTATCCCTTTTCGTCTTTTATAGGATGATAAATGGTCGGGGTTGTGTGGACCCATGTACCTTGTATGTTTGTATTAGTGACGCAAGACTCACAAATGATTTGTTGGTCGCGAAAAATATGTTAAGCGCAAACAATTATGGTAAATGACTTAGTAGTCAGAAGTCAATCCAACAAAAGGCTGAACTAATAATCAAGAGTTGTGACATACATATTCTACTTTATAAGCACATACTTCTACTGTCAAGCAGAAAATAATTGTTGAGGATCAAATTAATGCGAAAAATAGGGTGAAGGCATTTGGCATAATTCATACTGAATGTGACTGATTTGCACTTTGCAGTCCATCGAAATAAATAATTATGTCTATCTCAGAGCTGAAACGACTTTTCCAACTCTTGCTACACCGAATGAATCAAACGAACGAAGGAGTCGGACAATTGAACAAAACTATTTACAGAGTCACTCGTAGAGAGCCGGGTCTCCAAAAAGAGCCCACCTTTTCGTCTCTGGTTTCTATGACGTGCTGACGTGAAGAGCAGCAGTGATGGGCCAACACTCTGCAAATAAGATCAGAGCAATTTAATTAGGCAGAGAGCAGAAGCGATAAAGCCATTAAATTAGTCACCGGCACGGGGCAAAAGTGGCGAAGGAATCCCGCTAATTAACCTGTGTCTCTGAGATTTTCACAAACTGGCTTGTCATTACGGGTTTGGGGGCGTTGATACCGCAATGACCCCAAATGTCTCCTTGTCCAAAGCACTTAAAGCCTCATCTCATTGGAAAATGATCAAAGTTCATTAGGATAAACACGCAAAGTGCTGAAACGCTCGCCGCTCGGCTAACACTCAAAAAGGTTACGCCGTGACTACTTCACAGGCGCGGTCGGCTCATCGTTTCTGCTTTCATCTGAACCATGCCGACATATTTTCCTCATCAAGATTTGTTTAAGTGTAAATAAGATCGCGGTTTCCATTTCAGGCGGAAAATTATATCTGAGCTTTGAGTGTGGCCGTGAATAATCAAGGCCTCCGAATTGATTTCTCTTTCTATGCGTCTATGAGTCCCCCCCTCGCCCTCCCCCAACCCATCTCAAAGGGACTTCAAAAATCATTAGATTTTGTGGCTAAATATCCGTTAATTAAGATGCAAGGACGAGCCTGGCGCTGTCTCACTGAGCAAATCGCTGTTTTTAACTGCAGCTAAAAATTCAGCCACTTCAACTCAGAACGCCAGTCGTAAAAAATAAATAAAAAAGAGGGAAATGCACGGAGCGTAAATTAAAATCATAACTCAAAATGTGCATTCCGGAAAAAACTTGTCTCCTGGCTCATCATACTTGTTTTTTTACACCGCATCAAATCAACATTTACGCGGAAGCAATTGAAAAAGGACAATATTTCATCCTTTAATGTAGAGTAAATAATTCATGGCTTTTAGCAGCTGAGCAGGTAGAGACATTTTCCCTGGGCTGCAGCTAGAGGGCAAGCCAGCACAGAGAGCCACGGCTCTGAAAGCAGGTGGCTTCAGAGGAAACCTGCAGCACTTCAGTGGCATCGTAAGCTGCGACACTGAGATCCTTCGGATATGTGTCAATCAGTGAAGACATTAGTGATGTGATCGTGATGCCGGTCAGGTCACTGAACCAAAGCAGCATAAAACCCTCCACTCGTCTGCTTTTCAGTGTGATTGGTAGGCCTAATGATTTCCAATGTAGCCCGTCAACAAAATGTGATCTATCCATCTATCGATCTATCTATCTATCTATCTATCTATCTATCTATCTATCTATCTATCTATTTTTTCATATTCCAACATTTCAACTCTGCCTGCTGAGCTGAAGTGTGGATCCCTGACAGCAGCCTGAGACGCCTGCTTCCTCAGGATCTGGTTGGAAGAACACGGGAAATGCCCTTATCCACGGAGCCCCCATGAGGAGACTTGAAACATGGCGTCTTAAAGATTTAACACGGTGGCCCGAGCCGGCCCGAGTGTTTCTCCACCGCTTGTATGTCATCGTAGATTTCGGACGGGTGGGAAACATGTGTCTTCCGGGATGTGGGGGGGGGGGGGGGGGGGGGGGCGGGGGTAAGTTGAGGAGGACATAGATTGTGTAACTCAGTCTGACTCATTGTTCCCAAAATGTGCGCATGGCAATCCCATTTCCATCTCTGTCGTAATGAAAAGTTCACCTCTTTTTGGCAAATCGGCTCTTCAGGTGTAACTCGCAAAAAAAAGATTATTTCAATATTACAACTTCGTCCATTTGATTAGGTTGGTGAAACGAGTCAGAAGAGTCGGCTGGGCTCTGAGTTGTGAATGGAATACTCACGAGAACCATTTGGTTCTGATTACATTATTTATGTGGGTGGAATGCAAAGTGTGAATCAGTCACATTCACCGCTTTTTTTCCCACATTATTTTAATTCTAATTTCCTAATCCTAATCTGAAAAAAAAGATTTTCTCTTCAGTAGTAGAAGATTCCCTCACTCACTCTCACTCTCTCGCCCACTCAAAAAACAGAGTCTCAGTTCAGCCAGCGCGTCACTGCGTTGCAAACTGAACGACTCTTTTGGCCGAGTCATTTAATTTCGTTTAAAAGATCAGTTTCATCGGACCAAATCATTTGCAAGTCTCGCATCACTTGCACTGTCCTCCTTCTCGACCACCTCTCCATTTTTTCTGTTCTGATCTCGCCGCGTGGCGTGCACGTCGCCCCAACCCCAATCCCTGCTTGGAAAAAACCGGAACAAAAGGCACCATTACCAGGGGTTGGCTGGCCTCCACGGGCTAAACCCGCGAGTCATGTACGTAGCTCATTAGATTGTCTCCACATCATCGGATCCAACACCGTGATCCCGCCGCTCACACCTGCAACCTGCAGAGCAAATCATCCCTCCTTCCGTCCCTCCTTCTCCCTCCGACCCCTGGACCTTCCCGCCACCCGCTCGCTCATTAACGGCTCGAGGCACTTGGCTCTTGATGCTAAATTCTCCCTGGTAATCCGGTGTGACTTCTCCCTTCTCCTCGCCCTCTCTTCTATTTCGCCCTCTCTTTTCACTCAGTTCGAGCTGTTCTTTCGCTGAACTCGCTCCATTGCAATCACACCGTCACGCTTCCCTTTCAAACGTTCATTTATCTCACCTTTCAGACACCCGAACCATGCCCGTGTAGAGACCTTAAGAGAGATAAAATGGAACAACATTTCCGGCGTAACCTGTTGAATTTCAGTAACCCATACAAACTTTTAATTTAATGTCTGAATTACATGACATATACGACCTTAAATCAATTATTTTGTATTGGATATTTTGAATTGTTAATGGTTTCTATTAACGCTTGATTGGCAATATATTGGAAATATATTCACAAATTGTCTGGGATTGTATCAGAATCACAATATAGTTAAAATCTAATTTTATGAACTTAGACATAGACTGTTCTAAAGAATGTCAACCTGTATGATATTTAAAATGTAAAATATTCAAATATCTATAATTTCCACATAAGTTCTACATATATGACTGCTTCTCAAATATGTATTTTGTGTGAAGACCCATCTCTTCAAGCTACGTCTTACTGTAAGTCGCTTTGAGCAAAAGCGTCTGATCGATGACATCATGTTATGTAATGTGATGTGTAATGTGACATCCCCAAAACAGTCTAAAATTATCGATATTGATCCAAAAAATATTATGATATTTCATTTGGTCAATATTACTTGGCCCAAACTGACAGACACACACACACACACACACACACACACACACACAATATACACACGCGCAATATATTGTAATATTATAAATATTGTAATATGTAATACTGCAATAACATTGTAGCCATTGCAATCATTTAGTAAAAACATAGTAGTAACTTACAGATAGTCATTCATTGTTATTCAAGCCTGTATTATTGTACTCATATTTATTCATCCCCTATAGTACATGCATTTATATTTATATTCCATAGCCACAGCCATAATAATCACTGCTATCGTCTTCTGACTTTTAAATGAACTCATCCTGTGCATAGAATCGCTTTTTGTATATTCCTTATATTTGGCTATTTTGGCTGCGGAAAAAATAAATGGATAATAATTCCGATTCTCATTCTTCGATCATCTTCATATAATTTTTCAGTATTCATCCACGCCGTCCGGGAAGCAGTCTCTCTCTCACACACACACACACACACACACACACACACACACACACACACACACACACACACACACACACACACACACACACACACACACACACACACACACACACACACACACACACACACACACACACACACACACACACACACACACTCCTCCCTGGCATGCTGGGTGGTCAGGAGTCATCTCCTTTGACTGGCTGTCTTCTTCCTAAATTGCTGAGTCTCGAACTCAGACTTGGGCGCATTGCCCAAACAGAGATAGAGAGAGAGAGAGAGGGAGGGAGAGAGAGAGGGAGGTGATCGCCTAACAATAACCAGCGGCAATCATGGACTAATGCATTTTGCAAAGGGAATTTCGACGGCTTGTACCATCTGTCTGTCTGTCTGTCTGTCTGTCTATTTATCTATCTATCTACCTGTCTGTCTGTCTGTCTGTCTGCCTATCTGTCTATCTATCTATCTATCTATCTATCTATCTATCTATCTATCTATCTATCTATCTATCTATCTATCTATCTATCTATCTATCTATCTATCTATCTATCTATCTATCTATCTATCTATCTATCTATTTATCTTGAGACCTGAGGGTCTGGACGCACACCCAGGAGGAGAGGAAGAGGACTTCCCTGTGGAGTGAAGCTACTCTCACAGAAACAAGGTGAAAAGAAACAGAACAAAACAAAGTAGACGGAGAAGGAGTTGGAGGAGATCAGACAATCTCTCAACTTCACGTAGAATGAGCTGAGCAATGTCGCTTGATCTGATCGACGAAGACAACTGGAGAACCTGGTTATAAAGTCAAGGATAAAAATATTGATGGCCGAGAGCGAAGAGTTGATGACCTGGAGTGACACACAGGAGGACTTCATCATAAGCGGTCTAGATACAACACACCGTTTTGCCCTGTAAAACGGGACGGGTATTATATACGGAATCGTTCTGATTTTAACATTTCAATCTTGTATCCCATTTTGAATCAATACAGAATTTAAATCGAAACTATTTCAAATAAAAATATATACGAAAAATATTTATTGAACATTTTAACCTGACAACGATTTTACTTCGACTTAAATGTCAATGTTGCCAAGTTTAGGTGCGATCATGCATGTGAAATGTCTGCACAATACGGTTTGCAGCGCACAGACTTAAATAACAATGCCGTGAGAACAAGACAAAACAACATACAGAAAATCATAAAATTAGTCCGGTGCAATACTGACCATTCTCATAGAAAATAACCATCATAACGGACATCTCACAAACACAAAATAAAGTTTGCATAATCCATTAACTGGCTGGAAGGCTAGAAGCTGTTTAACTTGCGGATAATTTGTTTGCTAAACATTCAGTTAAACCTAGCTATCCCACTGCTATCACGTGAACTCCGCTACCATATTAGTCATTAGCTAGCCCTTCAGCATATCTGAGAGCTACAAGCATGATGAAGAAACGTACCGATAACCTTGCTGGCCTCATTGGCCGCGTTAACCTTATGGGAGTAAGAAATAAAACTTCCAGCAACATAACTTCAGACATCATCCTCTGTTCTGCCTCTGTGTAGTGTGCAACCAACAATAATGACCCGCCCCCACTGCAATACAAAAACGGTAGTTCCGCTATGGAATTATTGGACAGGTCTCTTCAGACATAAGTTCGTAATTATAGTTATATATAATTAAGTCAAAAACACACATGCACACAAATGTTACATAGACAGCATTCATTACATCTACATTACAATTACAATTGATTTGTTGGAAACACACGGAAAAATAATTTATTAATACAACAGCAGCAACAGCCTATTTCCTGTGATTATAAAACCGAGTAGAATAACAGTGCATTGCACTGCTGCCTCACAACAAGAAGGTCTTGGGTTCGATTCCCACCTCGGGCGCTGTAACCGTTGGGTTATCACCCGATTAGGGGCCTTTCTGTGTGGAGTTTGCATGTTCTCCCTGTGCGCACATGGGATTTCCTCAATGTAGCATCAGTAAAGACCGCCACCAAAAACATGGAGAACATTGTCGTCTGACCAGCGATGGACACTTGCAATTGGTCCCCAGGCGTCGCTGTATGCTGTCCATTGCTCCTGGACGAAGGATGGGTTAAAATGGAGACCTTACTACTGTCTGACTGCCCTCATACGTATCCTGTACCACTCTTAAGTACTTCTTGGCCACCCCTGACTTCCTCATGCAATACCACACTTCCTCTCTCAGCACCTATGGGAGAAATTTACTAGTACATTTAAAAGAAATATGTTCATTATATTCGACCATTAAATAAGAAAGAACATTCATTATCTTGCCCATATGCTATTTGAGTGAAGAAAGTGTGCGTGAAACAGGGGTCAGCAAAGACATGGTGTTTTCAGTCTAAACAAAAGTAGCAGACAGGAATTAGTGTTTTGTTGGCCGTGAGCCATATGACATGGGAAGGTCTGTTAATGCAAACATCCCCTCTAAAATATGGCCTGGACTAGCATCGGGAGGTTTGTTATTGTAACTGACGTCAAAGACTGCAGACAACTGGGTTCTTTGCACTACTGACAGTGTAGGAGTAAGGAAGGGATTCTTATTGAGAATAAACAGATGTACATTCTGGACCAACAGAAAGAGGTTAAAAGAAGGAGTCCGTGAGCGGCTCGGGAGTTCTTTGCCAAACCAACTCAGATTCTGTTGTCACTTCTTGCAAGTGATAATAAAGTCTTATATCTTCAGACCTCGACTCTCTCGAACCTCTCTTCTTCAGTTTAAGTGTTAGATGCGTTTTTTTCCACTACACACCCTATCATATGCCTTCTCTAAATCCACAAAGACGCAGTGCAACTCCCTCTGGCCTTCCCTGTACTTTTCCATCAGCATCGTTAAAGCAAACATTGCATCTGTAGCATTCTTTCCTGGCATGGAACCACACTGCTGCTCGCTGATCCCCACCTCTCCTCTTAACCTAGCCTCCACTACCCTTTCCCATAACTTCATGGTGTGGCTGATCAACTTTATTCCCCTGTAGTTACTACAGCTCTGTACGTCTCTCTTATTCTTGAAGATGTGTACCAGTACACTTCTTCTCCACTCCTCCGGCATCCTCTCCCTTTCCAGGATGGTGTTAAACAGGAATGGCACTGCCATCTCACCTAAACATTTCCATGCTTCCCCAGATATGTCATCTGGGCCAACTCCCTTTTCCACTCTCCATCTTCTTTAATGCTGTTCTCACCTCATCCTTGCTAATTTGCTGCACTTCTTGATCCCCTATGCCCACATCATCCACCCCACCTCATTTTCTTCATTCATCAACTCCTCAAAGTATTCCTTCTACCTTCTCAACACACTCTCCTCCCTAGTCAACACTTTATCATTCTCCTTGATCACCCTAACCTGCTGTACATCCTTCCTAGCTTGGTCCCTTTGTCTTGCAAAATAATAATCATAATTGGCAAATCAATAATCAAGTTAAGATTATGATCAATGATGTTGAAATCGCAAGTGTATGATGTAGCGTCATAATCAGGTTAGAAATTAAAACTGCACTCGTCAAAAATACATATCACAGACAACATTGTGTTATATGGTTTATTAAACTACCAAATTATCATATTAAATAACTTTTATTCACAGGGCACCACTCCCAGCAGAGAGAACAGTAAATAAACGACATTAACTATGATTGATCAGTCTCATAAGAATTGGAGTTCTTGCTTCCATACATATACTGTCTTCAATTCTTAAGAAACACGAACAAACTTTTATCTGATACGTAGGATTTCTTTGATCATGCAAAATAATTGAATAAAATGAAATAATAGTAAAACATATAAAAAATGAAAATAATAAAAATTATAGCTGCAGCCAGCAATATGCGGGGTCCAGGATAGATGGCACTTCGTCAAAGTTCAATGGACGAGTGTGCTTTGGCTTTCCATTCCGGTGTGTTTTGTGACTGCAGATGTTCATTCCTTCCGGCCTGGTTACAGTGTAATTCTGTGATCAGGTGGTGTTTGCGGCTGTGGGTGGGTTTCCTACACCGCAACTAATCAATCGGTTATCATCCTGAAGTAGGGCTGCGTGATTATGGCTGAAATGATAATAACGATTATTTTAATCAATATTGTGAACACGATCAGTAACAATAATTCAGGAAGATTGTATACATTGATATCTCCAGAATGTCTATAAATTCTGACAGGGATTGTTTTCTTTTTTTGTAGAACTTACTCTGGCGCAAGTCAGAGTAAGTCACTCTGAAAACATATATATTTATAATGTTTAATACGCTGCACTTAGTTTAATCCAGTTGTCTTCTGGTAATACCTAAACATAATAATGCTTAATCGTAATAAAATAAAACATGTCACTTTGTGACTTTGTGTGATATAATATTAATAGTTTGTATCTTATATTCCTTTAATTAATTATCTGTCACGTGATCTGTTCATTTTGTTGATCACAAACTACATCCACAATACTGAACCGCTGATTGGGATGAAACTCGAACGATTGTCTGTGGAAGGTCGGATCCATGACATCCATAAAGTTCTAACATCAGTTACAGCTGCATGTGCAGCCATCTTGGTGAGGTCCCGATTGTTCATTGTTCATCACTAGAGTGCAATGCAATCATGTGACCTGTGCGTGCCGTTATTATGCATGCGCAAGCGTTGCAGCGTTGATAAAAAATACAGTTGTGAACGATAGTTCTGGCTCAGGGCCAGGGAAGAGGAAGAGGAGGCAGGCGGAGGTGAAACATTGCCAGTTGGCGTGTTTATTCACAAGTCTCTCGCACAAAAGGTGGTTCTTTGGCCGAAAAATAAACTCTGGGCTCGCAGGCCCAATATATATAAATAAATAGCTCTGGGATATCCGTGGATCTCCAGGTGTCCGTGTCGGATGGTGTCCCTCAGGCTGACACGCCTGCGTGCCCATCCCACTGCGGGGACACACACACACACACACACACACACACACACACACACACACACACACACACACACACACACACACACACACACACACACACACACACACACACACACACACACACACACACACACACACACACACACACAGAAAGGAAGAGCAAAGTTTGGGGTATGCAGTACAGGCTCCCCACAGAGAGCTGCCTTTAATTTAACAAATGACACGGCTCTGACTACTGGACCAGATCTGGAGAACCTTTTCGAGTCAAGTCAGTCAAGGGGCTGGACAGTGCCGCAAATTCCGGCACAAACCTCCTTTAGTATCCGGCCAGCCCCAAAAACTGGTTTACCTCCTTCTTAGTGTTGGGTCTGGGTGTATTCGCGACTGCGGTAGTCTTATCTACCTGCAGTCGGAGCAGGCCCCCCCAAAGTGGTACTGCAAATACCGTACCTCCCTTTGCCCAGCCGCGCACTTCTTTGGGTTGGCGGTGAGCCCTGCGTCCGTCAGGGACGCTAGCACTGCGCCCACATGCTGCATATGCTGCTCCCTCGTATTGCTATTAATAATAGCATCTTCTAAATATACAGTGGCAAATGCTGCATACGGGTGCAGGACACTGTCCATGAGTCTCTGGAAGGTCGCGGGGGCACGAAACAACGCGAACGGAAGCACTCGGAATTGGTAAAGGCCTTGTGGAGTGGAGAAGGCTGATATTTCCTTGGACTGCTGGAACAAGGGAATCTGCCAGTAGCACTTGGTTAAATCCAGCGTGGTAAAAAACAGAGCTGTATCGAAGCTCGTCCACACGGGGCATCGGGTAGGCATCGAACTTTGACACCGCGTTCATCTTCCGGATAATCTACACAGAACCGCACTGACCCATCGGGCTTACCCACTAGCAGGATGGGGCTGGACCAGTCGCTCGTAGATTCCTCTATTACCTTCACGTCCAGCATGGCCTCTAATTCCGCCTGTACTATTTTCCGTTTGTTTTCGGGCAGGCAATACGGCCGAGAGCATACTTTCACCCCCTGGGTCATCTCCACATGGTGGAGTATGAGGGGCGTAAGGCCGGGCAGGGGAGAGAACACGTCAGCAAAGTGCTGCTGCAGCACCGCGACGTCCGCACTCTGGCCCGGGAGAGAGATGGTCACTTAATAGGGCCGCAGTGTGATATGCCAGCTTTGGAACCTCCAGCCCCAACTTGTCCCTCTCAATCGTCGCTGTGGCCAGTGCAACGAGCACACCTTCCCTCCATTGTTTAAGGAGGTTTAGGTGGTAAATTTGGGCAGACCCCCCTGTCTGTGCGTTTGACTTCATAATCGGCCTTCCCACGCGTCGTGTGACCACGAAGGACCCTTGCCACTTTGCCAGTAATTTCGAGCTGGACGTAGGAGTAGTACAAACACCTTGTCTCCCAGTGAGAATTGTCTTGCCGAGCCCCCCTGTTGTACAGACGGCGCGGAGATTCCTGGGCCTGGAGCATGTTCTCCCGTGATTCCTGGCCTAAGGCGTGTAGCTTTGCTCTTAGGTCCAGGACGTACTGGACCTCATTTTTACTGGTGCTGGGACCTTCCAGCCAGTTTTCCTTAATCAAGTCGCGCACCCCACGAGGTCTCCTGTTGAACAGTAGCTCAAAGGGGGATAACCCTGTGGAGGACTGGGGAACCTCCCGCACCGCAAACAACAGGGGGTTCAGACATGTGTCCCAATTTTGGCTGTCATCATGGACGAACTTTCGGATCATGTTTTTCAACGTTCTGTTGAAGTGCTCGACCAGGCCATCCGTCTGTGGGTGGAAAACGCTAGTAACCCATACGGTTGCCCAGTGTGTGTGACATAAACAAAGTGCCCTGGTCGGTCAGGATTTCCTTTGGAATCCTTACCCGGGAGATAACCTGAAACAGGGCCTGTGCCACATTTTTGGCCGTAATACTGCACAACGGCACTGCTTCTGGGTATCGGGTCATATAATCTACTAGAACAAACACGAATCGATAGCCCCGAGCACTCCTCTCTAATGGGCAGATGAGATCCATAGCAATTCTCTTGAATGGAGTCTCGGCTAAGGGGAGGGGGCTCAATGGCTCTCTGGGAATAGCGGTGGATTCTCGGGACAGGCAGAACAGCGCCGCCGCACATCCGCCCAGATGCCCGTGCCAGTAGAAACGGGCCATTATCCACTCAAGTGTTTTTTCGTGTCCTAGGTGACCGGCCATCTGGTTATAATGAGCCGCCTGGAAGACTAAATCCTGAGGCTTTAAGGGACCAACAACTGGGTTACTTCTTCTCCTGACTGAGTGTCACCGTTCATTGATATAATCCATGCCTAATTACCGCAAAATACGGGTGAGTGAGCCAAACTCTGGACGCAGTAACACGTCATAGATTTTATCTACCCGCTCAAAGGCCTCGCGAAGCGTATTGTCCCGCTAAAGTCCTTCATAAGATGGACTGAGTATTCCAGGGAAGTTCCCACCTGGGGCTCCCCCTCCTCTCCTCTGGTGACCTACACCGGTGCAACGTTGCGTCGCCGTGCGCCACGCAAATACACGTCGTATACACGTCACGCACGTCACATATGCCTACAGAGCGTGAGCGCATCCCCCCGTTTCTTTCATTAGAACATTGAAACCTGGCCAATTTGTACCCAAAATCCGGGGGTGCGACAGGCAGTAACTAACCGCAGCCGGAATCGGCCGGTCCCTTGTCGACTCTCGGTTGGGCGTAGTCTTTCACGTGGTCCTCCGCGAGGGCTATGGCAGCTTGGAGGGAGGCTGGATGGTGGCATCTCACCCAGCTAGCGTTGTGGGCCGGGAGATTGTTCATGAACTGTTCGGTGGCCACCGCCTCGACGATCTGGTGCGGGGAGCGCTCCTCCGGGCTGAGCCACCGCTGGGCCGTGTCCAGGAACGGCCGGCCTGCGGTGTCATAACGAAGTGACCGAAGGCGCAGGCGATGGCCCCTTAGCTGTCCTCCTGACCAGTTCCTTTTTTTTTTTTCTGTCAGCATGCTGGACATACAACACAGAGTATTTGTATGCCATTGCATTCAGGACAGAGTTAGTCTGCAAGTGGAGTTTAAGTTCTCAACCCGCAATGTAACTCTTTATTAATTCTTAAATCATCAACAACTGCTGCAATAACTCTGTCCTGTGGATGACCTGTAGAATGACAAGAGCACAGTTTCTGGTTATGGACAGCCACCACCTACCCCCCTCTTTAGAGAACTATTTATTATGTTTGGGTCTATAAACAACTGATCACTACTCTAAGAGGGGGACAATCACCACGGTGAGACAAATAAACATAGAAACAAACAACATTTACACAAAGCATGAACATTGGATGACAACATGTATTGAAAAACAATGAATTAGGTCCAGGAAAACTGGAACTACAACTGGTCACGTAGCTTCTTCCTGTCATTATTATGGCAGTAAATGAGGGAGGAAAGGAGAGGAATCCAACCAGGAGGGTGCTGGCGTGCACTTGAAGCAGGTGTGGTGTGTGTGTGTGTGTGTGTGTGTGTGTGTGTGTGTGTGTGTGTGTGTGTGTGTGTGTGTGTGTGTGTGTGCGAGAAATGTCCACCGGTGAGTGCACATGACTTGGTACTGGTGTAGAAGATCAGTAATATGTCGCGGCGCCTCCAAGCAGCGGAAGGGGCCCTGAAGCCCCCCCGAACTCCGCAGCCCCGTGGACACCCTACGGCTGCAGGAAAGCCCCGGGTACCTGGCCCTGCGGCCACAGAAGACCCCCGGGCCCCCAGAGAAGCCAGAGGGCCGCTGCTTCTGCAGCATGGCTTCTCTGCGGCGGGCACCCCCCCCAGCACCCGGGGTGCCCGCCGCAGAGAAGCCACGCTGCAGGAGCAAAAGGCCAACAGCCACCCCCCACACCCCAACCCACACCCACAATGTCAAGCAGTTCCCCCAGGGGCCCCGGAAGGCATCCGGCGGCACTCTTCACAGCCCCACCAGATCGCAGCACATCCCAAACCACCAGGCGCAAGCTGTCAGGACTCCAGCCAACCGCGCCCCCACACCGACCCGCCAGCGACTGGCAACCCCGGAACCCCCCCCCCCCCAAAAAAAACAAAACAAAACAAAAACCCAGTGTTCATTGTGTGCTGTTGGTAATTGCAGTTAAAATTAGTCCTTCAGGCAAGTCGAACCCGAATCACCCCTCCTGTCCCGCAGACCCTGGTCCGATGAGGTGTGTGCAATTGGACTAGAGTAAGGAACTGCAGATGGGGCAAGAGCGGCCTCTAGTGGCGCTGCGAGGCCGTGGACCTAACAGTGTTGTTCGAAAGAGGATTGGCTAATGTGAGTGGGATTCAAATTTTGGGACGGACGAGAAGCACGCTTGGGCAGGAGCGTGACAGGCAAGATAGCAGCTGCCTGCCGCATCCCCACCCACATAGCCTGCACCCCGCCCATTCTGCAAGCCCTTGGTCTATTGTGTGGTGTATGTGCTGAGTATGAGTTTTGGCACTGGAAGAGATAGGCGAGTCGCAACCTGATCGATCCAGGGGCACAGCAGACCGGGGAGCAACCACGCAGACCCCCTCCCCCCGGAGGCCCAGTGTGCCCACCTCCCGTACCTGGCGGCAGCCAACCTACAGCGATCAGCCAAGGGCGCAGAGCGTCCGCCATGCGCCTCCGCCATGCGCCTCCGCCATGCGCCTCCGCCATGCGCCTCCGCCATGTCGGGCAGAGTTGCGGGTCATAGAAAAGGTGTTGCTGCAAATAAGCTTCCACAGGTTGATATCGGTGGGAACAGCAAGGTCTCTTCCCCATTTCATTGTAGGTAAGATAAGGTGTTGTCTGTTTTTAATAAATATTTGTATATTCTGGAAAAGGGATTTTTCAAGTGACATTTGAGGTGGTTGTAGGATGTTGTTTGTCAATTTGATGCCGTGGCCACAGCCGTGGCCACTGATATTATACCTTTGGGTTAAGGTTTGGAAGGATATAAGCAAATTGTTTTCAAAAATGTGTTCCAGATGAGTAATTCCTTGTCTTTTCCAAGACCTAAAGATTATTGGTCTATTTTTAACCAAGAAATCTGGGTTGTGCCAGATTGGCGTGAATTAGTTTGGAGATAGAGTGTGACCACTGAGTTTGAGGAATTTCCATAAATGGGTTTTTAAAGCAATTATGTTTCTTTATAAATTCAGTAAGGAATGGGAGATCGGATGATGATAACTCCTGACATTCAGATTGTTCAATGTCTCGCCATCCATGGGCCAGTTGTTGCTCTGGTTGTAACCATTTAATTATAAATTGAAGATGGTTTGCTAGATAGTAGTATCTAAAGTTTGGGGCTGCTAGGCCTCCACAGTCTTTGTTTTTCTGTAGTGTTACTAGTTTAATTCTTGGTTGAGATTTTTGGGGAGATTTTTTGATGTTCTTGTGTTTGACGTACATGGGCAAGACGTGACCGTCAATCAGACTGGGCGGGTCTGGCACAGTGTAGTTCCTTGAGCACCTCCTCTTTTTGCATTCTTATGGGATGGAAATAAAAAAGCGTTGGCTCAGTACGTCGATCAAAGGTCCGGAGGTGTAAAGCAGAAATTTCCAATAAAATTTGTTGACAATTTAGTCTAGAGTATTAAACCAATGTACTGTTGATTGCACTGGAGTCATTGAAAATATATAGTTTATTTTTGGAAGTATATTCATTTTCACTGCCGCTATCCTACCAATTAGTGAGATGGGTAAGTTGCTCCATCTTCAATGGATTTGAGCAATGAAGTGAAGTTAAGGGTAAACAAATCTGATAGATTAGGGCAGATATCAATACCAAGGTATCTAATATTACCCATTGTGATGGTTAAGTGAAGTTTCTGGGTTGCAGCATGACAGTCCCCCCCAATGAGTGGTAAGACTGTGGTTTTAGTCCAATTTATTAAATAATCTGAGATAGCTGAGAATTTAGATATAAAATTGAACACCTCTGGTAGGGATGATATTGGGTTCCGTATGTACAGCAGGATATCATCTGCATACAATCTGATTTTGTGAACAGTTTCCTGTTTGTATGCCTACAATAATACTGTTTTGATGGAGAGCTGTCGCGAGGGCTTCAATAAAGATGGTCAAATAGTAAAGGGGAGAGTGGACAACCTTGACTTGTGCTGTGTTGTAGAGTGAACTGATACGTAACCATTGGTGATGACAGAAGCAGAACCACCACAACAGTTTTTTACTAAATTATTCCACAAAAATGGACCGATCTGGATCAAACTTGGACAACGGCATGTCTGAACTGCCCCAAATACATGTTTTATTCATCTTGTCTGTGGGTGCGGTGGATCCATGAGATCCACACACCACTGACATAAGTTTATCATTAACAAAAGCAATAGGACTCTCGCCCCTTTGGGGCTGGACACCGAATAATTGCTGAGGAAAAAAAGAAGATCAAGAAAATAAACAAATTTATACAGGATTTTAAAATGGTGACAAACTTGAACTCAGAGACAATAGTAAGGCAAGAAGTTTTGTGACTCTTTCATCAAATCAAAAAACGATGTAAACGCTAAGGGCCGGTAACTTCTCCAACGGGGAAATTTGTTTAATTCAACACATCAACTCTTATCATGGAGCAGGTTGGAAGCCATTCGTCGTACAGATCTTCGCGTTGTGGTCAAGAGTTTCAGCAGGCTTTCCAAAGCTTACGTGGACCGAGCGGCGTCCGTGGGCAGTTGCTGAAGCTTGTCTTGTCCGCCCGCTGATTTTCAAGCCACTTCTTGTTGGAGTCAGCGTTCGACGCTTGGCCGGTGCCAGGGAAAGAGTCCAAAGTTTTCAGACAGACTGGAACAGTTCACTGGCTTGGGAAGGCTCCGGTGCGGTGTGCTACGGGGCTGTTGTTTCATTGTCACTGAGTCATCTGGGTGAAGTGATTTGACTCTCCGACGACTTCCGGGTTGAATGGCAATGACTTCCGTGCGCTTCTCTGATTGTGGCTGAGTGTCGAATAAATGAATCTGACTACACTAACTTTAATCAATAAGGTTTGACTCTTTTGTGGATTGGTTGAAAACAAAAAAAAAAGGAAACAATGTTAAGTTGCAAAAATTGGGGCAAAAAGGTTTGGTGACATAATGTTTTACATTACATATAAAAAAAACACATAATTCAGACATCTTTCAAAACAATTCTCTCAGTAACATAACATTCGTGGCTAACTAACTGTAGAGACGATTTCTATTTACTAACAAATTTTAACAAATTTCAACATGACTAATAAATAGCATAAAGTCATCATCTTTAGCCGGACAATACACAATGAATGTTGTAATCTTGGTGGTTACCACAATTTCTACATGTAGGCCACTAGATAGCAGCATGGCTACATGAGAAATTATTACATTTAAAATTTGGTTGTGTAAATTCGCCATTGTACAGTGATGAGAGTTGGATCATTTTTCATAGAAACATCTGCAGAAATATTAAATACATTAATATATTAAATATTATATAATTTATCCAGATTGAGGCTTAAACTAAGGGGTCCACAATGGAGGCGGCGGGGGGGGGGGGGGGGGGATGACAGATGAGTGTCCCCCATTATGCATGGTGCTTTTTCATTCACTCAATAAGTTAACGTAGTGGCACGTAGACACGCCGTGGGGTCGCCTTTTGGAGGCACTGGCCCTACACCTGCACACACACACACCCCTGAAAGCACACAATTCACACAGAGGCACCGTGGAGCTGCAGATGGAGCGGGGGGACACCAGACGCTTGTGGGAGGGGCTGCGAACAATAACAAACTACAAGAGCAGCTCCTCCCCAGCCACGAGTGTGGACGCCTCCCTGGCCAACCAACTGAACTCCTTTTATGCGCGGTTCGAGTCTGGCAGCAGCACCGCTAGCTCGCCGGCTAATTGGAGCTACACCGCTGGGGATGAGCGCGCACACTCAGTGTCCGTGCACGAGGTCAGGAGGGCTTTGATGCGGGTGAACACCAGGAAAGCTGCGGGTCCAGATGGCATATCTGGACGAGTACTGAAGACCTGTGCTAACCAGCTAGCTCCGGTGTTCACCACAATATTCAACATCTCCCTGGCTGAATCAGTGGTCCCATCCTGTTTCAAGAGGTCCACCGTCGTTCCTGTCCCGAAGATCGCCTCTCCAACCTGCCTGAATGACTACCGTCCGGTGGCCCTCACCTCGGTGGTCATGAAGTGTTTCGAGAGGCTGATTAAGGATTACATCTGCGCCTCCCTCCCCCGCACCTTGGACCCGTTGCAGTTCGCGTACCGGCAGAACAGATCCACGGATGACGCAGTCTCCCAGGTACTGCACACCACGCTCACGCACCTGGATGGCCAGAAGGGGGCCTATGTGAGAATGCTGTTCATTGATTATAGTTCAGCTTTCAACACCATAGTTCCCACCAGACTGGCTGTCAAGTTGTTGGAGCTAGGATTGAATGCTCCGCTGTGCACCTGGATCCTGGACTTCCTCACAGGCCGCCCCCAGGTGGTCAAGGTGGGGAAGTACATGTCAAGCTCCCTCACCCTGAATACAGGATCCCCCCAGGGCTGCGTCCTCAGCCCCCTACTGTACTCCCTGTACACACATGACTGTGTGGCCAGGTCCAGCTCCAACACCATCATCAAGTTTGCTGACGACACCGTGGTCGTGGGCCTGATCACCGACTGCGATGAGAAGGCCTACTGCGAGGAGATGGCTGACCTGTCACTCTGGTGCCAGGACAACAGCCTCCACCTGAACGTCAGCAAAACCAAGGAGCTGATTGTGGACTTTAGGCGTGGATCACAATCGAGGACACACGCGCCCTTGTGGATTAATGGGACTTCTGTCGATAGGGTGAGCAGCTTCAGATATCTGGGAGTCCACATCACAGAGGACTTAACATGGACTGTTCATACAGACACTCTGGTGAGAAAGGCGAGGCAGCGTCTCTACCACCTCAGGCAGCTGAGGAAATTCCGGGTCTCGTGAGGATCCTCAAGTCCTTCTACTCTGGAGCAGTGGAGAGCATCCTGACAGGCAACATCACTGCCTGGTTTGGGAACTGTACTGCCCAGGACAGGCGGGCCCTGCAGAGGGTGGTGCGTTCAGCTGAACGTACCACTGGAACTACCCTCCCCCCTTGCAGGAGTTATACACCAGGAGGTGTAGTAGCAGAGCCCGTAGGATCATGAAGGATCCTCATCACCCCAACAACGGACTGTTTCAGCTGCTGCGGTCAGGCAAGCGCCTCCGCAGTCACGCAGCGAGAACAGAGAGACTGCGACGGAGTTTCTTCCCTCAAGCCATCAGAACTGTCAACGCTGACCTCACCAGGGGTCCTAACTGAGCCATGCACTAGGCTCCACTACCTACTGTACTGTATGTAGCATACTGTACCGCATACTGTATCACTGTTCAGGGTTGTTCGTGATGCCGTATTGCTGCGCCGTACTGTTGTATACTGTGCTGTATTATCCCAAACACTACCTCACACTATTCACATTCACATGCCACTTTAATTCACATGCCACTTTAAATGCACATATCTGTATATACATAGCCATATTCCTTCAACCTATTCCATTTTATTTCAATTTATTTTTTATTGTATTTTATTCTATATATTTTTTATCTTATTCTATAAGTATTCCACTTACTGTATTACGTTTTAGGAGTCAGTTAGTCGGTCTATTAGAAAGGAATTTTCTACTTTTTATTTTATTTTATTTTTGTACTTTTTCCTAGGACTTATTGTGTGCTATCACCGGGTGCGTTGCATTACATTTCACTGCATATATGTATGGAAGTATGTATATGTATGTGACAAATAAAAATCTTGAATCTTGAATCTTGAATCTTGAATTCACAGCGAACGAGTGGGGAGCGTTGAAGATGACGCCCACTTCTCCGGTGGGATCTCCGTGCATGCTCTTTTCTGCCTGCCTTTATACAGTATATAATATATGTAAACACTGAAAACAAGTATCATATTACTGGACCGTCAGAACTGACACTTTAGTATACTGACAGATAAATGTCGGGACTCGTAACACAGTGCAAAACTAGGAAGGTCCCAGGCAAACTGGGATGTCTGGTCACCATAGCTCAAAAACAGGAGAAAGGAGACATTGTAGATGCAAATTACATCTTGACGTCTCTTTCGTTCTGTCCCCAGGGGTGAATGTCCTCGTCCCTGTCTGTGGAGGGTCCCAATTGACAGATTTATTGTTTGGGAATGAAGAGAAATGTTAGTAGATCCAGGGTCTCCACAGGGTTCATACCCCCCTCCTGTGAATTTCTGGGTAAGAGAGTCGAAGGAGGCAATCCTACGTTTATGTCTGCTGCAATGAAAATACATTTCTGAGTGTGATAATTGACCATAAATAATGTTGTAAATTGAACAATCTAGCCACTGCGGTGCACAAGCCAGTGTATCATCAGTGCCTGTCCCAAGCCAGGATGAATAGAGAGGGTTGTGTCAGGAAGGGCATCTGGCTTAAAAACCATGCCAAATCAAAAATGCAGACAACAAATCTGATTTCCATACCGGATCAGTTGAGGCCCGGGTTGACAACAACCGTCACTGCCAACAGGGTTTTTGTTGGCCGAAGAAGAAGAGGGGGAAGGCGTGTCCGGAGACAGCAGGAGAGGAAGAAGGGTAGGCGAGTAGGAACTTTGAACGTTGGCACTTTGAAGGGTAAAGAGAGAGAGCTGGCTGACATGATGGAGAGAAGGACAGTAGATGTACTATGTGTACAAGAGAACAAGTGGAAGGGAAGTAAGGCCAGGAGTATGGGGTAGCTGGGTACAAACGGTCCTATCATGGAGTGGATGGCAGGAGAAAGGGGGTAGGGATAGTCTTGAAGGAAGAATCTGTCAAGAATGTTTTGGAGGTGACGAGATTGTCGGACAGAGTGATGAGCATGAAGCTGGAAATTGATGGAGTGATAATGAATGTGTTCAGTGCATATGCTCCACAAGTTGGTTGTGAGATGGAAGAGAAAGAAGAATTCTTTAGTGAGTTGGATGTAGTGTTGGAGAGCGTCCCCAAGGGAGAGAGAGTGGTCATTGGAGCAGATCTCAATGGGCATGTTGGCGAAGCGATCAGAGACATAGGTAACGAGAAGGTGATGGGTAGGTATGGTGTCAAGGAGAGGAATGTGGAAAGACAGATGGGGGTGGATCTTGCCAAAAGGATGGAATTGGCTGTTGTGAATACGTGTTTCAAGAAGAGGGAGGAACACAGAGTGACATACAAGAGTGGAGGAAGGTGCACATAGGTGGATTACATCATATGCAGGAGGGGTAATCTGAAAGACGGTGGGAAAACTTCAACTTTCAACTTCAACTTTCAAACTTCAACTTTCAACTTCCAGCATAAAATGGTGGAAGTTGAAAAAGGAGGAGTGTTGCATGCAATTTAGGGAAGAGGTAAGGCAGGCAATAGGTGGGAATGAATGGTTACCTGATGACTGTGAAACAACTGCAGAAGTGGTGAGGGAGACAGCCAAGAAGGTACTCGGTGTATCATGCGGGAAGAGGAAGGAAGACAAGGACTCTTGGTGGTGGAATGAGGAAGTACAGGAGAGCATAGCGCAGAAGAGGTTGGCGAAGAATAAATTGGATAGTCAGAGAGATGAAGAAAGCAGACAGGAGTACAGGCTGATGCGGTGCAATGCGAAGAGAGAAGTGGTAAAGGCAAAGGAAAAAGCATACGACGAGTTGTATGAGAGGTTGGACACTAAGGAAGGCGAAAAGGACTTGTACCGATTGGCAAGACAAAGGGACCAAGCTGGAAAGGATGTACAGCAGGTTAGGGTGATGAAGGATAATGATGGAAATGTGCTGACTTGTGAGGAGAGTGTGTTGAGAAGGTGGAAGGAGTACTTTGAGGAGTTGATGAATGAAGAAAATGAGGGAGAGAAGAGCAGATGATGTAGGGATAGTGGATCAAGAAGCGGAGCAAATTAGCAAGGATGAAGTGAGAACAGCATTAAAGAAGATGAAGAGTGGAAAGGCAGTTGGCCCAGATGAAAAGTGGGGATCAGCGAGCAGCAGTGTAGTTTCATGCCAGGAAAGAGTGCTACGGATGCAATGTTTGCTTTAAGAATGCGGATGGAAAAGTACAGGGAAGGCCAGAGGGAGTTGCACTGGGGGATGGTGGCTCAGGCGGTAGAGCTGGTGGTCTAGTGATCTAAAGGTTGCTGGTTCGATCCCAGGCTCCTCCTGCTAGCATGCTGTAGTGTCCTTGAGCAAGACAATTAACCCCTAATTGCTCCTGATGGCTGCGTCCGTCGGTGTTTGAACAATTGTAAGTCGCTTTGGATAAAAGCGTCTGATAAATGACTAAATGTAAATGTAATGCACTGCGTCTTTGTGGATTTAGAGAAGGCATATGATAGGATGCAGAGAGAGGAAGTGTGGTATTGCATGAGGAAGTCGGGGGTGGCAGAGAAGTACGTAAGAGTGGTATAGGATATGTATGAGGGCAGTCAGACAGTAGTAAGGCATGCAGTAGGCGTGATAAAGGCATTCAAAGTGGAGGTAGGATTGCATCAAGCTCTGAGCCCTTTCTTGTTTGCAATGGTTATGGACAGGTTTACAGGTGAAATCAGGCAGGAGTCTCCATGGACATCCTAATCAATCGTCTTGAAACGCTGGTTGGTCTCTCCGGCAACGTGCTCAATTGGTTCAGAACGTACATTATAGGGAGAAAGTTCTACGTTAAGCTGGAGGTTCATGTATCAGAGAAACATGACAGCATCTTCGGAGTCGCGCAAGGAAGTTACCTTGGCCCTTTGCTTTTCTCACTATACATGCTCCCACTTGGGCACACCATTAGAGAGCACAATGTATGCTTCCATAGCTATGCCGATGACACACAGTTATACATCTCAGCAGAACCAAATGACACTGTAGCCATACAGTG
The DNA here is from genome assembly GCF_960531495.2 of Zeus faber. NCBI lineage: Eukaryota > Metazoa > Chordata > Actinopteri > Zeiformes > Zeidae > Zeus > Zeus faber. The sequence continues at coordinate 9,172,059 of NC_137189.1, forward strand.
CATCACAAACTGTTTTCTAGCAATAAATAAGTGGATGAGCAATAACTTCCTGAAGCTAAATGAAAACAAAACTGAAATTCTTCTGATTGCCCCCCCCCAAAAAAAGGGACATGCTACTTAAAAACCTAGGGAAACTGGCACCCTGGGTCAAACCTGAGGTTACAAGTTTGGGTGTCATTCTAGACTCCGACCTAAGCTTCAAGTCCCATATTAACAAGGTGACGAAAGTTTCATTTTTTCACCTTAGAAATATAGCAAGAGTAAGACCTTTCATAAACCAAAAGGATTCTGAAAAGCTGATTCACGCCTTTGTATCAAGCCGGCTTGACTACTGTAATGCACTTCTCACTGGCCTTCCCAAAGTAACTACTGAAAGGCTTCAGCTCATCCAAAACTCAGCTGCCCGACTACTAACTAGAACTAAGAAGAGAGAACACATCACCCCAGTCCTGGCTGCCTTACACTGGCTTCCAGTTACATCTAGAGTAGACTTTAAGGTCCTTCTTCTCATATATAAAGGGGATGGTAGCTCAGGCGGTAGAGCTGGTGGTGATCTAAAGGTTGCTGGTTCGATCCCAGGCTCCTCCTGCTAGCATGCTGTAGTGTCCTTGAGCAAGACACTTAACCCCTAATTGCTCCTGATGGCTGTGTCCGTCGGTGTTTGAACAATTGTAAGTCACTTTGGATAAAAGCGTCTGCTAAATGTAATGTAATGTAAAAATATAAAGCTCTAAGTGGGCAAGGACCAGAATACATCACCAACTCCCTTACTAACTATGTGCCCCCAAGAGAGCTACGATCATCTACTGCTGGCCTGTTAGAAGCACCAAGTAATACACAGAAGAAAATCGGGAGTGCAGCCTTCGAAGCTTATGCCCCAAAGCTTTGGAATGCACTACCTATAGATATTAGGAAAGCAAGCTCGTTTGCCATCTTTAAAAGAAAACTAAAAACGCATCTATTCACTCTAGCCTACAACTAGAGCTCTCCTGCACTGCTATTTCCACTGCACTGCTTTTTCCTATCGGCTGTACCTACTGTTTTATTACTGAACCTACTGTACCTAGTAGGCCTACCTAGACTTTTATTGTTTTATAACAATAAAAATAATGAATAAAATAAAAGCTCACACGCAATATGGGGTCCACGCCGAGTAAGGAGAAACCAGATTGGGGTTCTCCGATCAATATGCAAATGAGAAGTAGACTAGACACAGACTGAGGGACAGTTTGTTGCTTTAAAATATATGTATAGGCCACAAATCTTTAGGTGTCTAAATTAGTAGACATCGACTGCGGAAACTGTGCTTTGGCTTGTTTTTAATAATTCTTATGATTAATGTTTTTGATTTGGAATCTTCTAATTCTTATGATTAATGGCTTGATTGTATATGATTAATGGCTTGATTTTAATCTTTTACTCTCTGATTAATGTTTAAATCTTTTACTTTCTAATGCGGTGTTGTACAACACTTTGAGTTGCATTTTTTGTTGGAAAGGTGCTATATAAATACATTTTTACTTACTTACTTACTTACATGGACTACAATGTTCGCGGATGACATTGTGATCTGTAGTGAGAGTAGGGAGCAGGTTGAGGAGAGCCTAGAGAAGTGGAAGCATGCATTACAGAGAAGAGGAATGAAAGTCAGCAAGAGTAAGACAGAATACATATGCCTGAATGGGAGGGAGGGCACCGAAAATCGGAGAATGCAAGGAGTGGAGGTGGAGAAGGCTGATGAGTTCAAGTTCTTGGGGTTGACCATCCAAAGCAGTGGAGGGTGCGGGAGAGAGGTGAAGAGGAGAGTACAGGCAGGGTGGAGTGGGTGGAGAAGAGTGTCTGGAGTGACCTGTGACAGGAGGGTTCCAGCAAGAGTGAAGGGGAAGGTCTACAGGATGGTAGTGAGACCAGCTATGTTGTACGGTTTAGAGGCTGTGGCACTGACAAAAAGGCAGGTGGCTGAACTGGAGGTGGCAGAGTTGAGGATGTTGAGATTTTTATTTGGAGTGACAAGGATGGACAGGATTAAGCATAAGTAAATTACAGGGACAGCTCAGGTTGGACACTTTGGTGCAAAAGTGAGAGTGGCGGTATTGAGATGTTTTTTTGCAGGTTTGTGGAGGAGATATGAGAGTTAAATTGGGAGAAGGATGCTGAGGATGGAGCTGCCAGGCAAGAGGAAAAGAGGAAGGCCAAAGAGAATGTTTATGGATATGGTGAGAGAGGGCATGCAGAGGGTTGGTGTAAGGGAGGAAGATACGCAGAACAGAAGGTATTGGAGGCGAATGATCTGCTGTGGCAACCTCTAACAGGAGCAGCCGAAAGAAGAAGAGGATGTTGTTTTCACGACCGGAGCTAGGAGGGACCCAAATGCATGACACGGAGAGACGGGAGGCAGACAAAGGATGTTTATTATTAAGGGGAAGACGAAACAAGGAGGCATAAGTAAGGGACTTGAACAAGCGCGACCAGCTAGGAGCCAGGAACTAGGCCAGTAGCAGTACAACTCGGGTAAGCTAGTTGACAGTCTGGCAATGAGTGACTGGGGAGCTGTCGAATAAATACTTTGTGAGTGATGAAGGTAATTGATCCCAGGTGTGCAAAATTGGCTCAAGGAGGGAGCTGCAGATGGGGCAAGAGCGGCCTCTAGTGGCGCTGGGAGGCCGTGGGCCTTACAGCACCCCCCACCTCTACAGACGCCCCTTGGCACCCTGTAATCGGAAGGGCGAGTGCAATTGAAATCCCGGATGGAAGGCATCCAGGTTCATCCTGGTTTGCCCACTCCGTCTGGCTGTTGGTCTGGGGGTGGAAACTGGAGGAGAGACTGACCTGTGCCCCCAGGGCCAAGCAGAAGGCGCGCCCGACCTGGGAGGTGAACTGGGGACCTCTGTCTGACACCACGTCTGCCGGGATGCCATGGCGCCGGAACACCTCGGAAATCAGCAGGTCCGCGGTCTCCCTTACCGAAGGTAGTTTGGGCAGGGCAAGGAAGTGTGCCGCTTTAGAAAAGCGGTCCACCACCGTGAGGATGGTAGTGTTGTCCCGGGATGGTGGGAGACCGGTGACAAAGTCCAGGGCGATGTGGGACCAAGGACGAGTCAGGATGGGTAACGGGCGGAGGAGGCCGGAGCGGGGTCAAGTGGAGGTCTTGGACCGGGCGGAGGTGTGACAGGCAGAGAAGAAGGACCGGTTGTCAGGGAGCAGGGTCGGCCACCAGAAGCGTTGGCGGACGATGGCTAGGGTGCGGGTCATCCTGGGATGGCAGCTGAGGTGGGTGGCATGGGCCCACTGCAGAACCTGGGAGCGTGCAGCGTCAGGGACGAACAGGCGGTTAGGAGGTCCGGTACCTGGGTCGGGCCGGTGTTCCTGCGCTCGGGTGACAAGGGACTCGATTTCCCAGGTGAGCGTGGCGGCAAGGCAAGGGGCGGAAGGATGGGTTCTGGATCCCCTGCATTCTCCTCTGGCGTGAACACACGGGACAGGGCGTCAGGCTTGGTATTCTTGGTGCCTGGGCGGTAGGATAGAGAGAAGTTAAACCGGCCGAAGACCAACGCCCACCTGGCCTGCGATTGAGCCGCGTCGCCGTCCGGATATAGGCCAGGTTCTTATGATCGGTCCAGACGACAAAGGGGTGGTTTGCTCCCTCAAGCCAGTGGCACCACTCCTCCAGGGCTAGTTTGACGGCCAGGAGTTCCCGGTTGCCCACGTCATAATTGCATTCTGGTGGGGTGAGCCTGCGGGAGAGAAAGGCACAGGGGTGGAGCTTACCGTCGGTTGGAGAGCGTTGAGACAGTACTGCTCCTACCCCCGTGTCCGAAGCGTCCACCTCTACCACTAACTGGAGGTTGGCGTCAGGCTGGGCCAAGACTGGGGCCGACGAAAAGCGGCTTCTGAGGTCAAGGAATGCAGCCTCGGCCGCGGGGGTCCATTTGAAGCCCACTGTGGTGGAGGTAAGGGCTGAGAGGGGGCGAATGATGGCAAGAGAGTCGCGGATGTAGGTCTCCATGGACTCCTGTTCGGGCCGGGAGACGTTATACATGCGACTGCAAGGGAGGGGGGTGCCTAGCAGGACGTTGATTGCGCAGACGTAGGGGCGATGAGGTGGTAGGGACAGCGCGCCCTGCTTGCTGAAAACAGGGGCCAGGTCCAGATATTGTGATGGAACCGAGGACAGGTCGGGGTTCTTGTGGACCGCCGGTGGCATGTCCGGCGGCGGGGTAGAAGCTGAGCGGAGGCAGTGGGCGTGGCAGTGTGTGCTCCAGGCGCTCACGCTACCCGAGCACCGAGTCCATCTGAGGGTTGTGGGTCCGGAACCAGGGGTACCCCAGGACCAGGGGGTTCAGGGGGGAATGGATAAGGAAGAACCTCAAGGACTCACGGTGGTTGCCAGAGAGTAGCAGCTTGAGGGGGGCCGTCTGGTGGGTAATCCGGGTCAGAAGTAACCCGGATCTATTACTCTGACGCTACTGATCAGTCCAAATGATTCATGTGATATCTCTAGCTGCTTCTTTCCCAGTCTTTTTCACCTCGTTAGGTTTTTTTACTTTAACAATTTTTTTCTTTCCTAATTGAAAGCATCGGGAAAATGTGTCAACAACAAACAAAGTGTGGCTAATTGTGCCGTGAAACAGTGGCGGGCACGGGAAATGCATTAGTCCAAATCATATGTGTGTGTTTCGTGTTTGTGCGTGTGTGCGCGTGCTCGCTTTTGCAGATGTATCGAAAAATACATTGATAAAAATAAGTGATTAAGGTAAATTTTCCTACCCAGAAGCACACAAGCCTTCCAATAAAACTAGAAGCCTAGAAAGGCAGGAAACATAACAACAATGTCATTACTTGCAACAAAAAATAGTTTTGCCTATACTTTAAAATGTCTACGCAGTAGTAGTTAATTCAAGTGGTAATCTGTAACATTATTTTGTTTGTATCATAGCATTATATCATAGTACCATATGTTATATTTTTTTGCTTGGGTTAGGGTTAGGGTTAGGGTTAAGAAAGCGCCATTCATTGTATTTACGTTATGCATGTGCATAATTATCTATTATGCTGTTGCCATTGTTGGTGGCGGGATCTGCCACTAAAGATGCTGAACAATTAGAATTTGATAAAGCAGAATACTGTAGCTAGTTGTGGTCCGTAAACTGTCGATATGGATGAACATTCACAGAAATGTACAAAAAAATTACCACCACCTCATACGAAACAAATCAATTTTTCAGAAAAAGGGAAACTTTTGATAAAAGAAAGTGACTGAAAGGAAGATGTGGGTAATCCCAGATGGTGAAAAAACAGACCAAAAAAACCTTGCCGTTTCCAATGGATTTCTGGGACTTGTAGTGTGATCCACTCAACATAAACAATCTGATGGATTTCCACTTTAAATAGACACGTCATGTTTATCAGCTGTCTCTTTAGCTACTCTTCTATGGAAACATATCGACCTTGGCCGTCGCCCACTCACCCAGCCTGTCACACAATCCACCGCAGTCTGACCTTACTCCCTTTTTTACATTCTCATGGGGGTTAAATGCATGTGGCCGTGATTCAATCTGAGACTCGATGATGCAGATAATGACTTGAGAGGGCGGGGGGTGAGGGACAGGGACCAGACTGGATAAAGAGACTGGCGGGCCCTGTCACCACGACAAGACGGCGACGACGACAACGCCTTAAATATTAAGCAGTCGGCCTCTCTGACAAGTGTATGTGTCCACAGATATAATTCAACAGGCCACTGATGCTACAGTAGACAGATTCTGAAGGAAGGGGGCGGGTGGAGTATGGATGGGTGGGGGTGAATAAGTGGATTTATTTTCGTGCCGACCTCCCAAGATGTCAAAAGAAATATTTACACTCACAGCCACAGGCAAAGTGAAACCTCTTATTTTCATTGTTTAAATCCAGGATAACATGGACAAATTAAATATGCAGCGTGGCTGTAGCTGTGGGTGGGTCCTCCCCACCCAGCAGCCCCCCAGCGCCACGCTGTGTAGGTACAGTAGAATATGCTAGAATATTAATAGCGAGTCGTCGCCAATAATGTCACATCCGCATAGAGTTGTTCAGACATAGCGTTGTGTTAACTGGGAAATGTCACTGCAAATTTCCGCTCTTGCTCCCTCCCTCCCTTCCCCCTTCGCTCTCTCTCTCTCCCTCCACTGAAACCTCCTTCCTTCCTCTACTTCGCATGCACAGGGAAATCTCCGCGGCGGGATCGGGTGAAGAGGACGCCTGAATCTCCAGAGAGCCTCGATCCTCCCTTCACTCATATTCACGTCTCGTGCTGTGAAGTCATGGGGCTGGGGGGTTGCCAGGTTCTGGGTCAGACCTCATTATCAGTCTCACTGCCGGAGAAGGAGTTGCTGACTGGCAAGCGAGGAGGGCGGATTAGCCGACAAGTACGGTTGTACATACACATATAGTCATAATGGCCTCGTTTTCCGCCACCGGAGGAATGTTTATTTATTTTTTTCATGAGGTGTAATATTGGATTTTGACCAGAAGGATTAATGTGGAGAGATACCACTTTGGAGTCTCCCTGGAGCAGGGGACTTAGACTGCTTGTTATTAAAGGTCCACTTAGGAATCTTAAGAAGTCCAGTTCCATTCCAGCAAAACGCAACGTCATCAAAGTTCATAACTTCTCGAGAACTACACCCCACTGTACATAATCAATGGCTTTAATCGATGGGAGGTATGCACTGTTTGGCACATGTAATAAATTGGCAACTGTGGCCGCATAGGCCACTGTTAGCCTTTACCTGGGATTGATTTGTGTTTTGTTGCTTTGAGCGGATTGGCTCTGGTTCCCAATCTTTTTTTGTGTGTACCCCTCTTGCAAGATTTTGAAGACATTGTACGCCCCTTGACACAATGCTGTATTTATTTTGGGGGGGTGGTTCTGGTTCACCTTTACATCAAATTTACATTTGGCAGACGCTTCAGCCATACTCTGCTGACCGCATTTGAAGCCTAACCACTTTTCTTTGTATAATAGTACTTAATAACTAACGAGGACCAATAACCAAGGACCAGTCCTCCTCCGTTACTGCTGTTACGTCCAGAAAATATTGTTGGGAATAAGGAGCTGAGAACCACTGCCCCAGAGCTTCCCCAAGCAAAGGCCTCTGCTAATTTAAAGGAATAGTTCTTTGCCCTAGGTGCCTATATGTGTCTATCATGCTTCAATGAAATTTTCAATAAAACATTCCTTCCTGGTTCTTTGCCCCTCTATTGTGAGACGTTTCAGTCGGAGGAGCAGAGATGAGGTGAGAATCACCCGAGGGACCGTGCTCATGTACTTACACCAAGACACAAGATGTGGCCACGCATGACCGACATGGATCCGTATTGTCCCATATGGGTTCTGCGTGGAGAGGGGGGGAGAGGAGGGGAGGGCTGGGGTTCCCATGGAGAGGAGGAGGACAGTGGAGGACAGTGCAGATGGCCACAGCTGTGAGTTCTGCTCTGGGTGACCCACTGATGATCAGCTGTAGAAAAAAACACTCACCATCCCTTCTCTCTCTGCGTGGAATACTGTGTCTGTCTTGCTTTTGTTTCTTCTCACTCACAAACAAATGAACACACACACACACACACACGCGCACACACACACCCGAGCACACACACACACAGACACACACACACACACACACACACACACACACACACACACACACACACACACACACACACACACACACAGACATATCCAAACAAGCCGATGATCTCCGGGGACGTACATCTTTATCTGTGGATTGAGAGAAAAACAAAGTGCCATCAGACAGAAGCATCTGGCTCGCTGCTGATGGAACATCTCTGTCTCCTGAGCTCTAACTCACATGGCCACAGACCCATCGGGTTTGAATGTTTACCATGGAATATTATTTTTAATTTGTTATTATTTTCCCTTTGCAATTGGAATCATTGCTTAATATTACAAACGTGCATTTTTGAATGCCTTGGTTTTGGTCCATGTGGCGTCTGGGAAGCACAATTCCTACTACCTAACCTTATGGCAAGAACAGCACATTTTGACGAAGGCGGTGAGCAGATAAAGATGTTAGGAAAGAAAAAAAAATGCAATTCAATTCAACTAGACGGCGAGGGAAAATAATATGATATACATTTTTTTTTATAATAATGGACCACAAAATAGGGAGGTAAAATGTAAGTGGAAGACATTAAAAAGAGATTGAGCAAGTAATTGCATTAGAAATGAAGAAGACATCAGCAGGACAAATATAAGAGAGAAGAGATATACAAACACAACAACTACACACACACAAATAATATATATATACAGTATATATATATGTACATACATACATACAGTATATATATATATATACCAATCTGCCAAAACTGCTCGTACTGTATATATACAGTATATATATTTATATATATAAAATTCTTATCTAGCGTGTAATTATCTTTTATTTAGTATAAAAATCACAAAACTTTATTTGAGCCAAAAACCATGCATGGACACTGCTACAAACACTATTGATACAATCTTCTCATCTATAGGGACCTATTATTTGCACTCTGCAGCGGCAATCAATGATTTTTCAAATCCAAACCTCTACACGTCAAATCAATACAGTTAGCAGCAAAGCTGAGGGCTAGTTTTCTGCTAGTTTGAGTTTTTTTCCCACAGTTACTTGCTAATTTGCTGCTCCTCTTCATAACTAGGTAACAGCTGGCACTAGTGTTTTCAAAGTATAACGTTGGTTCGATACCGCCCTATGTAGGCTACACACACTGCCTTTCATCTAATATGAAAAATTCACAACACGTGTTATATCACCATCAGAGCCATGGAGGCATGAATATCAAAGCGCATTCTCAGGGTTTTTGTTTCGTAACATCCACACATTTTCTCTTTCTACTTCTTTTCCGATCTGTCTAGCGTGGCGCTGACACAACGGGAGAGAACCCACATACATGACGCCGCCATGACCAACCCCTGCGTCCCCCACAACATTGGTTATTCCATAAACAATGTTGACACAAAAGCGTATGAATGAAACCCCCCATCCCCGCTCTCCTCTCGTTCACTTCTCCGCGGCTCCCAGATGAGCGCCCATGTCTCCCCTCACAGATCCTCCCTAACTCAAAGGCCCTTTCTAGTGGCGCCAAGACAACATGGCGCGCAATATATTTCTTCTTGATATTAAAAACAAGTGGGACAAGGATTGTCTGGGCTCTCTAATCTAGACAACTGAGTCGTCATCCGCTCCCTGCCACCCCTCTGCATCTCTCTCCCTCTCGCTCTGTCTCTGTCTCTCGTCCCCCACTCCTGATCGTCATAGTGATAAGATATCGAGATGGGGAAGGGGGAGGTTGGAGGAGTACTGATGTGGGCTTACACCCCCCCAAATCCCCGCTGATGCTGTTCTCAGATCAGCCCATTTGTCTGTTTGCAGACGCTCCGAGAGACAGAACCGGCGACGTCCTTCTTTAATGTGTATCTCTGTCTTTTACATCCATGTGCTATTAAGGGACATGGACTGTAAAAAGCACAACCTCTCTCTCTCTCTCTCTCTCTCTCTCTCTCTCTCTCTCTCTCTCTCTCTCTCTCTCTCTCTGTGGGCCACTTTCTCTCCCCTCTGGTGCTTTGTGTCCTGTCTGGTGTAATTTAATGCCTTGTCCTTTGTAATGTGTCTCCTGTGCAGTGATAGGGCCGTTGTACCTGCCTCCTGTGGTGGACCTCGCGTTTCACGCTCAGACATTCCGATGCATACTTGCGATAGTTGCCAAAATTTGCGGTCCACAGCACAGCTAATTAATTACAGTTACAGCGAGAAAGAGGTAGACAGGCAAGGGAAACAGGGAAATAAAAGACAGTTTTACAGGTTTATATATACACACATATACAGTATATGTGTGTATATATACATATATATATATTAGGGTAAGGCCGGTGTAAAAGTTTTTAAAACGGTTTGATGTGAATTCAAACGCTGGACCAGACTGGTATCCCGATGTGGCGGATCCGGGGGAGTTTAAGACATGGCTGCAGACCCGAACAGCTGTCCCGAATCGGCCGAATAAGTGTCCAATATGCAATTTTAATACCAATCATGTTAGCTTAGAACACATACATTCGCAAACTGATGACATCCAGGTGTCCTGTGCTGAGTGCGCTCAGCTACATGGATGGGGCGCTTGGGGCTTGTGGCCAGTTGCCGTGGGGCAGGCCTGCTCTTGCGCGTGGAGCTGGTGGGCATGGGGGCTCCGGCGGCTCGCTTGTGGTGGTTTTGTGTCACAAAACACTGTGCTCCTCATCCCACAGGTCGTCCACAGGTAGGAGTTGTTGCAACCAGTTCTTGATTACATTACATTTAGCAGACGCTCTTATCCAAAGCGACTTACAATTGTTCAAACACCGATGGACACAGCCATCAGGAGCAATTAGGGGTTAAGTGTCTTGCTCAAGGACACTACAGCATGCTAGCAGGAGAAGCCTGGAGCCTCGAACCAGCAACCTTTAGATTACTAGACGACCAGCTCTACCTCCTGAGCTACCATCCATAAAGAATGAATAAAGAGTGGTATTGCAGGTTGAGAAGTTGAACTCCACTTGCAGACTAACTCTGTTCTAGATGCAATGGCATACACATACTCTGTGTTGTATACCCAGCATGCTGACAGCACAGGACAAGAGGAGAGAGGAAACATCCTCCTCAGACAAAGACATTCCGCTCATAGCACACAGAGAGAGGTGTCGGCTGACTGAGATAGACAGGTCACATGGAATGTGTCTTGCACACAACTGTCGTTGATGCTACACACCGGTTACAGCAATTTTGAGTAAGGCTCTGACAGGAGACGCTGACCCAGAAGTTTGATAAAGGGGGTCCTGCTGAGAGCACCAGCCACTACATTCAGTCCCATGGGAGATGTTTGATCTTGAAGGAGGATTGGGACAATTTAGAGACCCAGCATTGTTCATATGCATCCAACTTCGTTTTCGTCATGATGTACTGTATGTGAGCAGGTTTTTGTCAGTCCAGACTGTAAAATTATGTCCTTTGAGCTGTGGCTGAACTTTTCACACACTGCCAATTTCAAAGCGAGGAATTCAAGCCCGTGGGCAGGGTACTTTGGTTGGCTATGACTGAGGGACCTGCTAGAAAACACTATGGGCTGGGCTTTGTCATCACTAGCCGGGACCTGGGATAACACTGCACCCAGACCATCCAGGGATGCATCAGCGGATAAATGGCCTGCCAAAATCAGGATGTGCCTGAACCACACAGTGGAGCAGTGCAGACTTCAAGTTCTCAAAAGCCCTCTCACATCCCAGTCCTTGGGAGTCAGCGTGTAACGTTCCCCCTCTCCTGTACCCTCCAGAGCCTTTCAGCTTCAGCTTCTGTCCTACCATCAATGCAAAGAGTGGTTTTGCAATTGATGAGAAACAAGAAATAAAATGCTGATAGTATACCATGCAGAGAAAAGATCTCACCTTCTTCTGAAAGGGTGTTCAGTCATCAGCATCCATCAGATCCTCCTTCTGGAATCAGGAGATAACAATGACTTTCTCCTGGTCGACAGAGACTCCCCTGACATCGACCACGTGTCCTAGAAACCTCACAGACATCCGTAAGTAACTACACTTCTGGGAGAGCTTCAGATTCTGGATAAAAACACTTCCAGTTACCTCAGCACTTCCTCCTCTGACGGAGCAAACAACAGCAGGTCATCCAAGTAAGATTCTCAGGTCCCCATCCTTTTTCCAGACCATCACGAGAGGGAAGGCATATTCGCTGTGTGATTTACTCATAATGCCTTTGATCTCCACGTCTGACCTCTCTTAGCTGCGGATAGTGATAGGGGCCAGGAGGAACATGGCGATAGGGTAGACGGAGGGGGCGGTCATCGGAGAGGTGGATAGGGTGGACAAACTCCTTCGGTTCCCTGCAGTCCAGCGTATCTCAAGAGAAGACATCCTGGTAGGAGAGCAGAAGCTCAGACAGCTTTCACTTATAACTGTCAGACACATCACAACCATCTACATCAATGTTCACCAAGCCACAAGCCCTTCAGTAGACTGTGGAGATGAAGAAGGTTGGCCAGGGACGTCAAACTGTGATTTGCACAGCCCCTGAGTGATGGGTAGATCCCCCACAGCCAGGCAGGGGAAAACATCAACTATCTTGGCATTTCGGTACAGTGTTATGGATTTCTGTGTCGGGTTCAACACCTTGAGCATACAAGACATGCTGGCTGAATCTAGCATACTCCTTAACACAGACTGGCCACCAATGTTAACAGGAGCATAAAACAACTCACTAGCCCCCTCTACTCTCTGAGAGCCCATCAATATCTTCAGGGAATGCGCTACAGGCATGAGCGTGTCAGGGTTCGCCCGGGTCCTACCAGCATCAGCCACTAGATGCCGCCAGTACTGCCTTTTCAAGGTTGCTCTGCTTCACCTATTTCTGTTCCTGATTACCCTGCCTCAATAGGTTATATGTTTCACCTGTGTCTCGTTTGGTCGTCCCTATTTAGACCCTGTCATTTGTGTCCTCGGGCGCTCAGTCTTGAGTTTGTCTAACCTCATGACAACGCTCTTGTCCCAAGCTCCCGAGACTTCTTATTTGTTTTTGCCCAATTTTTGTACTTGTTTTGAGTAAACCTCTATTTTTGCCGCCTCTGCCTTGTTCTCTGCATCTGGGTTCACTCAGCACACCTCCTAACAGAGTGTAAATGTTTTTTACTTCACTGAGGGTGAAATCATGATTGTCTCTGCTACCCCTCTCATGGCACAGGCTCTCTAGTTTAAAGCCACTTCAGGAGAAGGGTGCTCCGACACAACTAGGGTTTGGGAGGCCAAAAGGCATTTGTTTCTGAAATGTCCAGACTTATGGCAGTAGAGACAGTCTGTAAAGCCTGCAGTGTGAATGAGTCGTGTGGCCACCGTCACCACACACTGTGCATGGGGCACTGGACTGGGGGCTGGTGTGTTAAGAGCTTCTGGCCTGGCGGGAAGTTCTGGGGTTGGCGAGGGTAGCTCTGAGACCGGCGGGAGTAGTTCTGGGACTGGTGATATGCCTGTTAGCAAGGGACACAGTGCAAAGAGACATTTATCTTTAACTTAAATTTTTTTTAACAGGGGGGCAACCTGCTGGACATTCACATCAGCAGCAGGGCATAGTTAGAGATGGAAGCAACTGAGCAGTCAACACAGTAGGTTGCTGAGGCTGATTGGGTACAGGTGCACAGGCAGTGGGAGACACAGGGGTACAAGTGCCAGGGTTACCATGACATGCCCGGGACAGTTGCTATATTTTGTGTGTACGATTTGAGGTTAACTGCATGTTTGGCATGGGCAGCTACACTCCTCAGACTCCTCACATGACCATCCAACTTCTCCTGTACTTCAGCTGCTGTCCACAACTCCAAGGGCTTAAGCTGAAAAAACACTGCTCGGCTGGGGTCAGGGCAATGACCGATAAACATCATAACAACCTTAGCACTGGGATCCCGAACACCTTTGCCGCGCCTGCAGAGGCACTTGATGGCTTTGCTCAGTCAAATCCAATAATCTATAGCACTCTCAGAGTTCCTCCTTACCGTCCCATAAAAGTCATAGGCATGCTGCAGTACGTGAGCTCGCTAAAGTTGCGCATGAGAATGTCAAATATCAGGTGGGAAGCTCAGCTGAACTGACCAGAGTTCGAGTGCAGAATGATGCTTTCACCACATCGCTCGTCCTACCAGCCAGCCTGCTCATTATAAGTTCAGACCTATCACCATCGGAGCTGCAGGTTGCCCTGCTCATGTAGTTCATCATCATATCTTCCCACTCATGAATGGAAAATGTCCCAGCTTGGCCACCCCTGAAAAGGGGAGAGGGCCTGGATTCCAGTAGGACTACTACTTTAATTTGTGTGGGATCAACAGTCACATCGTGGGTGCTTGGGGACTGGGCCTGGGGGTTGCCAGGCTGACGCATGGTGTGGAGTAGCAGCGATACTGTCGCTAATCTGCTTAACTAAAACAGTAATACTACTATACTACTAACACTGTCAAGTAATGTCTCCCTAGTCACAACATGAGGAAACGTCTGTGGAGTCGGGTGGGACGCGTGTGTAACAGATGTTGAACTAGCAGTTGGACCCGACATAAACAAGAGCGACTCATCAGTCACAGGATTGCGGGCAACCTCAACAGGAAACACAGGCTTACCCGTCCCAAACCCAACTGACAAGACTGACCGTCCCCTTCCCACACCATAAGTTACATTAGCACCATTAAAGAAAGGGCTGGGAGCTGGGCTGAAAATATCTCTACTAGACATGTCTATGTCTACAATAATCGCAGTGTAATAAAAAAAAAGGGTAATTAAATTGGGGATGGTAGCTCAGGAGGTAGGCTCCTCCTGCTAACATGCTGTAGTGTCCTTGAGCAAGACACTTAACCCATAATTGCTCCTGATGACTGCATCCATCAGTGTTTGAATAATTGTAATTCACGTTGGATAAAAGCATCTGCTAAATGTAATGTAAATCAAGGTTTGAAAAACATCTATGATTTCAAATCCCCATTAAAAAGATCACAGAAAATATAACTATTTTGAAAACAGATCTCTTTTTTTTTGCTTTGAACTTATTTATTTCATTTTTTTGCACACACAATTAAAAAGCACAAGCTGTGAAAAACTCATCAGAATACCACAACAAAAACTTCTCCCAAAGCGATCTTCACCAGCACACAACAGTTACCACAACTCAACACGTTAAATACCTATCACATGTAGCACAATTAGCATAACAAGCTACTGTAGCAGTGAATACCACGGATGGAGCGAGGTAGGATGAAGGAGGTTGCAAATATATATATTTATATATATATATATGTAGCATCTAAAAACCTCCCTTAACATCACTGACACTGCCCTCTCCTGGTTAAAATCATGCCTCTCTGACAGACACCAATATGTCAACATCAACATTAACATCAACAACTGCAAATCTACCACAGCCTCCCATCTGCCAAGGTGTACCACAGGGCTCGCTGCTTGGCCCCCTGTACTTCATCCTTAATCCTCCATCCATGCTGCCGCTTAACCACATCATCCGCCATCATGGCCCAGTCTTCACTGCTTCCCTGCTATGCTGATGAATTCTGCTTTACATTTCTACCATCACAATCACCACTGATGATTGACATCAAAAAAAGATAAACGTAAATATATTGTGCTCCCTGAACGGGATGCTATAAGCTATGACTCCTAAGATACTGAGGGGACGACTCAGAATCCTGCAGGATGCTCACATCGGGTTTTTATTCTTCTTTGTACACAAAAAACAGCTTACCTACTGCCAACCCAACACCTCATGAAATTTTTGACAACCTCAAGGTGAAGAAGACGCTAAAAGAGCCTTAGAGAATTAGACAGGTTTGGGGGTTCAATCCCCAAACCTGCTATTCAAGAATACTACTGTAAAGCAAAGTGACAGCATGGATGGACACAGATTCACACATCCTCAGAAATTCACCCACACACACACGCACGCACGCACACACACATACTAGTATGTACCAGCCTGCTGTTCTCTGCTTTGCATAAATCCTCAACATAATGGGGAGAAAAACAAATCCCCCAGTGACCGCCGACGTTATTAAGTGTTTGAAAAAGGGTCTGAAAAACCATCTAATAGTTTCAAAACGTCTCCAATCACGGAGTCAAAAGGACCGTAGAGCGATGTTACTCCATTTAATTAATGTAATGTTCCACAATCATTGTGCAAATAAGATGGGTTTTCCTCATATTCAATTGAATTCAATTAGGACTCTGGAGTCTGAGCCACTTGGAATGAAGTTGTGATGGACTGCGGCTTTGAGCCTGCTAAGCTACAGGCGCTGGACTCATTGTTGGCGGTAACGGGCACGGCATCCAGCTCTTTTGGCTTATGGCCTGCTTTTATTGCCCTCTGCCATGAGGATGAAGATATAATGGCTAAAAACTGGAAGGAGGAATAAAAAGCATAGAGGGAGAGTGGGATACTACTATTTTTTAACAAAGTGTGAATAAAAGCTAGATTTTGGATCTCAATTCTGGGTGATTTTTGGCTGACTATTTTGCCTTGGTTGTCTTCAAAATGCATGTATACAATGTGTTTGTGTTCAAGCGTTCAGTAAATACGTCATTTTGAAGCTGTATTCATGCGTTTATATTTTAAGCCACCGTATTTTTTCTCAGGGAATGGACATTGATCATTTTGAAAGCTTTGAAAACAGACCTCATTGGTAGTGGTCAGGTCAGCCCCACAAAATGTGCATCCATCCATCTAGCTTTAGGCCTCAGTTTTACTCGCCGTCCCGCCACCCGACGCGGCCCAACGCGCTCCAATGGCGGCGGAGGTCGTGTGCGGAAGAGGGGAGGGGCGGGGACAGTACATCAGCTGGATGTTAATCGACAGACTCACCTTCAGAGCACTCTCCTCTGGGACGAGCTGGAGGACCGCGAGGGGGAAAAGCAGAAGGAAATCAGACTGTGAGTGATTAGGTTAATGAAAGAGGAGAGAGGGGGAACGCGGAGTGAAAGGACGGGAAGAGGTGTTCCCTCCGGCAAATCGAGTCAGAATTGCATCCAGAATAGCATTGGAATTGAGGCGGTGACTGGCAGCAAAGGAGTGAAATGGAGGACGTACATAGGTGCAGAAACAACTCCAAGTGTCCTCTTTCCCAACCGTCCAACTCTATCAGCCCCTTGAAAGATTAATGAAAAAGCTGCTTTTCTTCAGATTTCCTTTCCACCAGCAGACAGATTCACTTAATTAGTGTACAATAAAGCTAAAAGTCTGACTCTGACTCTGTGCGCTGGCTTTAATCAGTTTTTCTTTTGGAGTAGTGAGAGGAAGGTACTGTTTCAGCTCTGCACTATCAATACAAGAGAGGAAGCAACCAAAAAAGGCAAGTGAGACATTGCTGTTACAGTGCACAATATATTCCGAGTTATGAAAAAAAGAAAGCTTGGTTCGGCACAGTACTGCCGCTTACTCATTTAACCCTAATTTGAACCTAGAAAATATGTTTTTATGGAATACTTCAGATTTTCTATCCCTGTTTTAAACTCACCCCTCATCTACAATAGTCCGTACGTAGGTTTCGTTTTCAAAGCAGTCCAGCTGAACGACACTGCAGCACAGCAATGAAAATAACGCCAGCAAACAGGGAATTTAGCGATAAAACCAAACATATAATTTTACTTATATATTTAATAACTCCTAGACTTTGCAAAGTGAGACTGCTGTGGCATCGTGCTCACTTGTACCTGAAATGTGGAGTGAGTTTTTGCACTGAACAGGTACCATTTTATCTACCCCTGTAATCCATTTATCGTTCCCCAATGTGACAATATGATTGTGGATTTGTCCCCCATTTCTTGCATTGAACTCCTGACGGAGTATGGGGCCGGAATGGAGAAAAGGCTGGAACCTACCTACGTACTACATGAGCGAAGAGTATTAAACATTAATAAATTACAGTAAGATATTCCTTTAACGCCTCTATTTTACAAATCAATCTATATGCAGAACCAAGGCTACCAGGGTTTAGCTTTTAACTCATTTGACTCTCATGCCCTAATTTAGTGTCCAGTCATAGTGTGTTTTAAATGGCAGAAAAAACAACAAAAAAAAACCCCCAACGAAACAAAGCCTATTCCATTCCACTTTTTAAGGGGTAAGAGGTGATGTCACTCGAGTTTCCTGCTCAAATCAAACCGCACAGTCGCTTTTGTCACCTCTTTGTTAGCGCTGTTAGGCTAATTAGAAGTGACAGTGATGCTTATTAACATTTGCACCTTTGTGGGAATATTCAAATGCGACCAAAGGACATGTCCAGAGTCAAAGATGCCCCTTCCCTTTGTTCAATTGGTTGGAACGCAAACTGTGTGAAGTGCAATCCCTTTGAGAGGCCCAAGATATCCATCAATTATTAAGGGATGGACCATAAAGGATATGTTTTGGATGATAGCTTTCCAAAACCCTTAAAGACGTATCTTCCACCAAGTATAAAACGCCCGTACGAAAACAAAGGATATACACACACACACACACACACACACACACACACACACACACACACACACACTCAAAGCCCAAAGCAGCAACTAATATTCGTGGCTCTACAGGAACCTAGGAACGATGAGATCAGAGCATCCTTTCAGCGTCAGAAGCCATCTGAGGTGCTGAAAGCTGTCCAACCCATCCGAGGAACTAGTTCTGATTATTTGATTACGGCTTTAATGTATTTGTACTCCCGACTTAAACTACCCGCCCCCCCCAAAAAAATCCCAAAACAATACAGTGGTTCTTGGCTGCAGCCATGAAACTGCCATATGTTGTTTACACGTATGAATTCCTCCCCAAATGCTAATTTTCCTCCTCAAACAATGCCTGTTCAACGTGGGGTCTGTCTTCTTGTCCGTCCGTCCAGATGGGTTGCTTTGTTGCCGAAAGTAAAATGTGAGCTTGTGAGACTCGGCCGGCAATAAAGCATCAAGCGGTTTCTTTTACAGCTTCTCATCAAACTCCAGGGCACTCACAAAGCACTGGTCTACATTGTTAACTGCTAATGACTAACGTACGTGGGTGTGGATGGAGCACGAGGTTGTCAAAGCTTTGACGTGAATGGAGGAATGGGTTGAAATCCTACGACCATTGTAACATTATTAAACATATTTTGTTGAAATTAATTTCAATATCAAAGATTGCTATGGGCAATTCCCTCTTTAAAGTGTCAATCTGTGAGAACGTTTTTTATTTATTTTTTCCCAACATCCGGGTTTACTCTCCTCCTCACTCTAAGAGGTCAAATTCTCGATTGATTTGTTGTTATTTATTTCTCACTTGAGGTGGTGGGGATATTTTTTGTTCTTTTTTGTGAATGTTCATCCAAATCCAAAGTTTAGTGACCACAACTATCTACACTGCTTTAACAAATTCCCCATTTCAGATCTATCTGTATTCTCGCCGGGACGGTGTGGCGGACCACGCCACAAACAAATGGAAACAGCATATAGAGGAGCACATGCATAACACTGATACATTGAATTGATTTTACTTAGAAAGTGCCACTGAAAAAAAAGGATGAAATGTAGGATTTAAAAAAGAAATTATTGTCATGGATTACCACTTTAATCTGCTGGATAGACAGGATAGACACAAGGCTTTTTTGTTTTTCATTACATTTACTGAATTCAATAAAATTGCAGCTAAAAGTATCAAATATAAATTTTTTTAAGACAAAATACTGTTAAGAATTACTACTTTAACAGCACTTCCATTCCACACGCACCCTCAGTGCGTTGTAATTCATGTCACCAAAATCTCTCTATATAAAGACATGGTTTTGGATTTCTGTGGGATAAAGGCCCCGGGTGGGTCTCATTTGGATTCCGTGGGGGTGGCGGGGTGGCGGGGTGGCGGAGTGTGTATGATTGCCAGTACCGTCACCTGGGCCGTGGCCTCGGAGCGGCATGGGGATTGGGCCTGTCACTGTGCTGCCGCTGGAGAAGCATTTATTCTGCTGATAGACTCCGAGCGATTCTCTGTACGTGCCAATTTATCTCAAGGACTGACCCATACCAATTTCAACGGGCTCCCCAGGACATCCCAGAAATTTGGAGGTGGAGCACAAAAGAGAGGAAAAAAAAAGACACCCCCCTCACCCCTCCCTTTTCCCCTTCAAATGAGCGCTGTGGTGTGTTTTTGCAGCAATAAGATCAACATTTCAGAAACAAGTGGAGCTCCACTCCAGCATACGCGACTATCGATTTTAAGCGAACTTATTTTCTTCTAAAAAAGATCCAAAATTCCTCTCATGTCGCAGCTGCCAAGCTCAATCCTCGCCACGACCTTTGATCCCGGTCCACACCGGTGGAACCAGCTGCCCTCTGTTGTCCTGGAAACGGGGAGGTACAAAAAAACCCCAAAAAAACAACAAACAACAGCAACAGCAACTCAGGTGCCTCAAACCTCCGAAAAGGTCAGAGGTCACAGCAGAACCTTTATCCTGACTTTCGCTGCCGCTTCTGTGCCGTTTGTACAAACGAGGGATAAAAAAAGGAAAGGTTCACCAACAGTTTGTGTGTGTGTGCGCGCGTGTGCGTGTGTGTGCGTGTGTGTGTGTGTGTGTGTGTGTGTGTGTGTGTGTGTGTGTATGTGTGTGTGTTACATTTCAAGCTTTTATCTTGATGGAAAAGATGAGTCAAAAGACGTGGTGAAGAGAGATGATCTACCATATGTCTCTCTCTCTCTCTCGCCTCTCATTCTCTCTCTATCAGTCAATTTTTTTATTGGGTTTAAAACGAAGTAAAAAAGTCACGTATATATAATAATATGAGGTTAATGATGTTATTAACCTTAAAGTGTGATGTCACCATATCCACGATTAATAAATCTCTTCTTATATCAGTGAATTGTGTGCATTTTTTTTGCACTTTGCAAAGACTATATAAAGGGAGTTTTAAACTCCCATTCAGTGAAAATGTTAAATATCCAGCTGAGCAAACCACTGCATGTTGTTCTGGAAAAAATAATCCCTCCCATTTTCTCCTACATGTTTTGCGATGTGAAACCCAGACACAGTTCATCCGACAGCCACTAGGGGGAGGAGGATCCGACTGAGATGCATTTTCGGATTGAATTGTCACTTTGGACAAACGCATCTGATAATCAAGTATTACGCCCCTTGTGGTTGCCTGAATACTCCATGTGATTCTGCACATTTTAACATTTACTTTGTTATAAATCACTATGTCCTCCAAAAACTAATCAGCAGTGATCTCCTACTACAGTGATGCACTCGTGGATCAAAAAAATGCAACTTTGGGACAATTTATTCCCTCTGGAATTCAGCACAGTCATCATCATAGCCGTTTCAATTCCATGGCGGGCGGACACAGACACAGCACTATCGGACCTATATCATGTGCTGTGCGGACTTCAGAACAAACAACCCGGCTGTGGTGGTGACTGGGGACTGTAACAGGGCGAAACCCTAAAAAAGGGAATGCTGCCATCTCGTTGCTTCCTGTTTACAAGTCTTGCATCATGTGTGGAAAGGTAGTGACAAGGGACGTAAAGCGGTGGTCGGACCAATCAGAGGCCGCGCTTCAGGACGCTCTGCGCGACGTCGACTGGGACATCTTCCAATCAAGTTCCAGTGATGTCAGCCAATTTACTTAAAGTAGCTTCATAGCCACGTTAGCGGACAGCATCGTGCCCACAGTGAAAGTTTGGATATTCCGGAACCAGAAACAGTGGGTGGATAAATCCATCCGCGGCGCTCTGAATGCTTGCACGGCCGCTTACAACGAAGGTCTTGTATCTGGCAACATGGACAATTACAAAGTGTTGTCATACAAACTGTGGAGGGCGGTGAAGGACGCTAAATGGACGTACAGAGACACAGCGGAGCGACAGATGGAGCAACGGGACACCAGGTGCTTGTGGTAGGGGCTGTGGACTATTACTAACTACAAGAGCAGCCCCTCCCCAGCCACAAGTGTGGCTCTCTAGCCAATGAACTGCACTCTAATGTGATGTGTGGTGATGTAACGTAAAGCACTGTGATGTAATGTAATGTGATGAACTGTGATGTAAAGTAATGTAATGTAATTTAAAGCATTGCAATGTAATGTAACATAATGTTATGCACTGTAATGTATAAAAATGTACTGTGATGTGATGTGATGTAATGTAATGTAATGTGATGTGATGTAATGTAATGATTTTGGATTAGGTGTGAAGCCGACTTTGTTTTCTTGTCTCTGGTTGGGAGTATATTTTAATATTTCTTTGCTATTTTCTATTGATTATTGAGCTTTGCACAACCAACGAACCATTAAAACATGTTAAAAGTATTTTTTTTTTACTTTATTTTACTCTGATTCAACCATTTTCGTTCTTTCCTCCAATCCGCAGGAAGAAAGGGTGTCCTGGCCTCACTCAATTTTTTCCTTCACAAGAGTGTGAAATATAATTGGACACCTGCAACGGAGGATCACCAAAAATAAATGTTTACATGGCGACCAGGGGTGTAGCAGCGGAGAGCCCGTCCCGAATATCATCAGGGTCCCTTTGTTAGTAACCAGCCGTTTCACTGCCCAAAATACAAATCCAGCTTAATTTCCACGGAGTGAAATGAGATTTTTCGAGTGCTTTTCCGTGTCCCCTGGTGTGTCCCCCGGTGTGGACACCAAATCTCATTCACACACACACACACACACACACACACACACACACACACACACACACACACACACACACACACACACACACACACACACACACACACACACACACACACACACACACACACACACACACACACACACACACACACACACACACCAGACTACTTGACCCGAATATCTACATAGTCTGGAGTGTCGAGAGTGAATTTCCAGCAACGATACAAATAGGATTTATTCCTCTTTAAAGGAGAATAAGTGTGAGAGAGCCATTGTCTCCTTCTCTGGCCGTGGGGATGGTTTTTCTTTGTTTTGAATGTTCATCCATCAGTCGACGGTTTACTGGCCACAATGAGCTACTGCTGCCTCTCGCATGCCCGATTTGTGCATTCTGCTGATGGACCCTGCCACCGACGATGAAAACAGTTTATAGAGGAGCACATGCATAACGCAAATACATTCAATGCTGTTTTTAAAAAGGTGCAAGCTAAATAAAGTATCAAATATGATTGTTTTTTAAACAATATAAAATGATGGATTACCACTTCACAGTTTTTCTAAATTGTGTACCTACTAGCACTGGTTCAGTACATGAGACACAATGACCACAACCTGTACCTTATGTACCAATCCCCTGAACTAATTCTGCTTAAATTTAAGCACATTTCCTGCTTTACACTCAGATTGCAGTTCTAAACCACAGGTTTTTCAAAAAACTACACATAATTCTCTACATTTGGTACAATATTAATGAATGCATTCAAAATGCAAAACTGACCTACTATCCATACTGACTCGGCGTATTGCGCAATTGTTCAATTAATGGGCCCCACGCCCATGATGAAAAAAATAAATGTGAGTAATCGACATGTGAGTAATTTACATTTCACTGCATATATGTATGAAAGTATGTATATGTATGTGACGAATAAACCTCTTGAATCTTGAATCCATGAGCAAGGTTTATAAACCGTACCCGCAGATAACTAAACTATTGTATTTTAATTTATAAAGATCCCATTTAATACTGTTTATATTTATTTCTATTATATATTTCTATTATATATAGATTATATTTAAATCCTTGAAAAAAAAAAAAAAAAATGGTGCTTTACAATGGACTTGCAAGTCCAAAGTCCAAGTCCTTGAAATGTATTTTTTATATGAAAGCCATTTGCGTGCCAATCATTCAGGCTCTCCACAGTAAATTCTCTCGTCACACCCACTTACCAACAACAGTACCTTTGAGAGCTGCCGCTGCCGCGGGAAAGGTCTAGTAAACTGCGGGTAAAGGTTTTGTAATCCGCAGGTATGGTTTAGTTATCCGTGGGTACAGTTTAGTAATCCGGGGGTTCGGTTTATTAATCCCTGGGTACATTTAAGAAATGCGCAGAAATGCGGTTTGATGATTCGCGGGTACAGTTTATTAACCCTCTGGTTACAGTTTGATAATCCGTGGGTACGGTTTAGTAATCTGCAGGTACGATTTAGAAATCCATGGATACAGTACTGTTTACTAATCCTTGGGTACGGTTTAATACGCTGCAGGTATGGTTTTGTAATCCGTGGATACTGTTTAGTAATTCGCGGTAATGGTTTAGCAATCTGTGGGTACAGTTTATCGATCCCTGGGTACGGTTAAAAATGGGCAGGTATGGTTTAATGATACGCGGGTACGGTTTATTAAATTCCTGGGTATGGTTTAGTAATCCGTGGTATGGTTTAGTAATCCCTGGGTACGGTTAAATGATATGAGGGAACGGGTAAGTAATCCACGGGTACAGTTTAGTAATCCACTTGTACGGTGTAGTAATCCATGGGTATTGTTTAGTAATGTGCGGGTACGGTTTAGTAATCCGCAGGTGCCGGTAAGTAACCCGCGGGTACGGTTTAGTAATCCACGGTTACAGTTTAGTAATCCACCGGTACAGATGACTAATCTGCGGATACGGTTTAGTAATCCACCGGTACAGTTTACTAATCTGCGGGTACGGTTTAGTAATCTGCTGGTACAGTTTAGTTATCCGTGGGTATGGTTTATTAATGTGCCTGTAGGTTTTAATAATCGGCGGGTACAGTTTAGTAATGGAAGGGTACGGTTTGGAAAATCAAAGGTAACGTTTAGTAATCCATGGGTATGGTTTAGTAATCCCTGAGTACAGTTGAGTAATCCGCAGGTAAAATGTAGTAATCTGCGGGTACGGTTTAGTAATCTGTGGGTACTGAACGGTTTAGTAATCTGTGGGTACTGTACAGTTTATTAATCTGTGGGTATGGTTTGTCAATCCCTGAGTGCAGTTGAATAATCCGCAGGTACGGTTCCTTAATCCCTGGGTACGGTTTAGTAATCCACAGGCACGGTTTAGTAACGCACGGGTACAGTTTAGTAATCAATGGGTACGGTTTAGTAATCCGCGGGTACAGTTCAGGAATCTGCGGGTACGGTTTATTTATCTGAGGGTACGGATAAATTATCCATGGGTAGGGTTTAGTAATCCACGGGTACGGTTTATTAATCCCTGGGTGTGGTTTAGCAATCACCTGGGAATGGTTTAGTAATCTATGGGTACAGTGTAGTAATCCATGGGTATGGTTTAGTAATCCACGGTTACAGTTTAGTAATCCACCGGTACAGTTTACTAATCTGCGGGTACGGTTTAGTAATCCACCGGTACAGTTTACTAATCTCCGGGTACGGTTTAGTAATCTGCTGGTACAGTTTAGTTATCCGTGGGTATGGTTTAGTAATCCTTGGGTCGGGTTTATTAATGTGCCTGTAGGTTTTAATAATCGGCGGGTACAGTTTAGTAATGGATGGGTACTGAACGGTTTAGTAATCTGTGGGTACTGTACAGTTTAGTAATCTGTGGGTATGGTTTGTCAATCCCTGAGTACAGTTGAATAATCCGCAGGTACGGTTCCTTAATCCCTGGGTACGGTTTAGTAATCCACAGGCACGGTTTAGTAACGCACGGGTACAGTTTAGTAATCAATGGGTATGGTTTAGTAATGTGCGGGTACGGTTAAGTAATGTGCGGGTACGGTTTAGTTATCCGGTTTAATAATCTGCGGGTATGATTTAGTAATCCACAGGTACAGTTAAGTAATCCGCGGGTATGGTTTAGTAATCCACGGTTACAGTTTAGTAATCCACCGGTACAGTTTACTAATCTGCGGGTACGGTTTAGTAATCCACCGGTACAGTTTACTAATCTCCGGGTACGGTTTAGTAATCCACCGGTACAGTTTACTAATCTCCGGGTACGGTTTAGTAATCTGCTGGTACAGTTTAGTTATCCGTGGGTATGGTTTAGTAATCCTTGGGTCGGGTTTATTAATGTGCCTGTAGGTTTTAATAATCGGCGGGTACAGTTTAGTAATGGATGGGTACGGTTTGGAAAATCAAAGGTAACGTTTAGTAATCCATGGGTATGGTTTAGTAATCCCTGAGTACAGTTGAGTAATCTGCAGGTAAAATGTAGTAATCTGTGGGTACGGTTTAGTAATCTGTGGGTATGGTTTGTCAATCCCTGAGTACAGTTGAATAATCCGCGGGTACGGTTCCTTAATCCCTGGGTACGGTTTAGTAATCCACAGGTACAGTTTAGTAACGCACGGGTACCGTTTAGTAATCAATGGGTACGGTTTAATAATCCGTGGGTACAGTTCAGTAATCTCCGGGTACGGTTTATTTATCTGAGGGTACAGTTAAATTATCCATGGTTAGGGTTTAGTAATCCGCGGGCACGGTTTATTAATCCCTGGGTGCGGTTGAGCAATCACCTGGGAATGGTTTAGTAATCTATGGGTACGGTGTAGAAATCCGCAGGTACGGTTTAGTCATCCATGGGTACGGTTTCGTAATCCGCAGGTAAGGTTTAGTAATCTCCGGGTATGGTTTAGTAATCCGTGGTTACGGTTTAGTAATCTGTGGGTACAGTTAAGTAAATCCGCGGGTACGTTTGAGAAATCCATGGGTGCGTATTAGTAATCCGCCGGTACGGTTTAGTAATCTGTGGGTACTGTACTGTTTAGTAATCCGCGGGTACGGTTCATTAATCCCTGGTTACGGTTTAGTAATCCGCGGGTACGGTTTAATGATACGCGGGTACGGTTTATTAATCCCAGGGTATGGTTTAGTAATCCACAGGTATGGTTTAGTAATGTGCGGGGACGGTTTAGTAATCTGCGTGTATGGTTTAGTTATCCGCGGGTACGGTTTAGTAATCCACAGATACGATTTAGAAATACGTGGGTACGGTTTAGTAATCCACGGGTACTCTACGGTTTTGTTATCCGCGAGTACGGTATATTAATCCCCAGGTACGGTTTAGTTATCCACGGGTATGGTTTGGTAATCCGTGGGTATGGTTTAGTAATCTGTGGGTATGGTTTAGTAGTCCAAGGGTACAGTTTAATAATCCACGGGTACGGTTTAGTGACCCACAGGTAAAATTTAGTCATCCGTGGGTACAGTTTAGTAATCCACGGGTACAGTTTGGTAATCCGTGGGTACGGTTAAGTAATCAGCAGGTAAGGTTTAGTTATCCATGGGTACTGTACAGTTTAGTCATCCGTGGGAACAGTTTAGTAATCTGCGGGTACGGTTTAATAACCCATGGGAACGGTATAGTAATCCATGTGTACGGTTTAGTAATCCACAGGTACGGTTTAATAATCCATGGGAACGGTATAGTAATCCACGTGTACACTTAAGTAATTCACGGGTACGGTTTAGTTATCTGCGGGTACAGTTTAGTTATCCACTGGCTTTTGTGTGTGTGAATTTGGATTTATGTGTGGAGGTCTGAGAATACGAGGTTTGTGTTCAGAAAACATGTGTAAACATTTTTGAAAAACTGTAACCTGCTACTGTAGGATAGATTGTTCATAGAACCTACAAAATGTTTGTTTTTTGTTGTAACAGTTTACTGACCCCAACAAGATACGTTGTCGACTAACAATGGAAACCACATATAGTCCCTCTATATGCGGTTTGCGGTTTTGATGCATAATGCATAATGCAAATAACATTGAATATCACGGATTCCCACTTTTATTTACCACTGGATAGAATAGGCAAAACATCAAATTTCTTATGTTCACGGTTTGACTCGTCCTGCCCTTGTTGAAATCGGAATACAACGATTCAATGCAACTACATCTAAGCACTGTCAGGGAAAGAATGAGAAAAAAGAGGGACGGAAGCGATGGAAGGGAAAGAAGGGTGTCTTTGGAGAGCAGAGGGAAGCGGCGCGGCGGTCTGTGTCCACATGACTCACTGTTTACACTTGTGTCCTGATCGATGGGCGCTCAAGGCGATGAGGGCATCACTGAAGCAGATCTATATCTCCCTCTCTCCTCCCTCACCCCGGGGGAGGATCTCGCTACACAATTAAAATTTCACACCCCACCGCATTCCGCCGCAGACAGTCGATATTAGCAAAAATGAATCAGAAAAAAAAGTTTTAGGAGTCAACAACAACAACAAAAAAAGTTCACTGGGACCAATGCCTCTGATGCTGTATATACTGTGATAAACTGTGAACTGAACTGTGGGATATGGGATTCAACGACTATTTTCTTTTATTCTTGTCTCCTCGTTGTACGATTTGGATTTGTGTCCAAATACTTTTTGGTCCCTGGTAGATTGGAATTTCTGGCGCAAATAACACCAAAGAAATTCCTTGCTTTGCCTGGAAAAAAAAGAATGCAAGAGGGGAATCTAAAAAATAATACATTATTATTATTATTATTATTTTTATTAATATCATTATTATTATTATTTATTTTTTATTTATTATTTATTTATTTTTCTCATTTATATTATTTTTTATAAAAATATAAATTTAAAATATAGAAAATAAACTTAAACTAAACTAATCTACTTTTAAACTACTTTTGCTTTCTTTTAACTATCTTGTTTTGTTTCCCTTATTTGGTAATAGATAAAAAATTATATATTTGTTTTTATATTCATATGTTTCATAAATTGTTATATTCATAAATGTTATTATATAGTATATATACTATACTACTGTACTGTTTAAATTAATTGTTTTACCAATTTGCTTGATTTTTTTTTTTATTAAATGATGCTTTCATTCAATGTTCTGTGTGGTAACTTACTTTTAAAAAGTGCTCTTTATCTCAAGTTTGGTATTATTATTAGAATAAGTATTAATACTTATATACTTACTAATTAGTCACATGTTGGCTGGGTGGGGGGTTATATAAAAGTAAGGGTAATTTGGTGTGTGTAGAACAACTAATGCTGCATTCCATTGAAGTCGGAACGCTTTAAAATCAAACCTCGTACTTGGAAAACTGTAAACGGCCTCTTAAATTGGAATTTCAGAGCTGATCGCTTGCCGCCGAGTTTACCAAGGTAACAGACCTGACGTGACAGCAACATGGTGGCGAACAACATTTCCTTCATATTGATTTTAAAACATGTCTTCTGTTGTTTTGAACCACTCTGTGGATTTGATGTTATGTACACACACGTACCACCGACCTGAATTCCAATTTTCCGAATTCCCACGGAACGCAACATCACTTCCTGCCGGCTCTGGAGCCGATACAAACGTGGAGCGCTTTCTTATCCACCAGAGCGCGGGCAGCAGCCTTTACCAATGATGGAACAGAACGGATGGACTTGATAATGAGGCAAAGAAGGTTTGTTCTGGTTTCCACCAAAAAGTCGCGAAACAGAAAGCACAAACACGGACGCCCACGATGGAACTAAATCCCCCGTCCATGTCCATATATGCACAATGACGTCATAGCAACCACAAGCCGGATCTCCCACTTGAGTTATCTGGAGAGGACAGAAGCGAGATCGGCAACTTGTGAGAAGTGCCGGTGCTCATGAAAAAGTGCCGGTACGCCAAAGAGTACAAGGTAGAAGTGACGGTGCTGCGTACCCGTGAGTACCGGCCCACTTCAAGCACGGGTGACAGATAATTCAACTGACAACAACATAAAGAATGTCAATTATAGACTGTCTACCTGTTCTTCTACGTTTGGAGTCCAACTAAGATAGTTTCTGAAAAGGTCTTGACAGAAACAAACAGAAATGCAACCCCATTTAATTCCCTGAGCGGTCGGCCGCGAGTTAAAAACCCTTTTCCTTGTAGAATCCGGTGACATTGGGTCGGTCGAGGGGACGGGAGCAGGGGCGTCGGCCGTGCAGAACCAGAGCTCAGCGGAACTTGTCAGAACCGTGACGCAGCTACATTCCTCAAATGATTTTTCATCCAGCGCCCAAAGAACGAGGGAGCCAGCTACCCAGCGGAACGATATTCGAGCACCGAGGAAGTTAAGTTACTGCAGGTAGGTGGTGTGGGACAGGGAGTCACTTTTTAAAATATTCTTGATGCTAGCATGCTAATGCGTTAGCATTAGCCTTGAAATGCTTATATTGATCTGTGCTATTTGTTCAAAACTGCAAGCATCTATCAGATGTGTAGGTTCTAAAGTTTTTAAATATATTTTCATTATTTTATATATATACACACACTTTATATTCAATATTTATTTTGAAATCATTTATTTCGTATTATTCTCAAGATATTTCTTATTTTTAGATATGTTTCATATTTTTATTATTATGATTATGATTATTATTATGATTATTATTATGATTATGATTATGATTATGATTATTATTATTATTATTCAAAGAAGTATATTATTTATATGTTTTAATATGTAAATATACAATATTTTGTCATAATACATGAATACATATGAAAGAAAGCTATGAAAGCTATGATCTTTTTCTCTCCATTTTAAACAAATTTTTTTCTAATGGTAATTTTTCCTTTTCCTTTATTAAAAAAATCTCTTAATTCTTTTAACCGCATTATGCACCCGAGCAACCACATGTTTCATCAAGGAGAGAAAACAAGAAAAATAAATTAAGTTAACTGGAAGCATGGACAGATGATAAATACAATCATCAAAAATCTATGGGTATTACAATTTGTGGGGTGATGTTGTGGAATTATTTAGGCGTGAAAACCAAACATAGTAATAATATAAATCAGTTTCAGAAGATATGTAAAAGTGAAAGTAATTTTTGAATAAAATAATAAAAACATGTAATGATAGAAGCTGTCACTCAGAATGAAAATTGCTATTCAAGACAACAATATTTAAGTGAATACTTATGTCCAAATTTCTTATGTATAGAAGTATATATATATATATATATATATTTTTTTTTTTCAGTATTTCCTCAAATATAAACCGGTAGTCAAATAATGACTGGGCCTCTGATAAATGCCGGGGGCGTGGTGACACAAATAAAAGCCTGCCTCAAATACAGACCAGGGGGTAAGAATCAAGAAGGGATAAAATCTTTATGCCTGTCAGTGGTGTAGTCTACGTGATATGCAGGTATACGCTGTATACCCACTGCACAAGTTTTGCAGGAGACATTGCCGGTGCAGCTCCAAATTTGCATACCACCAGCGCAACCCCTCCAAGGATATCCTTACAATTTTTCATTTAATTCAACACTTTAAATCAACATATGATTCGTAAAATAGGAAAATGTAAAGCAGAGTAAATGCGTGATGTAGAGGGGGCCATCTCTGTTCCGCTGAAACCCCAAAGCGCCAGGCTCCGTAGACTCTACGGAGCCTGACGCACGAGGTTCCCAACAACTGGACTGCGACCGGTGCCTGGCCCGTGAAAAGGTGGACGGGAATTTTTTCAGAAGCGATCTCTTTACGGCGGAGCGGCTCTGATGCCACAATAAACTACACTACACCACTGGTGCCTGTTATTCATTGTACATGCCAGTAAAGCATAATGTACATTTTCACCACTTTAGATTGATAAATTCAACAATAGAAATAATTCAACAGTGCTATTTTCAACACTTGGTTGTTCTGGATTACTCATTGTGTTATTGTCCGATTTTAGTCACTGCGTGTGTGTTGTGTGTTGATGTCCTATGGTTTTAATTTGAGTGCTATAGGAAGTGTTGAGTTCGTATTTACAGCATAATGCAGTAACAAAAAATAAAAGGGGTAAACAGGAGCAGGTCAGAAAACAAGGAATCTTCATGCTAAATAAACAGAGGGAATCAAATATAAAAGCCTGCCTCTAATATAAGCCTACCTCCAAAAGAGGTGGTACCTGGTACCCTCTGCTGTTGAGGTCAATAAAAGCCCCGGTCACTATTTGAGGAAATACGGTAGATACATTATGTCCAAATAAAATCTTATGTATAGTGTAAACTATATACATGCTGTACACACAGTATTTCCAAATTATGGACGATGGACTATATGTACTATATAGTATCAATGAACTAAATTCATGTTAATAGCTAAATGAGATTAAGAGTAAATAGAATTAAGGCAGGAAAAAGTGTTTCACTAGTTCATGCTCCTTTTCATGTCATGTACATTTTTTTTTGTAAAGAATTTGCAATTTCTTTTTTTTTTTGTATCTTCAATGGTTTTTTCCTGTGTTTCTGATCCATTTTATCTTAAATTTCTGAAATAAAAAAGATAAACCAACCAATCAATAAATCAATCAATGTTGTTTTTCTCTATCTATTTATATATGTATGAATGTTTTCTTTTCATATGGAGGAGGGGGGACTTATTTCACATTCTCTTAGATCCTAATGTCATACATCTCAGATATATTGCAGGTAAATCCAATTGAATTGCATATTAAATGTACTTATTTTATGCGAGAGCCTTCAAATAAAGCTCTGGATGGCATGGGTAGATCCTGGGTGTGATGTGTAATCACAACGTGCTCATTGGAAAAAGGTTGTATAGTGCTAATGTAAACAATGTTATGCTGCAAGAAAGAAGTCAGAATTTATGAACCCAAAGGTCGTCTGTGTCATAACGCCCCGTTCTTTCCGTTGCCGTTCTAAAACATATCTGAATGCCACTCGTCCTCCGTTATATGTTTCGCATTTGGTGTGCAGATTAGGAGAGTTTTGGGGGCGGAGTCATCACACCTACCATGATGAACGACCTTTCCCCCACGACCTCATCTTTTGTACTGGATCACCGAGCGCTTTGAAATG
This sequence comes from Zeus faber, assembly GCF_960531495.2. NCBI lineage: Eukaryota > Metazoa > Chordata > Actinopteri > Zeiformes > Zeidae > Zeus > Zeus faber. Next base: position 9,204,341 of record NC_137189.1, read on the forward strand.
CAAATCACTTTCAACTTTCACATTTCATTTTAAAGGGGACCTATGACAATGGTAAGGTGATAAGGTGAAATCAGTGAGGTTCACAGAAAAATACAACGGAATCCAGAGTAAAGCTCAAACCCCATTCGCTCACAGAACTAGGGGCCTGGCTGCATTTAAAGCTACACACACAGAAACAACCCATTCTAGAACTTGATGGATTTAGAGGCATGTTAGAATGGTTAGAAGGCACAATCTGAGTAGTATTTTCAACAAAAAACATGATTTGGGGACCACAGAGACCTATACAACATGTGTACAGTAAAATGGAGCGTAATAGGTCTCCTTTAAACTCCTTCCTCACATACAGTGGGGTTTGTGGACGTTTATCAATAATTCTGTGAAGAATAATTTAACAATAAGACAATATTTTTCAACCACTGTGCCTTGAAAATGTTTCAATTTCCATTTAATTCCAGTTAAAATAAATAATTGAAACTAGCTCTTGTGTTGCAAGATCCAAATCGCAAGGCTGCACAAATTGTTTTGATGACTTGCAACTTGACTTGACAGAAAACAAATGACTTGAGACTCGACTTGGACTTGGAAGTTAAAGACTCGTGACTTGACTTGAGACATCATGCCTCGAGGTTCAGCGTTGTCAATGTTCACTTTACAAGTGTCAGTGTGTTGTTACCCGGTGCAAGCGCACACTGGGAATGACATTGTCATGGTTCTCCATTAAAAGTTCAAATTAAAGATAAATAAAAATGTTAAAATTAGTCAAATGTCATAACCAGTGTTGGTGGGAGTACAAAAATAAACAAAAAACAAAGGAAGCTGTTGGCTCAGGGTGAAAAATGTGCAAAAATTAGATATTTATTCTTGAAACAGGAGGCCTCCGTGGGTGTATCTAGGACAGTACTGCTTCAGCTCGCAGCCCTAACGTGAGCATCGGCACCGACGACACGGACAACATTTCAGAACCAGACCGGGTTTGGTGTTGGTGCTTTGAATATAGGGCCTTACTGTTGCAAATATGAGGGCTGTCTTTGATCCCAGTCCGCAGATACCGATAGATATTGTTCGTATTTTTACTTTCACAGGCCAGTTACTTTTTGCTTCCCTGTTGGATCTGGAATTCATGAAGCACCACTTTTTTGACCTGCGTTTCCGCACAGTCATGGAAATATAAGTGAGGAATAGAATGCAGCTTAAAGCTGCTCACTGTTGCCACTGGTGTATTTATTTATTTATAATTCACAAGTGTGGAAACTAATGTACGGCCTAGATGTGTTATGGCTCTGTCACGAGCGCTGTCTAGTGAACCCAAATGCAGGACACAACGGGGGCTCAGGAATATGTGCAAGGGATTGAGGGTTTAGTGAAGAACAGGCAGGGGTCAAAACCAGTAGAACAGTCATTGAAGGCAAACTTATGTGCAGGGAAACATACGAAAGGTTCAGGAAACAGGTGGTGGAACTGACACTGTAGGTACAACACAGTGGATACGACACAGCGGATAAAAAAACGATCTCAGGAGAACTGAGTGGACAGGAAACAGGTTAAGTAGGTGGAGTGACGAGGAAGGCGAAAGCTGGATAGATTTCAGAAAGGAGTCAGGTGTGCAGTGGCTGGAATGAAGAACCAGAGACAGACAGAGAGAGCTTAAGAGGGACAGAGGGGACTAGGGGGGCACGGAGAAACGGGGCATGAGCAATCGCTCGTACCTAGGGTTGGGTACCGTCCGACCCGGTATTAAATGGGCTCCGGTGCTAAAATTTTGAAGACGGTAGTATCGATGAGCTAGATAAACTCATTACCAGTACTGTTAAGGCTAGAGCCGGAGATACGGTGATATGCACGAGGGGGGCGGGGCCAGCTCCCTCTGCCTGGCTCTTACACACCCACAAGGAGACCCTGCTCTGAGTGAATGACAATGGCCCAGCCACTGCAGAATGTGCCCCGATCACCCCCCCCTCCCCGCAGAAAATGAAGCAGTGTTAATTCTGCTATTAATTTGTTTCAGCTTTTCTCTTAAATGTATTTAATAGAAAACATAAAAGTAACCGATCGATAAGTAGTTTCGATAAGAGTAGTAATACCGTTAAAATATTAACGATACCCATCCCTACAGTACGTGCCCCTGTTCCTCCATGCTCCATGATTTTAGTTGTTTTATTTGAAGAAATGGGGCACATCGATCGGGGAGCACGGAGAGCTGTGTTATGATTCCCTTTATTAACAATTCCCCATTGAAATGGTGTCCCTTTGCATTTCAGAAAATTCTATCTGTTTTATCCCGTTACTGTAATGCACACTGACTGATAAAAACATAAAGAGCCACAACTGCTCAACTTGAAGAATCTCAGTCGACTCATGGGTTTTCAACTGATGATTCAACTAGCAACTTTCAGAGGCTGCCCTAACCTATTCTGATCCTGGCATAACCAAACTGAGAGACGAAGACTTACACATCATGGAAATGAACGCTGGCGTCGTCAAACCAAACAGCAATGTCCATCACAGTTTCAGCACTTAATTCCCATTCCCAATACTTACATACATAACATACATAATATAAACAGAAACTATTATTAACAATTTAACACTGAACAATCATATGTAGCACTTGCATATGGCATTATAAACGTATGAAACTTGATGACATAACTATCAAAGTCGGAACACAATGCATGCTGTGAAACAAGAAGGCACAATGCTAACTGTGTGGCAATTATGTGCATCTCAGGCGATATTGCGGAGTAATGCAAAAGTAATGTAATTAGTATAACAAATTACTTTCTACAGGGAGTAATCAGTAAAGTAAGGCATTACTTTTTTTTTAAAGTAACTAGTAATGTGTAACAGAATACTTTTTTTAGTAATGACCCCAACACTGGTCATAACCCATCCCCTAGTCTATGACAAATACAGGAATGGACACAATGGATGGCGGTAAATTAAAGGTATTTAATGTAATAAAGTAAACAACTGAAGAAATAACTACAAATATGCAGTATGTCAGTCAGTACCATCAGTGATGTTAATGTGCATGAGTGAGCAGTTGGGTCTTAGGTGTTGTAAAGCAAAAAACTAAGCTAAAGTGCAACAACGACGGTCTTGTATCCGGAAATATGGACAATTACAAAGCGGCGTCGTACAATCTGCGGAGGGCGGTGAAGGACGCTAAACGGGCGTACAGAGAGACTGTGGAGCTACAGATGAAGTGGGGGGACACAAGATGCTTGTGGCAGGGGCTGCGGACTATTACGAATTACAACAGCAGCTCCTCCCCAGCCACGAGTGTGGATGCCTTCCTAGCCGACCAACTGAACTCCTTTTATGCGCGGTTTGAGTCTGGCAACAGCACCGCTAGCTCGCCGGCTAATTGGAGTTACACTGCTGGGGATGAGCGTGCACTCTCAGTGTCCGTGCACGAGGTCAGGAGCGCTCTGATGCGTGTGAACACCAGGAAAGCTGCGGGCCCAGATGGCATATCTGGGCGAGTACTGAAGACCTGTGCTAACCAGCTAGCTCCGGTGTTCACTACAATATTCAACATCTCCCTGGCTGAATCAGTGGTCCCGTCCTGGTTCAAAGGGTCCACCGTCGTTCCTGTCCCGAAGATCACCTCTCCTGCCTGCCTGAATGACTACCGTCCGGTGGCTCTCACCTCGGTGGTCATGAAGTGTTTGGAGAGGCTGATTAAGGATTATATCTGCGCCTCCCTCCCCCGCACATTGGACCCGTTGCAGTTCAGAACAGATCCACGGATGTCGCGGTCTCCCAGGTACTGCGGGTGGATTCCTCCCTCAAGCCAGTGGCGCCACTACTCCAGGGCTAGTTTGACGGCCAGGAGTTCCTGGTTGCCCACGTCATAATTGTGCTCGGGTGGGGTGAGCCTGTGGGAAAGAATGGCACAGGGGTAGAGCTTACCGTCGGTTGGAGAACGCTGAGACAGTACCGCTCCTACCCCCGTGTCGGAAGCGTCCACCTCTACCACAAACTAGAGGTTGGCGTCAGGCTGGGCTAAGACTGGGGCCGACGAAAAGCGGCTTCTGAGGTCGAGGAATGCGGTCTCGGCTGCGGGGGTCTACTTGAAGCCCACTGTGGTGAGGGCAAGGGCTGAGAGGGGAGCGGCGATACGGCTGAAGTTTCGGATGAAGCGCTGGTAGAAGTTTGCAAACCTGAGGAAGCATTGGAGCTGCTTACTATTGGCTGGGGTTGACCACTCCATCACGGCGGCCACCTTCTTGGGGTCCATCTCCAGCCTCCCTCGGCCAATGATGAATCCTAGGAAGGAAAGTACGGAACATGGAAGACACACTTCTCGGCCTTAAACGAAGAGACAGTTCTCCAGGAGCCGCTGCAGCACCAGGCGTACGTGTTTTACGTGGTCGGAGAGGGATTTGGAGAAAAAGATGTCATAGAAGTACACAAAGACAAACGAGTTGATCATGTCCCGGAGGACATCGTTAATTAGGGCCTGGAAGACCACTGGGGCATTTGACAAACCAAAAGGCATTACCAGATACTTGAAGTGTCCGAGCGGGGTGTTGAATGCGGTCTTCCATTCGTCCCCTTCGCGGATGCGGACCAGGTGGTAAGCGTTGCGGAGGTAGAGTTTGGAGAAGTGGGTGGCACCCTGGATGGGGACAAAGACTGAATCCAACAGGGGCAAGGGGTACTTGTTCTTGATTGTGATGTCGTTGAGTCCACTGAAGTCAATGCAGGGACGTAGGGTCTTGTCCTTCTTGGCGACGAAGAAGAACCCTGTGCCCAGCGGAGACGATGAGGGGCGAATGATTCCGGCAGTGAGAGAGTCGCGGATGTAGGTTTCCATGGCCTCCTGTTCGGGCCGGGAGATGTTATACAGGCGACTGCAGGGGAGGGGGGCGCCTGGCAGGAGGTTGATTGCGCAGTCGTAGGGGCGATGAGGTGGTAGGGATAGCGCGCCCTGCTTGCTGAAGACAGGGGCCAGGTCCAGATATTGTGAAGGAACCAGGGACAGGTCAGGGCACTTGGGGTCCCCCGGTGGCGGGGTAGAGGCCAAGTGGAGGCAGTGGGCGTGGCACTGTGGGCTCCAGGCGCTTACGCTACCCGAGCACCAGTCCATCTGAGGGTTGTGGAACCGGAGCCAGGGGTACCCCAGGACCAGGGGGTTCAGGGGGGAATGAATGAGGAAGAACCTCAGGACTCACAGTGGTTGCCGGAGAGAAGCAGCTCGAGGGGGGCCGTCTGGCGGGTAATCCAGGTCGGAAGTGACCCGGTCAGCCCCTTGGCCTCGAGCGGTGTGGGGAGAGGGACGGGTGTCAGCCCTAGTTGGCATGCTAGTCCCAGGTCAAGGAAGCTTGCATCCGCCCCGGAATATATAAAAGCGGAGGAAGAGAGTGTTATACCCCCCCACGAGAGGGTAGCTGGGAGCAGAGGAGGGGTGAGAGTGTTGGAGCTGGAGCGACCGGAACGTAACCCTCCCGAGAAGTCGCCCTCTCGTGGCCGGACTGGGCAGGTGGCTTAGAGGTGTCCCAGCCGGCCGCAATATAGACAGGCGCTGGTCTGTATGCGTCGGGCTCGCTCCTCGGGGGAGATCCTGGAGCAACCGAGTTGCATGGGCTCGGCATCGGAGAGAGTCGAGGGACTTCCGAGGCGCCTGAGAGTAGCGGGCACTGGGGACGGGGCGTGGCTGCCCAGGGGGGAGGCACGGGCTGTAGTCTCGCCCCCTCCCTCTCTCGCCGGCGCTCCCGTAGCCGGTTTTCCAGGTGGCGATAGTGGCGCCGCCCCTAGCGGTCGCCTGCGCCGGCGCTCCGGTTACTTTCTTACTCTTTAGTATTTTTTTCCTTTTTTTATCACAATGTTCGCCAGAAAAACATCAACAATTAACTCATACGGCCGCGATGCACTCATGGATATAAAAATTTCCCTAAACAAACAACTTTGGGACTTTTTATCCGTGGGAGCAGAGTGGCCGGCGGAAATCCTACGCGGGAACACTCACAACAACAACTACAACAACAAAAATGGAGTCGCTGTTCCACGAGCCGGCCCACGGAGGAAGCACCGAGGTAAACGAGGCGGCATTCCGGTCAGAATGAGGACGCAACCTTACCGTCCACCTCTGCCAAGCATCCTTCTTGCTAACGTCCAGTCCCTGGAGAACAAGATGGATGAACTTCGAGCGAGGATTCAATTCCAGCGTGACACGAGGAACTGTTGCGTCCTCTGCCTGACGGAAACATGGCTGACCCCACTGGTGCCGGATGAAGCCATACGTCCAGCCGAGGCCTTCTCCGTGTTCCGCGGCGACAGAACGGGAGAGTCGGGGAAATCCAAAGGTGGAGGCGTCTGCCTCATGGTAAACAACCGCTGGTGTAACGCCAACAACACCAAATTCCTCTCCCACTCCTGCTCGCCGAACCTGGAACAGCTGACCATACTATGCCGTCCATTTTATCTCCCCTGGGAATTCAGCACGGTCATCATTACAGCCGTTTATATCCCACCGCAAGCGGACACCGACGCAGCTCTGTCGGTTCTGTACGATGTGTTGTGCGGATTTCAGAACAGACATCCCGACGCGGCTGTGGTGGTGACTGGGGACTTTAACAGGGCCAACCTTAAAAAAGTTCTGCCGAATTTCCACCAACACATCACGTGTGCCACCAGGGGAGACAGAACTCTGGACCATTGTTACACTCCTTACAAGAACGGATACAAGCCCGTGTCGCTCCCTGCTTTCGGGAAATCAGATCACGCCGCAATCTCGCTGCTTCCTGTTTACAGGCCTCTGATCGCGCGGGATCTGGTGATGACGAGGGAAGTGAAGCGGTGGACGGACCAATCAGAGGCTGCGCTTCAGGACGCTCTGACTGACGTAGACTGGGACATGTTCCAAGCAAGTTCAAGTGACGTCAGCGAGTTTACGGAGGTTGTAGTGAGTTTTGTGGCTACGCTCGCGGATGAAATCGTTCCCACGGTGAAAGTTCGGATATTTCCAAACCAGAAACCATGGGTTGATCAATCCATCCGCTGCGCTCTGAATGCGCGCACGGCCGCTTACAACGACGGACTTGTATCTGGTAACATGGACAATTACAAAGCGGCGTCGTACAATCTGCGGAGGGCGGTGAGGGATGCCAAACGGACGTACAGAGACACCGTGGAGCTGCAGATGGAGCGGGGGGACACCAGACGCTTGTGGGAGGGGCTGCGAACAATAACTAACTACAAGAGCAGCTCCTCCCCAGCCACGAGTGTGGACGCCTCCCTGGCCAACCAACTGAACTCCTTTTATGCGCGGTTCGAGTCTGGCAACAGCACCGCTAGCTCGCCGACTAATTGGAGTTACACCGCTGGGGATGAGCGCGCACTCTCAGTGTCCGTGCACGAGGTCAGGAGGGCTTTGATGCGGGTGTACACCAGGAAAGCTGCGGGCCCAGATGGCATATCTGGGCGAGTACTGAAGACCTGTGCTAACCAGCTAGCTCCGGTGTTCACCACAATATTCAACATCTCCCTGGCTGAATCAGTGGTCCCATCCTGCTTCAAGAGGTCCACCGTCGTTCCTGTCCCGAAGATCGCCTCTCCAACCTGCCTGAATGACTACCGTCCGGTGGCCCTCACCTCGGTGGTCATGAAGTGTTTCGAGAGGCTGATTAAGGATTACATCTGCGCCTCCCTCCCCCGCACCTTGGACCCGTTGCAGTTCGCGTACCGGCAAAACAGATCCACGGATGACGCGGTCTTCCAGGTACTGCACACCACGCTCACGCACCTGGATGGCCAGAAGGGGGCCTATGTGAGAATGCTGTTCATTGATTATAGTTCAGCTTTCAACACCATAGTTCCCACCAGACTGGCTGTCAAGCTGATGGAGCTAGGATTGAATGCTCCGCTGTGCACCTGGATCCTGGACTTCCTCACAGGCCGCCCCCAGGTGGTCAAGGTGGGGAAGTACATGTCATGCTCCCTCACCCTGAATACAGGATCCCCCCAGGGTTGCGTCCTCAGCCCCCTACTGTACTCCCTGTACACACATGACTGTGTGGCCAGGTCCAGCTCCAACACCATCATCAAGTTTGCTGACGACACCGTGGTCGTGGGCCTGATCACCGACTGCGATGAGAAGGCCTACCGCGAGGAGGTGGCTGACCTGTCACTCTGGTGCCAGGACAACAGCCTCCACCTGAACGTCAGCAAAACCAAGGAGCTGATTGTGGACTTTAGGCGTGGATCACAATCGAGGACGCACGCGCCCTTGTGGATTAATGGGACTTCTGTCGATAGGGTGAGCAGCTTCAGATATCTGGGAGTCCACATCACAGAGGACTTAACATGGACTCACACAGACACTCTGGTGAGAAAGGCGAGGCAGCGTCTCTACCACCTCAGGCAGCTGAGGAAATTCCGGGTCTCGGTAAGGATCCTCAAGTCCTTCTACTCTGGAGCAGTGGAGAGCATCCTGACAGGCAACATCACTGCCTGGTTTGGGAACTGTACTGCCCAGGACAGGCGGGCCCTGCAGAGGGTGGTGCGTTCAGCTGAACGTACCACTGGAACTACCCTCCCCCCCTTGCAGGAGTTATACACCAGGAGGTGTAGTAGCAGAGCCCGTAGGATCATGAAGGATCCTCATCACCCCAACAACGGACTGTTTCAGCTGCTGCGGTCAGGCAAGCGCCTCCGCAGTCACGCAGCGAGAACAGAGAGACTGAGTCGGAGTTTCTTCCCTCAAGCCATTAGAACTGTCAATGCTGACCTCACCAGGGGTCCTAACTGAGCCATGCACTAGGCTCCACTACCTACTGTACTGTATGTAGCATACTGTACCGCATACTGTGTCACTGTTCAGGGTTGTTCGTGATGCCGTATTGCTGCGCCGTACTGTTGTATACTGTGCTGTATTATCCCAAACACTACCTCACACTATTCACATTCACATGCCACTTTAATTCACATGCCACTTTAAATGCACATATCTGTATATACATAGGCATATTCCTTCTACCTATTCCATTTTATTTCAATTTATTTTTTATTGTATTTTATTCTATATATTTTTTATCTTATTCTATAAGTATTCCACTTACTGTATTACGTTTTAGGAGTCAGTTAGTCGGTCTATTAGAAAGGAATTTTCTACTTTTTATTTTAGTACTTTTTTAGGACTTATTGTGTGCTATCACCGGGTGCGTTGCATTACATTTCACTGCATATATGTATGGAAGTATGTATATGTATGTGATAAATAAAAATCTTGAATCTTGAATCTTGGATGGCGGGTTAGACCAGTTGGTCCAGGTCCGTGGGCTTGTCCCGCCGCGCCAACTCGTCCCGCAACTCGTCGTCCAGGCTGCGCTGAAACACGTCCTGTAGGGCTCCGTCATTCCAGCTAGTGTCCGGAACTCGAAGACGAGGGAGGCGACGCCAGGGTGACCCTGGCGGAGGGAGAGGAGTATTCTGGCGGCCTCCTTGCCGCAAACTGGGTGGTCGAAGACTCGCCTCATTTCGCGGGTGAACAGATCGTAGGAGAGACTCACGGGGCCCCCCTGACTCCAAACCGCAGAACCCCAGCCGAGAGCCGCCCCTCTCAGGCAGGAGATGAGGAATGCGGGTGCCACGGAGGTGTAGGACGATGGCTGCTGCTGAAAAACCAGCGCGCACTGCACAAGGAAGGCGCGGCAGGTGCCGAAATCGCCATCATAGGGCGCTGGAGCCGGAACGTGGGGCTCAGGGGGGACGAGAGAGGCGCTGGGAGCCCTGGTGGAGGGAGTGCCGGCCCTCCCTCCACAGGGAGGAGCAGGGGGGCCACGGGAGCCGGAGGGACCTGCAGGCTGCTGACGGCCGTCGAGATGTCCCGGAGGGCCTGGTCATGTTGACCAAGCAACACTCCATGGTCCCGGAGTGGACGGCGGAGCCCCTCTGTGTCGACTGGGTCCATGTTTTCTTGGCCAGACGTACTGTCACGACCAGGGCTAGGAGAGACCCAAACTCACGACACAGGGAGACGGGAGGCAGACAAAGGATGTTTTTTAGCCCACACAATGGACCTGGCCGGGGGGACCCGGTCAGGTAGGGTTGGAGCAGGGCTGGGCAGGGATGATAATGACCGTGAGGAGGGGTCCAGGATCCGGGTGGAGAGACCGGGAACCGGGCTGGATCTCGAAGGACGGACAGCCTTGGCCGACGAGCGGAGACAAGCAGGTAAGGGGAAGACGAAACAAAGAGACATAAACTAGGGACTTGAAACAAGCGCTAGGAGCTAGGAGCTAGGAGCTAGGAGCTAGGAGCTAGGAGCTAGGAGCTAGGAGCTAGGAGCTGTACAACTCAGGTAAGCTATTTGACGGTCTGGCAAAGAATGACTGGGAAGCTGGAGACTAAATACTGTGTGGAGTGATTCAGGTAATTGATCCCAGGTGTGTGCAATTGGCTCAAGGGGCGAGCTGCAGATGGGGCAAGAGCGGCCTCTAGTGGCGCTGGGAGGCCGTGGGCCTAACAATATCTCCCACCCCAAGGTGCCATTGTAATGAGATGATCAAAGTTATTCACTTCACCAGTCAGTGGTTTTAATGTTGTGGCTGATCGGTATATGTCGCAATGTGTTCTGGAAGATAATTTTTCAACTGCTCCAAAATCATCAAGTCACACAGATCATCAAAAATAGTGGCATGTATTGGAGAGCGCCGATAAAAGTGAGTTGACAGGTTTCCGGCAAACTCCATGTATGTTTGGCCATTTTTTCTCTCCCAGAACCTAAAATGCTGGCGATATGCCTCTGGCACCAGCTCATATGCCTTAAGCACAGCAGATTTTATTTCAGTGTCACTTGAGCTATCCTCAAGATTCAAAGATGAATAAACCTCTTGCGCTTTCCCTGAGAGGACACATTTCAGCATAAGGGCACATTCCGCATCAGGCAAATTTCCTGTTGTGGCTACGCGTTCAAATAACAAAGAAAAAGTATCTGGATCTCTTTCGTTACACTGTGGCAGCAAGTGCAAGTTATTAACATCAAAGCAATACCCAGAAGACCTGGGCACCTGTCTGCCCTGATCCTCAATAGACAACAGGCCATCTCTGACCATAGACAAATGACATCTCTCCGAATCTTGTCTAATTTTCTCTGATTCCCGGCGGATTCGCTCTACTTCAATTTGCTATCTAATTTTCAATTCATGTTTCATTTTTTCATGTTCTATCTAACAATACCAAAATCTATTCTCTATCGTTTTGTTGTTGAAAAGTGAATCTGTGCTTCTGAAGAGATAAAGAAGTTGGACTTTGAGACAACTCTTCCTTATCCCCGGGCATTAGTCCTACTTCAAATAATTTTGTTTTTATGGCCGCTTTAATGTTTTCCTTGAGGCGTTGTTTCCTTCAACCAGCACTGAAAAGTGCTCAGCAATCAGTAGCAACTTGATATTCTGTGAATATATCAAGGGACTCCTGTGATGGGGTGGCAATGAAGGTCTTAATTTCACAAAATTTACAATGACAAACAATTAAGCTTATCAAACTTTTTGCACACAACCAGACCAGGCAGACCCAATTTTTACCTGTGCTCACAAAAAGGAATTATCCTCAACACGGTTTGAAGTTTCCCCCTTTATCTACACACCCATCCCACTAACTAAGATCCCCTCTAGTCTTCATGCGGCTTATGGCAGGTATTTATGCACTAAATAGCGCTGGATCAGGAGAGCTACTAGAAAGGTAGCAACCCACCGGGAACCAGAGCCATGCTCCCAAGTCAAGCTTCAACCATGTTTTCCACAACACAACACAAAGTCAGCTCAACAAACTCAAAAGGAGAACGTCAGTCCAGCCTACAAGGGAAAACTTAGAGAGAGGCAGCGGCAGCACACGCGTGTCATCTGGACCAGCTGATACCAGCATAAACAACGGGAGAACAAAGTAGAATTATCTCCACAAAATCCAGGTTAGAAACAACTCTACAAAATTAAAGCCATGCACAAATTGTTAAATTTGCCCTGTAAAGCCATCCCAAATGTGATATCCTTTCCCTCAAACCTACACTCACTCACACATGAGCAAACAATAGCGTACCGGCACGGGTAAACCAAAGCGCCGCAAGTGCTCCAAACTTTACGCCACATGCACCAAATACTAGTCTGAAGCACGAGAAAACACCCAGAATTCGCAGCACAACCGGGAAAATGACTGACGGACGAGCCCCTTATTTGTCATAACCTGACTCCTAGGCCATGACAAATACAGGAATGGACATAATGGATGGCGGTAAAAGAAACAATATATTTTTGATTGAGAAGAAATTGAGAAATAAATAAGCTTTAGTGAAGTTATTTGTTTTTTTGTTCAATTACATTTATTTCACTGAATATCAATAATTATAATACAAATTAAATTCATTGTCATACTTTTTGAACAGAGCTAGACAGCTACTAATTCCTTGTATTTTCTATTCATGAAGACCGGATACTACGGGTAAGACTATATCTTGACATGGGACTTATTTGCCTTAAAGGAGACCTATTATGCAAAACTCACATTATCAGAGCTTGTGCACAGACATTTGGGTCTCTGATTGTCCTACTAAGACACAAAACTGTGAAAAAAGACAACCCAGTCAGTTATTAGTGAGCCGTCTGTTAAAGAAAACATGTCCTCAAACGAGCTGTTCAGCTTTGTGTCTCAGTACTACGTAACATTGACACACATTAGTATTAGAATCGCCCTCCATCTGAGTAACTCCACCCATGGCTGGAGCTGGCTCCGCCCCATTGGCTCACAGAACCCGACCCTTGTGCTCGAACCTCATTGGCTCAGTACTAGGGAACTGAAACAGCCTGTCTGTAACACTATGGTATACACATTTTTTTTTCAGCAAGTATCCAATTGAGCGGCAAAAATCCAGCAAGAACCCAGCTGCCCCTCCTGAAGATTCAGCAGGGACAACTGGATTCAGCAACTGGATTGCTTATTTCTTGCCTCAAATTTGTTCAGAAACTGATTTTGGTGGACTAATAAAGTGAAATGAGTGACAGTTTATAAACTTAATAAACACAGTCCGAAAATGCCTTTGGATGAGAAGGACTTGGGCACATGTCTGCTGTGTTCATCAGGACAAGCTCAGGTTTCACACTGAAAGTGAGAACAACTGTATTAGTAGTGAAAGGTCAGACTCTTTGTTGTCTCTTTTATTCGCGACAAAGTAATCGTTCGTGAGTCTTGCATCACTAACTATTAGTAGGCCATAATAATAATAAGAGCAGTACCATGTGTTTGTGACGTTTTGTGACTTTTTAGTGGTTAACAGGATAGTGGTGTAATGCCATGGGAATATTTCATTGTAAAAATTGTGCTGTGGCAGAAACAAGTGGAAAATACTGTCATAATCAATGGAATTATATAAGGGCTTACCACTAAGAGAAAATTAGATAACTAGGTTTTCTCCTAGTTTCTCTCAAGAAAGGATTTAGATATGTTTTTGCAAAAGATATAATCACATGTAAATGTACGGAATGTACAGTTAACTCTAACCATTTAATTGTATAATTCCATTGGTGAAGAGGTCTGTGTTTTACATCATAGAAAACAACAAGTCCAGGGCACATCCCTTCTACTAATTGGGCGGCACAGTGATGTAGTGGACAGGACCAGAAACATGTGGTCAACAATGTTATCAGTAGTTGTGGTTGGTCTCCAACCTCCCCAGACATGCATGTTTGGCTATCGGAGATGCTCAATCTGCTATTGAGCATTTCAAGATTCTCGAGATTTATTTCTCTGGCTGTTTATAAATACCGAGCCTCAGAAAGTGCTAGTTTTGGCCTAAGTCTACAAGCTAATGGAAAGGGTGAGAGGGAAGGCTGTTCTCCAATACAGCCTTCCTAATAACTTACAGAACAGGTCGGAAAGATACGAGGTATAAGGTTAAGACATTGGTATAAATGGAGTCTGGCATGGAGGGTCATGTGGGTGGTGCAGAGCTTGTTCTGCTGATCCACATCTACCTGCAGCAGTGTCTCCAGCTCGTCAGATAGATCTGTGTCTTCCTCCCCTTATCGCACAACGCAGATGTCTACAGTGGTGCCAGAAGGCTCAGGTCTCCAATGAGATCTCTCTTTATTATGCACGATACATGGCGTGGCAACGGGGCAGACAGATACATTATTCAGCCCCGAAGTTTTGCAACAACACCGCTCAGATGGAAGCACATGAGAGGGATTAATTTATGTCACATCCATGAGCGGACAAGCGGGACGTCTCAGAGCCACGAACTAAACTCATTCCTCATAATAGAAGGATTTAAAACTGAGACTTTACTTTGTTTAGCGTTGGGAAGAAATGTAAAAAACAAAGTACGATACTACAACATGGAGTGCTGGGTCCATTTTCATTTACATAGCTGATCCCGTCACAGATAAACTTCTTTCGATGTCAAAACCAATCAATATACAGTATTTATTGATTTGTTTTTATGGAATTTTATTTGAAGATAAACACCGGGGGTTATTTATGCTTTGAGGCAAATGTGCCAAAGCTGATTATATTTGAATTAAACCCTCTGCCTGAGAGGAAATCTGAAGCGGATCTTTTAATGGATATTAAAACAGATGCGTTCATGTGTTCAGTCCCATATGGAATCATCTTGAATCATCCTCACAAATCTGTGTAAACGCAGGGGCCCGGGAAATGCTGCGCGTCGCTTACGCAAATAAATTAGATAAAAAAATTGTCATTCGTGATATGTCAATACCGGTGGGGGCCCAGACATGGTCAGCGAATGTTTGCCTGAATGACATTGACGGAGAGTCTGCCGAGCTGAATAGATTTGGGCTTGACTGACGTGGGCAGCCCCTGTCAGAGGAGCATTAGCAGGCCATTAGCATTCCATGACATTTTTCTATCCGCCCAGGAAGCAGTAGCGGCCCTTTAAACAAGGCGCTATTGTGGTGCATGGCAAGGGGAGGGAGGTATATAGTGTAATATAAAATGGCATTGTTCAGTGGTGGAGACAGCAGGTGCGCATTCTAATGCGGATCTGCAGGGCAACCTTGTGCCTGGCTGAAACAGGAGCGAGCCGATAAGGGAGCAGACCAATGGACGTGCAGTGGGGTAATTGAAAGTGCTTGTGATTTTTAAAGGCCACATGCTACCAGGGGTTATCTGTGGCAGAAACAATCTGGATTTTTTTTATAGGGGTAACTTATTATCTGGACCAAAAACAAAGCGTTTGTCAGGCGTTTGTGGAGCCGTGGCTGGGTAGCACCAGATCAGAGAGCACATAATCAAAAAATACATTTTAGCTCATTGTTTGCGAGGCCAACCTTTTATATCAACTCCCCTTTGGCACAGATGTGCTCTCGGTATTGGCAGGTACTACCTAGTGTACCAGTAATTGTCTAAGGGACAAACCATGGAGGACCCTTTCCCACATGGAATCCATAACATTGCTGGATAAAAACTATCCGGCAAAGGCAGTAGGGAGTCATTCACACATTGGCCTCCTTTATGGAGAAGTTGAGTATGGAGTTGGTTCCCACATTAGATGACTGTTACGGATACAGTACTTAATGGGTTAGGGTTAGTACGGTATGTCCAGTGTAGATGCGATCATTTGGACGGTTTCGTTTTGTTACTTGCTCATTTTCAACCTGTCCTACGATCTCTGCCTTCGAAGAAGGAACATTCTCCACCCGTTCTGTCCACTCGTTCCCTCTCCGGCTCCAGGCTCCAGTGCAGCCGGTAGGCAAACAAAGAGCTTGTGCCCGATGTCACTGCACCGCACCCCTAACTGTAAAATACACCGCTAAGGTCTTTAAGAATGTTTAAGAAGAAAAAGAACAAAATGTAAGAATATGAAGACTTGTCTCCGTAGAGACTGGACATGTTTCAATTTCTTGTCTCTGCAGCCGAGCGCCATGCGTGGTTTCGTATCAGACTCATTTTTCAGAATGTTTTTTTTTCTCCCCAAAAACAAATCACTTTTGAAATATTTGTATAAAATAAATGTTTGTAAAAATCCCACTATTTGTACTGTCTGCTGATTATTGTACGACCCGCTCTACCTCCTCAGCCACCATCAGCCTCAATGATGTGATGATTATGTAAGCCTATCATATTCAAAGTCTTTTTCTTCGAAAATATTTCATGACAATATGTAAAAATTAAACATTTAAAAGATCTACTCTATCCTGGGGGTGGGGAGAGAAGCTACACCGACAATACTAAATCTGTTGTATTCTCTCCCTCTCTTTCTTCTCCAGGATCAGAGCGAACTATAGAAATATGAATGTACAGTACACACACACACACGCACGCATGCACGCACGCACACACACACGCACGCAGGCGCGCAGGCCCGGAGGCACGCACGCACGCATGCACACACACACGCACGCACACACACACGCACGCACACACACACAAGTAAGAAACAGAACAGTAGTATCCTTTAAATCAGTGGGCAGCCTTGGGGTAGCCCAGAGGCAAAGAAGAGATTGATGACAAAAGTCTGCATCTCATAAAACAATAAAACTTTCTACCACTGTCGCCCAGCGTGGGTGGGAGTGGGGATGAAAAAAACAACACAACGGGTAGATGCCTCCACTACGAGGGAAACGCGTCTCCCAGGAATAAATCCACTGCCCGGACCTTGGGGACAGATGGTCCTATGTTGGAGGGTGAAAGCAGCGTTCTTCCCCGAAACACAAAGCACTGCTTGACCATGCTGTTCCAACACATGGAACATAGTGATATGTAAACCATGGAATAGACCCCTCCTCAGAGAAGGCTTCCATGTGTTATTTTGAATGCATATGGCCGACCGTTTTTTTGTTGGCCCTTTTTGGAAAACACATGCAGCTACTGGTTTATAATCCCTGCTCACTTGGTTGGACCCTGCCGGCTAACCCTTGGATGACTTCCAAGTCTCCACACACACCATTGTCATTGCTCCGTCTTTCCCTCAGATGTCCCATTTTTTTTTCTTTTTTACCACAATCACTCAAGAATGAAAGCTGCTTACAAGGACCCCTGGGTGGACGGGGGCGGGCACCATCCACCCACCATTGGTGAATAAATAAGAAAGACATTGAAGCGGGGTTCCCTTGGATATACTAGTAGTGACCGAAACTTTCAGAGAACATTGAAGAACTACCGTGGGCTCTCATTGTCAGAGCGGCCAAAAAAGTACCACCGGCCTCCGTTTCAGTTTTGTTGCATGGCTATTACTATACGGTCGCTGGTCCTGTGGAAAGGAAGGAAGGCACGTAAGTAGGTAGGTATATTGGTAGAAAGATGGGTGGTAGCATCGTGGGTGAGTAGAAGGTAAGTAGACATGTAGGTAGTAAGGTAGATGGGCAGGTGGTTAAGTAGATCGGTAGGTAGATTGGTAGGTGTGGCAGAAGAGGAGGCATGGTTAAGCCACGGACTGCTGTTACCTGTTAACTATGCATTTTGTGCCTTGTGGCACATAAGGCCTTCACAGAGCTCTTCCACCTCTCATGATTGGCTGCTGCAGTCCTCGCCTCCGCCCATGATCTCCATCCTCCTTTCCCTCTCTCCTTCTCAACGGTACGCCTCCATGTGGTCATTGGTCTTCCTTTTCTTCTTTTCCCTTCTGGTGCCCAGGTCATTGCTATGTTGCAGTCGTTGTTGTGGTCCTGCTGTAGTATGTGTCCAATCATCTTCCATCTTTGCAGCTTCACTTCGTCACTGAGTGGCTTCATTTCAAGCTCTTTCTAGCAATTTTTCAGTACTGATGTGATCTTGCCAATGTATTCGGAGTATTCTTAGTAGGCATCTATTATGGAATACATCAACAGCCTTGTTATCTTCTTTGTTCATTTTCCAAGTTTCACTTCCGTATAGCAATACTGGTACCACTAGTGTCTTGTACAGTTTTAGCTTTGTTCTTCTTGTGATGCTGTTGGAGCTCCAGGTTTTCCTAAGTCTGATGAATGCACCTCTCGCTTTTGACAGTCTATTCTTCAGGTCCTTCATACTGCCTCCTTTACAAACTGTGGCTCCCAAGTAGGTGAACTGGTCTACCTCTTCGATATCTTGTCCATTTATTTGGAGTTTTTCCTGGTTTCTTGCGTTAATCCTCATTGTTTTGTTTTTTTTTGAGTATTGATCCTGAGTCCTTCTCGCCTGGCTTCTTCGTCCATTTGTGTTGTTTTACTCTGTATATGCGATTTTGTGGAGGAGAGTAATGCTACGTCATCTGCAAAGTCCAGGTCGTCGAGTTTTGATGTTAGGTTCCAGCGAATTCCATTCTCTCCCTCTTTAACTGTTCTTCGTATTATCCAATCCATTACAATCAAGAACAAGAATCCGGACATGTTGCATCCTTGTTTGACGCCGTTTTTTATGTCGAACCACTCGCATATTTCTCCTTGGTCTTCTACTGCACACTGGAAGTCTTCATAAAACATTTGAACCATTCTCACAATCTTTTCTGGGATTCCGTATTTCTTCATTATCATCCACAGGCTTTGGTGATGTACGGAGTCAAAAGCCCTTTCGAAGTCTACGAAGTTCATGAATAGTGTTGCTTGACACTCATTAACCTGTTCAATGATGTTTCGCAGTATGAAGACTTGCTCTGTTGTTCCCCTACCTGTCCTGTAACCTGCTTGCTCCTTTCTCAGCCTGCAGTCGATTCCCTTTCTTATGCGATCCACAATGATCCTTCCAAGTACCTTTCCCACTAAGGACAGTAGGGTTATGCCTCTCGTGTTCTTGCATTCTTTAAGATTTCCTTTCTTTGCTTGTTCGATGATAAGCCCTTTCTTCCAGTTTGTTGGGATCTTCTCATGTTTCCATATTTTTCCCAACAGTTGATGTACTTTCTTTGCTGAGAACTCTATATCCGCTTTTAATAATTCCGCTGTGATGTTGTCGATTCCTGGTGCTTTTCCATTCTGTAGCCTTTTTATTGCTTCACCTAGTGTTGGTTCGGTTGTTATGTTTTTTTCAATTCTTCAATTCTGTGAATTCTTCTGAATTCACATTCGTCCTCTTGGGTTATTGGGTTTGCTGGTTCTGCTCTATTCAAGACTTCCCTGAAGTGTTCTGTCTATCTCGACTTTATTGCATCTCTTCCGCTGATGAGGTTGCCATCTTTGTCCAGTACTGCTGTGCTCTGTCTGGGTCTTTTGTTGCACAGTATCTTTGTGAGTCCTTATAGTGTCTTCATATGTTGTTTTCTTGCAGCACTTTCGGCTTCACTTGCGATGTTCTCCATCCATTTCCTTTTGTCTGTTTTTATACTTCTCTTCACCTCTTTGTTCTTATCCGCGTACTTCTCTTTTAGCTGTTTTTTGATTCTTTCAGAACGTGTGCCCGGGATCTTCTTGTTTATGCCATCTCTTTGTTCTATGAGGCTCCACGATTCTTCACTAATCCATGGCTTCCTCCTTTTCTGTGGTCTGCCCAAGACTGCCTCAGCCACTTCCGTGTAAGCCTTCTCCATTACTTGGAAGTCACGCTCCACTTCTTCATCTTCCACTCCTCCCTGCTCTTCCTCCTCCAGGACTTCGTACCTGTTCCTCAGACTGATGACAAACGTCTTCAAGATGTTTTCCTTCCTCAACTTTGCTGTGTCATACTTGACTCTGCAGCTTTTCTTCTCTTTAGGTTTTCTCTTCAGTCTTAGCCTAATTGTAGTGCATACCAGGTAGTGGTCACTTCCAATGTCTGCAGACCTGTATGCTCTTGTATCTTCTACCGAATTCCTGAAACGCTTATTGACAAGGGTATGATCTATCTGATTCTTGGTCTTTCCATCCGGAGATACCCACGTTGCTTTGTGTATGTCTTTATCTAGGAACAGAGTTCCTGTTATGACCAGCTCGTTCACGTCACACATTTCCCACAGCTTTTCTCCATTGTTGTTCCACCTTCCGAGTCCATGCTTGCCCATGACCCTTTCGTAATCTTGGTGCTCATTTCCCACTTTAGCATTCATGTTGCCTGTCACAATCAGCATGTTGTGTTTGTTCCTATTGTCGAGTACGTCTTGCAATCTCATGTAGAATTTGTCCTTTACTTGTTCATCTGCATCTTCTGTTGGCGCGTAGATGTGTACACACGTCAGCTTGATGTGTTGGGAATGGTACCTGGCTTGCATGATTCTTTCGTTGACTGGTGTCCAATCAATCAGGGCTCTTGCTGCTGTTTTTGACGTCAGTATGCCTACGCCTTGCCTGTGATTGTCATTGTCTATTCCTGAGTAGATGATGGTTTCTCCTTCTGCCAGTTCCATTTTTCCTTGTCCTGTCCAGTGTGTCTCGCTGATGCCCATGATGTCGATTCCTCTGGTTGCCATTTCTCTTGCTGCTAGTGTTATATTTCCGCTTGTGTAGAGTGTTCTTACATTCCAGTTTCCAATCTTCATGGTATTCTTCGGGTGCAGCAGTAGCTTTTTCGGCCCAAGGGCGTCCTGTTTGTCTTCTTGGCTTTGGCCCCTGCGCGTCATGGTGTCTCTCTTGTTGTGAGGACTGGCTACAGCGTTCCCCAGTGGTGGTGGTTTTGCTCTGCTTGTGGTTTCTGTAATGGTGTTCTTTTTCCGGGAGCGGGTTATTGGCCCTCAGCCCAACCCCCAACCTGGAGGGCCAGGGATATGTTTACACATGCCTTGTGCTAGGAGAGTGGTCTTCCCAGACTTGAGCAGTCTCTCCTACCGCTCGCAGTGACTGCTAACTGGGTTGCTACTTGCCGTTGACCACACACATTGGTTCTTCCGCCAACCAGCTCGGGAACCTCACCGTTGGTCTTAAGGATTCTTCCGCTGAGGTTCCCATCCGACGCCCTGCTGCCGACGTCTTCACCTTAACTCGGTTGGCCTACCGTTTTTTTCAGGTTTTTCAGGTGTGGGGCCAGGTCCAACCTGGCCCCACACCGCCTGCAGGGGCCTGGCGTCCAGAGGTGCCACAACTGCACCACCGCCTGTGGTGCGGACGCAGCAGACCCCCGTTTGGGGCTCCGCATGATTCACGTGTGATTCAGCGGAACCCCAGCCCCTCTCGATGGCCTATAGGGGAATGGCTGGGGCTCTGCTGGGCTCACCGGTGCCCAGGATGCCCCTTTTCTTTCCCGCACGGTTCCCCTCCTGCCGCCCCTCCGGCCCGGGGCAGGGTGGATGCCTACCAGCTGGGTCATGTGGTGGGACTGCCCCATGATGGAGAGTGGACAGGTGGTTCGGGTCGCTGGTCGGGAAGGGACCTACAACATACAAGTAAGAGTACAAAGGGGTAGACATCAGGCTTTGCTGTTCTCAGACGATGGTCCAGCAGCGCCTGGTTGGACTCGGGGCTTTGGTGGAGGTGTCACATGTGGAGATTCAATGTGTGCATGGGGATATTTACACTTATCAGATGGTGCGGCTTGAAATTAGTTTCCCTCATAAGGGGAAAAGGCAGAAGGTGAAGGCTGCGGTTAACTCCGGCCTGTCACACTCCCTGATTTTGGGTACGGATTGAGCAGGGTTTGTTCTTTCATGAGTGAGGTTGGGGAGTGCACTTATGGTTCAGGAGGGAAATGTGAGGGTCGTTAGTGGTTGCTACGGGGTCGGGAGCAGAGGAGTCCCCGCTGGGGTCTTCCCCGGTTCCAGTGGTCTCCTCGACAGATGATTTTCCGCTAAAACACTTGCGGGACAATACCCTATGCATGACCTTTGAGGGGGTAGTTAAAATCTATGGTGAATTGGCGCACCCAGACACCGCACTCACTCACCCGTATTTCTCCGTGATTAGGGACAGGTTATATTGAGTGAGCTGTGACAGTCAGGAGAGGAAGTGTCCCAGTTATTGGTTCTGACAAGTCGCTGGGAAATGATTTTCCAGGCAGCTCACCATAACCCAATGGCCGGTCACCTCGGACATGATAAAACAATGCAGTGGTTAATAGCCCGCTTCTATCGGCCGGGCATTTGGGCAGATGTGCATAATGGTGCGCCGCTTGTCCCTAGTGCCAATCAATCCTTGAGGCCCCTCCCCCTAGTTGCGGTGCCTTTCGAAAGACTTGCTATGGACCTCATCGGGTATCATTTTGTGTTAGTCCTAGTGGATTATGAAACCCCAAGGCGGTGCCATTGCACAGTATTAAGGTCAAAAGTGTGGGGCACACACTGTTTCAGGTCATCTCCTGACTCGGGATTCTAAAGGAAATACTGACCGATCAGGGTACTTCCTTTATGTCACGTACACTTTATGAGCTATTGGGTGTCCGCTCAATTCAGACCAGCGTGTACCATCCCCAGACCGACAGCCTGGTGGAGCGATTCAATAAGACACTGAAAAACATAGCCGTAATTGGGATAATTGGACGGACCCTGTTTTTTGCAGTGCTGGAGGTGCCTCAGGCCTCCATGACATTTTCTCCTTTTGAACTCCTTCTCGGCAGGAGACCCTGCAGGGTCCTGGACCAAATTAAGGAAAACTGGGAGGGAGGGTCTATCACCAGTAATACCGAAGTTCAGTATGTTATGGACCTGCCAGCAAAGCCACAGGCCCTTGAAAGCTTGTCACGGGAGAATTTGCTCCCAGCCCAGGAACGTTGTATGACAGAGGGGCTCGACTCTGGAAATTTGTACCAGGAGACAAGGTGTTAGTGTTGCTCATTACGTGAAGCTCTAAATTACTTGCAAAGTGGAAAGGGCCCTCTGTGGTCACACAGCGGGTTGGGGAAGTTGATTATGAGGTCAAGCAGTCGGACAGGGTCAGGGCAACTCAGATTTATCACTTTAACCTCCTCAAGGAGTGGAAGGAGTGGGGTCTGTGTCTCTGTCCACTGTGGTGATCAAGGGGGATCAGTTGGACCCTTTCTAGTAATCATCTCTCACCAGGCCAGAGTGCGGACCTGGCGCCGTTACAGCAATGCTTCTCTGTCGTCCTTTCCCCCTGCCAGGCCGAAGGTCCCTCATACAGTACACAACCACGTGGCGATGACCCCGGGGGGGAAAAGGGGGATTGTACCAATTTGTTTCCCCTTCGTTTGGGTAGTTCAGGGCCCCAGCCACCTTTCGGAGACTCATGGACTGGGTCCTACATCAGCACACAGCATATGCCGCTACCTACTTGGACGAAGTCATCATCTGCAGTGACAGTTGGGGGAGGCACATGAAGCACGGCGGGGCAGTGCTTTGGTCCCTGAGGCATCAGGGCTCACCGCCAACCCGAAGAAGTGTGCAGGTGGATGGAGAGAGGTTCGGTATCTGGGGTACCACTTGGGTGGAGGACTCGTTTGACCCCAGGTAGATTAAACTGCTGCGTCATCAACAATTGAACTTATGTCCTGCTCAGCATTTTATTAGGACTATTTACTGAATTATGGAACGGAGTCACAATTATTCTCCCTCATTACAAGATTCTCTTAAAAGAAACTGCACATAAATACCAATGAATACCTTTTATTTGTAAACTGAACTTTACAATGACCCTGTTAATTTACAATAAAACCACTAAACCTGATTGAGCTTTTTGCGTTTTCTATTTTGTCTCTGCTTTAAGAAATAATTGGTAGACTTGGAACTTCACATCTGACTTGTGCTGTGGATCAATTTTGTCTAACATATAAGAAATAAAAGAACAAAACATTGATCGCCATTGTTTCCACTGCATTTCCAGGAAACGCTCAGAGGTATGAGCACCGCTATGTCCTCACGCACCATGACACCGCCCCCTGGTGATGTCATTTGTGTCACACGCTCGCTGATACCCTCGCGCTTGGGCAAGTATAAACCTAGCTTAAGTCGGGCGGTGGGGGTATGTGGCAGACCAGGGGGCGTGGTTAAGCCACGGTCTGCAGGTGACAGCACTGTTTTACTCCTGCGGCAGCGGTCGACCCAATCAATTGGCAATCGATCATCAGTTGGCGCTAAGTGGCCGACCCAGCTTAGAGAGTTTTCATATGTGTTGCAGTGAGGGATCGCATGGTGCAGGAGCTGAGATCCTGCGGACCAGATTGTGTTTATTTAAGTATTATTTTATTGTTTATAGACTGCCTGAATCTATCATTGTATCCTCCCAGTGGAGGCCTGCTGGGAACAAACCTTTCACTTGTTCTTGAAATAACTCTGTTTTTGTGTTACACTAGCCTAGAGTATCCATCCATTATGCTTATAAGTGGTGGTATCAAGGGCCAGTGTGGTTGTATGTGCGTTGATGGAGCGAGGATTGTGGAGTATCTGCGGCCTGGTGGTGGTGGGATGGTCTGGGCAAAAAAGTCCATGGTCATTTTTTAGTCCCAGTCCCTCCCTGGTAGGTAGGTAGCTGTGGCAGATCAGGCAGCGTGGTTAAGTCATGGTCTGAAAGTGACAACGCAGGCTTGGTCCTGTGTCACTGCAGCTGCACTGGGTTTGCCCCATTATTCTCATTGGTGCTGAATGACCTACCTACCCATCTACCTACAGGTAGATGGGTAGGTAGGTAGATATGTAAGTAGATGGGTTGATAAGTAGGCAGGTAAGTAGGAAGCTGGGTAGGTAGGTAGGTAGATGGGTAGGCAGCTAGGTAGATGAGTTGGTTGGTAGGTAGGTGGATGGGTAGATGGGTAGGTAGGTAGGTAGGCAGGTAGATGGGTAGGAAAGTAGGTAGGTAGGTAGATGGGTTGGTAGGTAGGTAGGTAGGTAGGTATGTAGGTAGGTAGGTAGGTACATGGGTTGGTAGTAAGTAGGTAGGTGGGGGGGTAGATGGGTTGGTATGTAGGTAGTATTAATAAAGCTGTACCTGATTTTAGCAAAGGAGATATCTATATTGCAAGGTTGGTTGGTAGGTATGTTGGGCAGTAGGTGGGTAGGTAGGTGTGTGGGTGGCTAGTTGGGTAGGTAGGTAGGAAGGTAGGTATGTAGGTACGTAGGTAGATGTGTAGGTAGGTAGATTGGTTGCTATGTAGGTCGATGGGTATGTAGTTATGTAGGTAGGTAGGTAGATTAGTGGGTAGGTATGTAGGTTGGTAGGTAGATGGGTTGGTAGGTAGGTAGGTGGTCAGATGTGTTTGGGTTGTAGGTAGGTAGGTAGGTAGATGGGTAGGTTGGTAGGTAGGTAGATGGGTAGGTAAGTAGATGGGTTGGTATGTAGGTCGATGGGTTGGTAGGCAGATGGGTAGGTAGGTATGTAGCTAGGTAGGTAGATTGGTTGGTAGGTAGTTAGGTGGGTAGAAGGGTTGGTAGGTAGGCAGGTAGATAGATAGGTAGGTAGGTAGGTAGGTATGTAGGCTGGTAGAAGGGTAGATAGGTAGGTAGATGGGTTGGTATGTTGGTAGATGGGTATGTATGTAGGTAGGTAGATGGGTTGGTAGGTAGATGGGTGTGTAGGTATGTAGGTTGGTAGATAGGTAGGTGAGTAGAAGGATAGGTAGGTAGGTAGGTAGGTGTGTAGGCTGGTAGAGAGCTGGGTAGATTGGTAGGTGGCAAGGTAGATAGGTAGGTAGGTAGTTAGATGGGTAGGTAGGTAGGTGGGTAGCAGGGTGGTTAGCTAGGTTGGTAGGTCAGTAGGTTAGTAGGTTGGTAGACAGTTCGGTAGATTACGCCCAAACTGCACCAGGTACTTTGGGCCGAGCGTGTTTATTTACCTGCTCCCAGACGTGTTGATGTTGTTGTAGAGAGATAGTGAAAACAGTGAAATATAAATAAACAACAGCCATTTAACACACCATTTGATAATACGTTTTATCTCAAAAATACTGCCAATGCTTTAATTAGTTATTCTGTGAAAATAAAAAGATTTCTGATTATTACTTGTTTAAAATTACATAACAACATGTTGATCTTGTTTAGACGGTCATAAAATATGTCCTATCATCTCCAACTCGGACACTTTAAGTTAAACAAGGTCTTGCAGTTATTGAAATTGGTCGGTGGGAGATGTTTGTACTGTGTTGCATTACTTCTACGTACTATTACATGTGTTAGTTCTTTGGATTTAAAATGGGTCTCGATCATTGAGAAAATCCGACAGCAGCTCTTGGTCTCTGGTACAGTGTAGACTCATATAAAGCACATTTAAAATTATTGCACTCTTTACAAAAACATTTCTATGTAGTTTTATCTTGTGTTTGGAAAAAATTTGACCTCTCACGTAAAAGTAGAGAAATCCCGCACGGCTGACGTGGGCGGTGGAGTTGCAACAACGGATTGACATGGATTGAATAGGAGCCTTGTTTCGTTCTACCGTTAGGAGAGACTCAACAGGGGCACTGATACTTCAACTGGATTGCTTGACCAACGTGTATCATGAAAAATAAATAACTTGAATGGGCTTGTATTCAGTTACATTTCAAATATCATTGCTTTTCAGACGTACAATTAACTGCTCAGCAGGCCTGCATCGAGCAACACTCTATTCCAGTACATTGGAAAATCTTAACGCACACTTTTTTTCGACACAGTCCATAAAATATTCATTTTCTTTATTTTATCATTAGTTGCAGGTATGGCACAAAAAAATGTGTGATAAATTTCTGAAAGAAATTACAGTGAAAAAAGAAGCCTGATCATATATAAATATAGAGCACAAAACAGAGAAGAGTGACAGGTCATCATACAGGGTGTTTGGCACACAACGAGATAAATAACATTGTTGTGACAACAATATTTGGCGGACAACTAACATTTTGGGGATTCTTACACCGACGACACTTCCTGGTGTCAGGCGGAAGAAGGCGACGGTGGCAAAATAAAAAATCTGTTAAGTCTGGTCAATAATTGGGAAAAGAGAAAAAGTCTTTGAGTTATGCAACCACCGAAGACGGAATCTACCAAGAGGCGATTAATCCTTTTGGTATCGTCGTCCCTTGAGGCGGCTATGGCGTAAAAAGGCAAAACTCTGCTTCTTTTCTTCGAGACATGATTGAGAGGGCACCGTCTACTTTGAGTCCTTGTTGCTAAATCCTTACTTAATCAGGGTAGACACTTTGAATCAGAATTTTGGAGCCTGTGGTTATGACATGGCTTTTGTCTGCGACTTGTAGGTAGATGGGTAGTCCTAGTCCTGACTGACCATGATTCTTTTCAGCTCTTAGCAAAAGATTTGGAGTGATAGTTACTGTGGCGCCACCAGCTGCATGATACGCTTTGACGGCAAGTGAAACTTCAACAGGGTTATTTTTTGGAGGGGTGGGTATAAAGTAGCGTGAGGAAATGGCACAACGTGACAAAGCCCTTGTAGGATGAATAACACTTCTAGAGGAAACTCAAATCCAGAATTGGCATCAGGGTGGTAACTACACAGGGCGCTTTGGCACGTCTCCCTTACCCGACTGTCTGGGTCCAGCTGTTGGAAATAGTGTCTTTCCCACGTTTACGGATAAAGCATTGGGTAAAATTCAATCAAAAATGTTGTATCTACAAACATAAAAAAAAAAAGCCTCCAGAACAAAGAGACGCTCTACATTGACCCCGCCCACACCCAACATCGACTTTACATTCATTATGATCTGGGCAATGTGGAAATGAACACATAACTTCTACTGAACGAGCAATGGGCAGGGGATATATTATGTAAATAGAGCGTTGGATATATATATATATATATATATATATATATATATAGAGAGAGAGAGAGAGAGATTTTTTTTTGTTTGTTTTTCTGATGAAAGTGTGTGAAATGTGTGAAAGCTGAGGATGCCCTGAATGCCCATCATTCTGCTCTGTTTTGCTGGGTTTGTTTTATCTTCTTTACATGTATCCGTTTCGTATGACACCTATAGTACAGCTTTTTATGCTTCTTGACACATGTATAAGACCCGCTCGGATCAAACCCAGGCTCACACTTGGAAGGCTACATTCGTTTGAAAACAACAAAAAAACGGACCAATTATTTTACCCGGTCTCCGCTTAACCTCACTCACCGGATATACTGTATATATATATATATATATATATATATATATATATATATATATATATATAATTTAGCAGTTTCGTAAAAAAAAAACAACATTATTATTTTGACCAAATCGCTGTTGTAAAGCGAGGATAGATGTAACAATGGGGGATTTAAATTAAAGTCAATAAGCCTGACTTTGTGGGAGTAGGTCACATATATGTGCATCTATACTGCCTTTGTATATGTCCAGACCTTTATACTGTATGTTGTGCTTCCTGTACTCCAACATAAAATATTTATTATAAACCTTTGAATAGAGCCTCTTTTTTTTTTTTTTCATTTTCTTTTTCCTAACATTTACAAGTTATACAATTACCAAATAAGTTGACTTCTTATGCTTCCGTCGGTTTTTGATACTTCAGCAATGCAAGGGAGACAACGAGAAGAGAAAACGAAGTTCAGTCATTTTTTTTTCTTTTAAACAGAAAAAAAAATTAAAAATTAAAAATCAAAATCAAAAAAAAATTAAACAAGACACAATTTCATAACCATAACAATGTACGGGATTTTTCCTCATGTTCTCTCTGTCCATAGTATTTATTTTTTTTTGTTTGTTTTTTGTTTTTTTGTTTTTTTTACAATACATTTTAAAAACCCAGCTGGTTAAGGTTATGGTCTCAGGTACTGTGGATCTCTTCCACAGACAGTTTTTCACAGTTTGTGTAAAAGCGGGAGAAACATTCTCGCTAGAGTAATAAAATATCTGGACTATTATTATGATCATTATTATCTTTTTATGCTCATATTGTTCCATAAAAACGGTGGAGGAGGAGGAGGAAAAAGAGGGATTGGAGGAGGACGGATCGAGAAGGAGGGGACGTGTCACTTCAACGAGAGTCCCCAAAAGGTCCCGCTCTCCTCTCCCCCCTGTACAGCACAATGTTCCTGTGAAGAGATTGTTCTTTCTTTTCTTTTTTCTTTTCTCTTGTTCACACAAAAAAGAAAATTGTCCGCCCACCAGGGAGGAGAGTCATCGGAGGGGAGGGCGGGGTGGGGATCGATGGGCGAAAAACGTATGATCGCCAACCGTCCAAAGAGGGAAGAAAGTTCCAGGCTCCCGCTCTCTCTCTTTTTAATGGCCGCCGTCGTTCTTCTTCTTCTTCCCAAATTTGTTGACCAACACACACACACACACACACACACACACACACACACACACACCGAAAACTCCCCTCCGTACCTCCATCTCCGGCCCTGCAGCGACGCCTTCCCGTCAGCACTTGTGGGGCGAAAACAAAGAGTAGAAAATAGCCCATCGGTGACGGAGGTGTATGTGTGTGTGTGTGTGCGTGTGTTCTGATGTAAGGTTAACACCCGTCAGGCGCACGTTATTGACGTTCATTTTTTTTCTCGTGTGTGTGTGTGTGTGTGTGTGTGTGTGTGTGTGTGTTATCTGAAGGCACTTTTTTTTTGTTTCATGGCAGAAACTGAAGTGGCTTCTTGTTTCCACATCCAAGTCCCGGAATCCTGAAGTCAGGACTCTCAATGGCATCACATCACATCTCTGCGACAGACCTTTTCGCGTCCATCCATCCATCCCTCCATCTATCTGTCCATCCCCCATCTATCTTTCCATCCACGTCCCAGCCCTCCAACTATCCATCCATCCATCCATCTGTACTCTCCATCAATGATACATTCTCCCATCCATCCCTCCATCCATCTCCCATCCGTCCATCCTCTTTTCCCTCCACCTATCCATCAATCTATTCCCCATCCTTCCCTCCATACCCCTTCTATCCAACCCCCATCCCTCCCTCCGGTCATCTCTCTCTCTCTCTCTCCCCCTCCCCCTTCCCTCCATTTCTTTTGGTGTAATTGTCGTCCACTAACACCCACACATATTTCCTCCTCACAGATCTGCATTTTATTTTATTATAATAATTTTTTCATAAACCTTCAGTTCGGCCACTTGAGCCTCGTGAGCACAGTGTATTAGAAAGAGAACGTAGACGGGGGACGGGGGGACGGGGGGACGGGGGGACAGGTTGTGGTTGTTGTTTACCTCCAGTAACAGCACCAAGCGGATAAATAAATGCCGAGGAGGTGTGACGCCACGAGAGTGGAAAGGAACAAAAAAACAACAAAATAAAAAACAAAAAGTCGTACGCAGAGAGTAAATAAAGATGAAAGGTTCCGCAGAAGAAAGGTTCAAATTCCAGGGAATTCCAGAAAAGACATCCGCCGCCCCCCCCAACCCCCACCCTCCCACACACGCTTTTCCGAGAAGAAAATCCTCATGACTCGCAAAAATTGTTCTTGTGCTTTACAAATGGTTTCCCATTTGTAAACGATTTCACGTTTTTTTTTTATTTTTTTTATTAAACCAAAGTCCAGTCCATCTTTGTTAGTCTCCTCGCCGCTCTGTGCTTTTTCAAGGACGCTCTCACATCGCCCCGATCATCGCATCGACAAGAAAAACAAGCCTCTCCCCTTTTTTTACGAAAACATTTTTTGCAAAATCTTCGTTATTACTTGTTGTGTAACTGTTTTTTGTGTCCAATATATTTTTCTCTGTTTTATTGATTTGTCCGTGCCCGTGCCCCGCCCCGCCCCGCCCCGTCCCGCCCCGTCCCGCCCTGCTTTCCAGAATGCATGACTCTTTGGTGATCAGATGCAGAGGGTCCGAGCTCACAGACGTTGGGGTTGGGGTTCCACCGTTCAAGGATGCAGAGGATGGAGAAGTATGGAGATGGAGAGTTGTCACCTCTGACTTTCCAGAAGGGTGAGCGCCAAGGTGACGCACAGCAGCCATATATGGGAGGAGGCGGGCGTGGCCATGGATCTTAGATCTGAATAAGAGTCAGTAAGACACAAAGAAAGGGTCTGTTAGTAAATGCCAAAACAAAACAAAAACTCCTTAAGAATCAAAAACTGGATTTATCACAAAAATGTACTTTATTGGATAGAAAGAGGCTCAATGCGTCAGGAAAGTGTCACCTGCATAGAATGCTTTTTCCCGTCATACAAAGGTATTTCAAACCACAAAGAATACACACAAATGGACACACGAAACATCAACTTTATAGAATGACATTATATATAAATGACCCTCAGATGATAATTATCCATGGCGATCCTCCGTTAAAGGTAAAGGCCAAGGATGGCTCTTACACTATTTCAGAGGACTATTAAGGGAACTAAATTGACCAATTTGTTCGCGGACATTATCACAACAAACATAGAATGGGTACCAGGGGTAAATATCAATAAAATAATTTAATATTATAATATAAAAAAATATATATAATAATGAAAAAAATTATGAAATACATTAAATACAATTGAATATAACTTCAATATAATAATTCCAATATTATTGAAATGAACTCAATAATAAATTATGTTTAAAAATGAAAAAAAGCAATGTACTGATCCGATATTCAGTATCTGTATCGGGTCTGATACTGGCCAAAATGACTGGATTGGATATCGGAAATAATATACATTGTAATTCAATACCATCGTCTGATGAATTGCCCCCGGAAACGCTACGATCGAATGCGCTTGTATTGTACACACAGCTCATTCACGACGCCGTAAAGTAGCAGCAACATAGCGCGACGTAGCGCAAGGAGAAGTGATGCAGTAACCTGTAGCAGCAATCAAATCGACTGAGCGAGACATGTCTGCGGTGTGGAATTATATTAAGACGGGGTGCAAAATTAATTTCAACACGAAAAACATGATAAAGCACTCGCAGATTTTTATCTTGATTCACTGAATTGAGTTTTTGCAAAGTTGCACTTTAAAGTGATATTTTAAGGTGTGAAAGCTGCTTTCGACTGTTAATTGTCAATTGTGAAGCAGCATTATTGTACAAGTCATGTTGTGGGCTTTGTATCTCTTTCTTTAGGTGAATGGAGAACAGTTTGAGCGTGATTATTTTTTTAGGTGGCAAACATAAGCAAATGAACAGCATTGTAGTGGTTTGAGACAAAAAAATATCGGATCAGAATCAGCGGATACCTAAAGTCTTTGTAAAGTTCATTCAATGATTTGTTTCCTCATACATTATACCTGTACATGTTAGAAAGTAATTGCTGAAAACATGTGAAAAGACTGAACGATGTAGTACAGAATTGTGGTGCGTTCACACTCGGCATGGCCCCTCGCCCTAACACTATATAAACAACAGGTCGGAATCAGAGCATCAGTGGTGAAATAAGCTAAGCTAACAGCCCTACTACTACTGTTTGGGATGAACTGTAAACTCATGCAAAGACTTTGCACAAATCCTGTGGGTGCTTCTGGGTGCCTCTGTCTCGTTGGTTGGACTGCACAGGGTTTGGGTACGTTAGCATTAGCTGCATGCTAGCAGGCCGCGGAGCCCCGACCTGGCCTGTGGAGGACAGGGCATCGGAGAGCGAGGAGTCCTGCAGCCAGACAGCAGTGCTTTGATGGGAAGCAACTAGAGACACAGGACTGCGTTTAGCAGAACATTTAAACATAGAATTTACTCCAATGTAAAGGTTGATATATTATTACACGCTTAACGTGATTGGGCGTGGTTTGAGCATCTTTAGCGGAAACTCCCCCAGCGTCTCAGAGCGGAGGGAACTGCCTTTTTTTATCGTGATTTTGAAACCTAATTTTGTATACTTTTATATACTTTTATATACTTTTTTTTATCGTTCAAATTTGGCTGGGTGGTTAATGACTCATTTTTCTGTGGTGTGACAAACTCAGAACACATGTTTATTTTCACTTTACAGGTACTTTAAGGTTGTATCGTATCGGATCGGAAATGAAAAAGTGGTATCATAAAATACTTTTTTCTTTGACTTTTTAAAAAATATTATTTCATTTTAATTTTATAAGCATTAACATGAGCATTATTCTTTGAGCAACAAGAGAAAATAACAACAATTTGATGAATTAGCTCCACTTTAAGCCTCACTATACTTAACTAACTTTACTTTTATCAGAGTTCGCAGTTTCAAAGTCGCTTCCCCCAAACTGTGACTGCCAACCGACCTGTGAGCAGATGTTGAAACACCCGCTTAGACTCAAACGTATTTAAGCGTCATTTATCATTAAAGAATCACCTCCAACCGTCTCCCACTGGATTCGCTCTCCACATTTCCATCTGACATCCCATGGACGAGGGGTCAGGCATATCAAGTACCATTCTCTTTGCGTTCGTAATAATTCCTTTAACTCCCATAACTCCAAATATGATATTAGATATGGTTAATAAGTGGCGGTGAAGAGACAAAGTCACTATTATCTCTAAACTAAACCAGATTTCAACCCGTCCACTTGCTTCACCCTCTGGTATGTCTTTGTCATCTGAAGGCCATTTATAATGTCCCATTTTCTATTTTTGACTTCTGTTTGTTCCTGCAGCGCAATTAGATTGCTCATGTTGCTATCGTTCATGTGATTATGGCACTGTTGCCATGGTTACAGTTTTCTCACCCCTCCCCTCTCCTCCACTGGAGGACTGTCTGTCGACTGGCGGAGGGATGGAAGGATGGAGGGATGGAGGGATGGAAGGAAAGACGGAGGGAAGGAAATACTTTACTACTCACTGGGTGGCGGGTCTCGACATTCGCCTTCCTCCAGCGTGACATCATCGATGGCGATGTCGCCCTCGATGCCCGGGCCCCGAACCCCCTCAAACACCACCTAGAGAGGGAGGGAGGGGGAGAGACAGATAAGGGGGGATAGAGAGGGAGAGGGAAGGAGAGAGGGAGAAAGGAGAGGAAGTGCAGGAAGAGAGAGGGGAAGGGGGACAGAGGGGGAGAGTGGGAAGAAACAAGAAATGAGAGATTGCGAGAGAGAATGAAAAGGAGAGAAAGGGGGGGCAAGGGAGAGAGAGAGAGAGGAAGAAAAGGGTGAGCAAGAGATAGAGCGAGGGAGAGAGGTTGGGACAGGCAGAGATGGAGAGATGGAGAGAAGGCGGGAGGGAAGAGAGAGGGGGGGGATAAGAAGGGGAGGAAGTGCGGGGAGCGGGAGAGGGAGGAGGAAAGGGGGTGGGAGAGAGGCGGGGCAGAAAGAGAGGGATAGAGGGGGATGGATGAGAGAGGGAGAGAGAGGGGAGGAGAAGGGCAAAGAGAAAGGAGAGATTGAGAGCGGGAGTGAGAAGGAGAGAGAGGGAGGGGTGGGGAGGAAATGAGGGAGGGGGTGAGACAGGCAGGAGGGAGGAGAGAGGGAGAGAGAGAGAGCGTGAGAGAGGTTGGGGGACAGGCACAGACAGGGAGAGAGAGGGGGAGGAGAGAGAGTAGGGGGGAGATGGAGTAGAACATCAGCATCAGAAAACATAATGAAAACAACAATAAACAACACTACATTGGAGTTTAACCTTCACATCACCAAGCCTGTCTCTGTTCTGAACTGTGCTGTTATTAAAGTAAATATATCATGAAATCATTCCCCTCATCTTCACCCCTCTCTCTTTCTTTATGGGCGTTATTGTGACTTATTTTTATTCATATTGTGTCGTGATTTATTCTCTGTGTGTCTTTAAAAGAGCACCTTTTTTAAGATTATAATAATAATAATAATAATAATAATAATGGAGACGAGGGGAGCATTCTTAAGCCACGGTCTGCGGGTGACAGCGCTGGCTTCTTCCCGCTGCGGCACAGCTGTACCGGGTCCGCCGAATCAGCCTCATTAGGGCTGATTGGTCGGACCCGGCTGGGTTTAGGGGACCCTGCAGACCAGATCGTGAGCCACATGGTCCCTGACACGGGCTGTTTCATTGCTGTTTTACGTCCCCGTCTTGGCCAGCGAGCCTTTATGCTTACAAGAGTTAATAAACACTCACACCATGTCGGTGCCCCACTTCAAGAAAGACTCCGTCTCCCTAAACCTGTATAAACTGGTATAATAATACCAACAACAATAATAAATATAGCTGCAAGCAGCAATGAGCGCGTGCCAAGCCCAAGCGGGACCCCGGAGCCTGGCCTCCAGCGATGCAGCAGCGATGCCTCGCTGAAAGGGTTGGGCCGGAGAGCAAAATGTGCAGATGCTCATGTTTGAGAATGTGACCATGAGTCCATGAGAAAGCTATTGAAGCATCAGATTTTGTGCACTCTGTGATCTCTGGCGATCACAAGGCTTGACCCACGTGACCCAAAGTGATCTAATGTAATGTAATGTAAATTCTATTGAAAAATAGTGCGCCGAGTCTAAGAAAGCATGTTTGGTTAATTTGGGCCTAGCGTTTACAAGCAACGCCTACTTCCTGTCTATGTCTGCCATGTTGTTCGGAATTCGGGAACTTTTTTGATAGTTTTGAACAATAAAGCTTCAACGAATCCAACAGAGCACTTTGACGAAAATTTAACCAATGGCTGAGGAGGAAATTATGTGATGGAACAATACATGGGCTCTTGGACCTCTGGCCATAGAACGGCTTGACCTGCATGAACCAAACTGAATATAATGAATGTAAAATAGTGTGCCCAGTCTAAAAAAGCATGTTTGGTTCACATTGGATCTAGAGTTTACAATCTACGGCTACTTCCTGACTATGCAGCATTTTGCCAAAACGTTTCTGTCTGTGGCGGTCATTTTGATTGGACTTTCAGAACTTTTGATGACTTTAAACAATAAAGGTCCAAAGAATGCAACAAACCTGGTTTGGTTTAAATTGGACAATCATGCGGAGAAGCATCAAATGACACCAGTGATGGTGGGATGAATGGAGTGTGAGATATGGCCATGTGAAAAGTGCAACTTTGACCTGTTGGTGGCGCTAGACGCATTGTCCAATTAGGCTGCAATTTTTAGTTTTTGATGATTGAGACCAATATCTAGGGGTGTGCTGAATGGATGCATTATTATTGTAAATACTGATTAATAACAACTATTATTATAATTTTATTTATAATAATAATAATATAATAATTTCAATAATAATAATAATAATAATAGCAATAATAATAATAATAATAATAATAATAATAATAATAATATTTTGCCCTGTTTTTATATAATTAATAATATTATAACTATTATAATAATAATAATTATATATATATATATATATATATATATATATATATATATATATATATATATATTTATTATTATTATTTTTTTATTATGCTGCACTAGATCCTGCATTAGAATACATTTGAATGAAAAAAATATACTACTGAGTTCAAGTGCAGGAACTCTAGTTTGTGGAATGTATTCCCTACTCCAAAAAGATTTTGAGGATTTGCCAGTGGCAAAGCTTTAGTTATATACTATATATTTCCAATGACAGATATTGGCTTTGAATCCTGTCCACTCTGCCTGATGATCAAGCACATGCACCCAAGAATGAAAAATGCACCTTCACGTAATACACCCAAAAGGAAAACAGCCAGGATGAGAGCAGGTCACATTGTATGTATGTATGGAATTATATATCTGTATGTACTGTGTGTACGTATAAAATTCATATGTTATTTTTTGGGTCCCACCTGGAAGGATGCTGTGGGGTGGATGCTGACTTTGGCCTGCTTCCAGCGGTCACCTTGGTTACCGCTCAGGGACCACACGGGGCCCTCCGAGGCCGTCTGGCCCTTCTGCTTCAGCAGGGTGTTCAGAGTGCCTGTTTGGGGGCATGGCAAAACATTTTTATTATTATGCATCTCAAATATTATACATTATATATAACATTGGTATACAGCTTCATACATTGGTACCCAGTATATAGTCATTGTCGATTCCCAGTATGAAAAACAGTAATAATTTTTCGAATGCATGTCCAGTCCACCCTACGACTAAGAGACTATAACCCTGGATGGTTTTTTTTTATTAATCCCGAGATATGATTTGATTCTGGGACACAATCTACAGTATTTATGATGTTTCCAATCATTGGATTGATGCTGATGGAAGGAGGTGTGTGAAATGTTCCGTAAAAAAAAAAATACTTCAATTGTTGTATAAAATTAAGCTGCTAATGGAGGTAGAGTTATGACGTCACGTCAAGGAGTTGGCCCAAATGACATGGCCCTTCTCATCGGTTGCAAAGATGACGCAGAAGACTGCTCTACGGCTTCTTCTGCTCAGAGTCCCTCAAAAGTCCCTTTCCCTTTTGATCTTTTTCTGGTTTTACCTCAAACCACCGGGACCTACGAACGTGCAACGAAGGTCCGCTTCTTCTGACTTTTACCACTTCTTCTTTCTTGTCACCATCCAGTTCTCCGGTAAAATTTACTAACTCATCAACCTGAGTTCTTGAGTGAATAATAACTTTGTAATTATCGCTGATTGGCCAACGATGTTACTTACAAGCTTATTTTTAAACGAGTCAGCTAGCAATAGTTAAGCAGAACCACTCTCCGATCCCCTCCAACTGATCACCACGGCGCCTTCATTCCAGACGTATCATCGCCCATCTTTGCGGAAAGCACGCGGCGGGATGAAGGAGACCCTAGCCAAGCCGCCTCTCTCCGGACCTCCGACTCTGCGCTCAAGTGGATTTCCCCGCTGAAGCGTTTCCCAAGCAGCTGAACAACAAAGAGTACGCGTCTCCTTACAAGTAAACCCTGCAGAAGATTCTTCGACTGCGTCTCTGAAAAGAGTTGATGTAAAATTGATTTTAAATCTTTAGATTACAACTTAGAAACTACATTTAGTCTTTCATTTCCTTTAAAATACCTCCAATCACAAACTTCCTCCGTTACTGCCAAATCAGTGATGAGTTATTTTGCCAGTTAAATTATTTTCTAATTTGTTTTATTGATTTTTCATTGTTTACACTCTACAATGCTTCATTTATTCTTAAGGTGGCATCTTGTGATGTTTGGTTTCACGTAGTTACTGGTAGATAGTAGTGGTAGTTACTTGCTTAGAATAAACAGATTTGTTTGTACCAACTAAAATAAAACGGTAGTGGTGTCCTCAACGAGACAATTATTAATTATTCAATTCGATTAAGTTTACAGGTAGGTATTAACGCAACACAGCAATATATGATAAATACATTAAAAAAAAGTATTGCGTCTTATACGTCTGCTCAGAGGAAATCAGGTTTCCGAGGGGGAAAAAAATGTTTGGAGACCCTCTGCTATAAAGCAATCTACTGCAACGAGTAAAGTAGAATAAAGTAAACATTTGTTTAAAAATAGTTAGATGTATGTATAAAATGTATCTTTTAAAATTAATATTGATCTCCATCTTCTGTGTTCCAAACTCATGTCTTCCTCTGCATTCATGATGGAGGAGCCAAGGCGGTGACAAAGGTAAAAAGCAGGTCATAAAAATGGATACATGTATTAATTTGTGACCCACCGCGTACTTTAGGGTTATTTGGCAGCTTTTTTGCATCATTTGAAAGTGTGGAATCAGAGCTTCCAAACAAGGTGTACCTTGTGCAAATCAAGCAAATATTTTTAAAGCTATGACCTGACAAGTGTTTGGGAAACTGTGATTCATTCAGCCAGCTCCCAGAGTGCAAATGGGGTTGGCGGACAATCAAAGCCTCATGGCTAATTAACATACTGAATGGGCCAATCACTAACAGCTCAACAACACAACTAATTTTGTTTTTTTTAAAAAAGCTTTTATTTATTAGTAAGAATATACATGTTTTATAAAAGTGGAATTCTTTTGGAGTTTAAAAGTACGGACAACACAAGAAAATGTAGAGTCCATCAATATTATGAGTCTCAGAAAATCTGAAATGTGAAAATGTCACCAACATCAACAGACTTCATCACGTCATCAACTTCTTCAGTTGTAACAACAATCGTCGGTCTCAACCGGTGGTTCTTGAAAATATTCTGCTTCATCGTCACATTAAGTTTGAAATCCGCTGTTTGAAATGTTCTCCAAGTCTGGAGTAATATCAGATTCCGCGTCGCTGTCAGAGAACTGACTATCATCGTGGAAAATGAAGTCCAGCACGCGCTGCTAACACTGACTTGGATCTATCGCACTGGTCAGATTAAGGTCCGAAATATGATTCAGAGCTTCCGCCACCCGCTTCGCATAATCCATAAAGATACGGAGAAGAAAGTTTTCACAGACAAGTGAAACCGAAACACCCCCGTGCTGCGCTTTAACTGTCTGTTTACGAAAGTGACGTTTCACAACAGTGGCTCCGTGTGTAGGAGTAGTACGATTTAAAGCCTGATTTCTATCAAAACGGTTTCACATTGTGACTTCACATCACATGGAATATGGAGGAATGATCTTCACCTGGACGCTCGCTTTAAAGGAAACCATCGATCGGCGTTGTTCAGTGCTGTTCAGCGTCCTGGTACGTGAACTGCGTTTCCCCATGAAATCTAACCGGAATATTTAACTCCATGGTTTAACATTTTTCTACTATTTATAAATCAAACTCGGTTTTGAAAATACGTTGAGAGAACAAAAACAAAGGAACACGAATCTGGAAAAATCTCATTTTCCTTCTTTCAACTTATTTGGCTGCTCCTGGTGATTTTAGAAATGCGCGAGATGGCGGCTTTTGCTGTGGGACACATTTGCAGTTTAAAGAGCAGGCGATAAATTATTCCCTTGACCAGTTTAATGGAATTAAATACCTGGTAAATGCCGATACATTCCTGGGTACACGACGGCGTCACTTAGTTTATTAGGAGTTCAGACACCTGCGGTCCATTAGTTCTTCATAATTTCCAATTCAAAAAGGCAGCCTCAGACTTTAACCATTTTCATTTCTCAAATAGTTTGGATTCCATTTTTGCATCACGAGGTTCGACATGGAAATACAAACACGACACCGAGTGCGAAGGGGGGTGGGCCAAAACTTTTTTTTCCCCAGAGCGAGACCTCTTGTCTCGCCTCGGACTTTGATATATAAAAACCGTCGGATGACGACACGGAGTGCAACCAAAGCAATCACCCGCCTTCCTTTCTCCGGCAGCGGAAAGAATAAAATCCCATGGAACCAATTTTGTTCGGCGAGAGAGAGAGAGAGAGAGAGAGAGAGAGAGAGAGAGAGAGAGAGAGAGAGAGGAGAGAGAGTGTGAGAGAGAGAGAGTAGCTGTAGTCCACGACAGCCTATCCCTAAATATGCGTAACTCCAGCACCATAGGGGGGGTGGGTGCTACTCCCCTAGCTCTGCGGGACCCCTGCTCTGAAGTTGGGCGGGGGGGGGGGGGTAATTGATAAGGAAGTGAAGGTGAAGAGGCACTTTTGAACCGGCCTCCGCCCGCTCGGCAGGCAGGTACGAGCAGCTTCCTGGATCGCTAGTGTGGCTTTTGATGCCTCGTACCTCAGCGAGGCGTCTCATTATTGAACACGCTGCTTTCAAACATGTCTCGGAAAATGTGAGAAGCTCCACGTCCTCCCTTTCTCTCTTTTTTCCCCAACATCAGCATTGGCGAGGGATGCAACATGACCCGCCGTTTCATCTCCCGTCAAAGGAGTTTAGCGTGTAGAAGGCTTTTTCGCTGAGGTAGCTCTTGCCGACATTTTCTATCTTTTGAACTTGTTCTTGTTTTTTTGCGCAGTAGGCGGCTGCAGCATCAGTGTCGCCGCATCCTTAGATTAACCACGACACACGTGGTTAAAATAATCACCACATTTTTTTTCCTTTTTGTTTTTAGGGGCTGGGCATTAGAGTGTGAAATTTTAAGAAGATCTAAGCGACCGAACGCTTTGATGCAACATGACCGCCCCGGTATCTGATGAAGGGGATGACTCCTCAGCGTCGTAAGCCCCTATCACACATAGTTCCCAGTAAATTACTGGGACTAGTGATTTTAACTCTTCACATATGCAGCTATATGTCAAGTATGTCAAGTGTGTCAAGACATGTGCAATACACTTAGTACTCTGGTTCCTATTTATGGTGATTTTTTATTTTTATGTTTTCTCTTTATTTTATATTGTTTATAGTGTGTGCCTTGATTTGCTCTCTATTTTCTACTGTCCCCTTTTTGCTGCTGGAACAATGTAAATTTCCCCGTTGTGGGACTAATAAAGGTTTATCTTATCTCTTATCTTATCTTATCTTATATCACACATGAACATTTCTGTCTTGTGCCTTTTCACACATGCCATGATAATACCTGAATAGATGGGGTAAGGGAAAATCTGTTTCAGTGTAGATATGATAGTTCGGACAATCTGTGTTGACAAGGGATGTACAATCTGAATCACTTTGAATTTTTTTCTGTCTCTCAAAGACCAGCGTTTTGCTTCCCATCTCCTGGCCCCTCCCGGACGTACTCGGTTCCCTCGGCCGATGGAGCAGGGACAGAGCCCCAGTCCCCGTCCCCGGACCCAATAACCCTAACCCAATGTTATTAAATCGGTGTGATCATTTTCAACCATCCTACATTCTCTGCCTCCGGAAAAAGGACGTTCTCCACCCGTTCTACCTTTCCCTGTCCGCTCTTTTCCTCTCCGGCTCCGTGCTCAGGTGCAGCCATTGCGGGCAGGGGGACTGTCCATTGTTCCAACACCGCATTATTCCGAAACCCCAATAGTCTGAAAAATGTCCCATTGCACCCGATGACAATTATTCATGTTCTTCTGTATGTTTGAGAAACGATTGAAGATTCAGTGTGAACAATGGACAGATGAAGAAAGATCAATTTGCCTCAGACTACATTAATTTCATTATAATTATTATTTGGAATGTTTGTTAAAATTATAGTTAACCTAATTTTTTTACCTTGTTACATATAATACAGAAGCACGTGGCTTATTATACAGAGTGATATCCTTGGACCTTGGTGCAATGGGAAATTTTTGGGGTTTGGGGTTTCGGAACCACACCATATCCCTAACTTTAAAAGACATGTCTAGGGTCTGAGCGCCATTTTTAAGAAGTTAAAGAATAAAATCTAAGAATATTAAGACCTGTCTCTGTAGAGACTGAACTTGTTTCAGTTTCTTGCCTTTGCAGCCGAGTGCCACCGATGTAACCCATTATTTTCCATAAAAAAAAAAAATTCCAAATATTCGTTAAAACCCACTATTTGTGCTTTGCCAGTACTGTATTCGGATTCGACCCCTACTTTGTGTGTTGTTTTGGAAATTAACCCTAATAAACCCTAACCCTTCCATTCACAACACAGCCGTCCCAGCATTTTCCCTGAAATATTACTCGGCCTTGAGGTGGGAAATTGCTGGAACATATTTCCCAGGATATCAATCCCTGCTCCCTGCCCTGGATTCAATTTTTTATTACCATGTCCGCCAAAAAATCATTGGCAGTGATCTACTACGGCTGCGATGCACCCGTTGATATAAAAATTTCCCTGAAAGAACAACTTTGGGACTTTTTATCTGATCCAGAGTTTTACGCACCAACGCTCTCAACAACAGCAACAACAACAATGGAGCCGCTGTAAAACGGGTGGGCCCACGGAAGCACTGTGGTAAACGAGGAGGCATTCGGGTCAGAATTAAGACACAACCTTACCGTCCACCTCTGCCAAGCATCCTTCTTGCCATTGTCCAGTCCCTGGAGAACACGATTGATGACCTTCGAGCAAGGATAAAATTCTAACGCGATATGAGAAACTGTTGTGTCCTCTGCCTGACGGAGACATGGTTGAACCTGCTGGTGCCAGACCACGGCATACATCCAGCCAAGTCCTTCTCAGTGTTCCGCGCCGACAGGTCGGAGTAGCTGGGGAAATCCAAGGGTGGAGGCGTCTGCCTCATGATAAACATCCGCTGGTGTAACCCCAACAACACCAAGACTCACCCACTCCTGCTTGCCGAACCTGGAACAGCTGACCATCTGATGCCGTCCATTCTACCTCCCCTGGGAATTCAGGGGAGGTAGATTCATCAATACAGCCGTTTA
Source organism: Zeus faber (assembly GCF_960531495.2). Classification (NCBI taxonomy): domain Eukaryota; kingdom Metazoa; phylum Chordata; class Actinopteri; order Zeiformes; family Zeidae; genus Zeus; species Zeus faber. The sequence goes on from NC_137189.1 coordinate 9,246,938, forward strand.
CATTCCATCGCAAGCGGACACCGACATAGCACTGTCTGACCAATATTATGTGTTGTGTGGACTTCAGAATGAACATCCCGATGCGGCTGTGGTGGTGACTGGGGACTTTAACAGGGCAAACCTTCTGAAAATTCTGTCTAATTTCTATCAACACATCAAGTGTGCCACTGGGGAGATAGAACTTTGGACCACTGTTGCACACGGTGCAAGAATGCAAGACCGTCTCGCTCCCTGCTTTCGGGAAATCAGATCACTCCGCGATTTCACTGGTTCCCGTTTACAAGTTGTGCATTGCGCTTGAACCGGTGGTGACGAGGGACGTAAAGCGGTGGTCGGACCAATCAGAGGCCGCTCTTACTGACGTAGACTGGGACATGTTCCAATCAAGTTCCAGTGGCGTCAGCGTGCTTACAGAATGATCTGTGAGCTTCAGAGCTACGTTAGCAGACAGCATCGTTCCCACGGTGAAAGTTCGGATATTCCCGACCAGAATAAGGGTCAATAAATCCATCAGTGGCGCTCTGAATGCTCGCACAGCCGCTTACAACGAAGGTCTTGTATCCGGTAACATGGACAATTACAAAGTGGTGTCATACAAACTGCGGAGGGCGGCGAAGGACGCTAAACAGACGTACAGAGACAGAGATGAGCGACAGGTGGAGCAATGGAACACCAGATGCTTGTGGCAGGGGCTGCGGACTATTGCTAACTACAAGAGCAGCCCCTTCCCAGTCACGAGTGTGGATGCATCCCTAGCCAACAAATGGAACTCCTTTTATGCAAGGTTTGAGCCTGGCAACAACACCGCTAATTGGAGTTACACTGCTGGGGATGAGAGCACACTCTCAGTGTCTGAGCAAGGACGTCAGGAGGGCTGTGATGCGTGTGAACACCCGGAAAGCTCCGGGCCCAGATAGCATATCTGAACAAGTATTGAAGACCTGTGCTAACAAGCTAGCCTCGGTGCTCACTATGATATTCAACGCCTCCCTAGCTGAATCCGTGGTCCCGTCCTGCTTCAAGAGGTCCCCCGTCGTTCCTGTCCCGAAGATTTCCCCTCCCGCCAGTCATAATGACTACCATCTGGTGGCCCTCTGGTGGCCCTCACCTCAGTGTTTCGAGAGGCTGATTAAGGATTACATCTGAGCCTCCCTCCACCGCACCTTGGACCCGCTGCAGTTCGCGTACCGGCAGAACAGATCCATGGATGACGTGGTCTCCCAGGTACTGCACACCACGCTCACGCACCTTGACTACTGGAAGGCTGGCCTATGTGAGACTGCTGTTCATCGATTATAGTTTAACTTTCAATACCATAGTCCCCACCAGACTGGCTGTCAAGCTGCTGGAGCTAGGACTGAACACTCTGCTGTGTGCCTGGATCCTGGACTTCCTCACAGCCTCATCGCCCCAGGTGGTTAGGTTGGGGAGGCACACGTCCAGCTCCCTCACTCTGAACACAGGATCCCCCAGGGCTGCGTCCTCAGCCCCCTACTGTACTTAATGTAGACACATGACTGTGTGGCCAGGTCCAGCTCCAACACCATCATCAATGACACCGTCGTGGTGGGCCTGAACAATGACGCCGATGAGAAGGCCTACCACAAGGAGGTGGCTGACCTGTCACTCTGGTGCCAGGACAGCAGCCTCCTCCTGAACATCAGCAAAACTAAGGAGCTTATTGTGGACTTTAGGAGACGATTACCACTGAGGACGCAAGCCCCGCTGGTGATTAATGGGACTTTTGTCGACAGGCCGAGCAGCTTCAAGTACCTGGGAGTCCACATCATAGAGGACTTAACATGGGCTATCCACACAGACACTCTGGTGAGAAAGGCGAGGCAGCGTCTTTACCACCTCAGGCAGCTGAAGAAATTCCGGGTCTCGTAAGGATCTTCAAGTCCTTCTATGTGAGCAGTGGAGAGCATCCTGACAGGCAACATCACTGCCTGGTTTGGGAACTGTACTGCTCAGGACAGGCGGGCCATGCAGAGGGTGGTGCGTTCAGCTGAACGTACCACTGGAACTACCCTCCCCTCCCCTATACACCAGGATGTGTAGTAGCAGAGCCCGCAGGATCATGAAGGATCTTCATCACCCCAACAACGGACTGTTCGTGCTGCTGCGGTCAGGCAAGCGCCTCCGCAGTCATAGAGCGAGAACAGAGAGACTGAGACAGAGTTTTTTCCCGCAAGCCATAAGAACTGTCAATGATGACCTCACCAGGGGTCCCCACTGAGACACACACATAGGCCCCCCTGCCTTATTGTACTGTATGTAGCATACTGTACTGCATACTGTATCACTGTTCTGGGTAACTGCTTACTGTGCTGTATTGCTGTTCTGTTCGGTTTTACTGTATTGCTGCGCCGTATACTGTCCTGTATATCTCCACACACACTACCTCACTTTATTCACATGCCACTTTAATGCACAAATCTGTTTAAATATAATAGCCTATCCCACATACATAAATCTATTCCCTTTATTTCTATTTTGTACCCCCACTCTGTATTACTTTGACACTATTTTATTTTATTTTATTCTATATTATTCTATTTACTTACTGCATTACGTTTTAGGAATCAGTTTGTTTCAGTTAGTTAGTCGAGTAGAAATTCGGTAGCTATTGTGTTCAGTCTAGAACACACTGTGCATAATCATCGGGTGCACAGCAATGGATGAACTGGAGGACGGGCGATGAAGAAAAGGCATCTCCTGTAGAAGATGGAGTGGATGAGGGCGAAGGCTCCCGTGTAAGAAAATAGTTTCAAGAAATGCTGCATAGTTGTATGAACGTATGTATATGTATATGATGAATAAACCTCTTGAATCTCGAATCTTGAATCTGCTCCTATTCACACATGACCCCATGCAGGAACATTGCTAGGAATGACTGCATGTGTGAAAGGTGCTCTCGTGGGTCAGACTTGAAACAGTCTTGGCTTTCCTAGTGGGACTTAATCCTGTAAACAAATGTGACACGGGCATCCGAAGGCAAACTTTGAAGTGCGCCTTAGTAATTAAAGTGTGACCCTGTCGCAGGTATCCCCCCGCTAGCTAACTGCAGAGGAGTCCCTTTGAGCTGCTGCCATGGCTACCATCACAGAGCGGCAAAGCCTCCTTATCAACTGATTACGGCCCTCTGCACCGCCGCCACCACTACGACTGCTGCGACTTAAACTGTGACTCACCAAAACACGGGCCCAGAAAACATTGAAAAAAATCCTGTACACTTGGACGGATAATAAAGTCACTTCTTTCAGCGTTGTAAATCTGAAAGGAGTCTTATTTCATGGCAAAAGGATGACGTTTGCCAAGGAGTATGCCAAATTCCAGTTTAAAGACCAGTTTACTACGGCCACTACTACGGATTACATTCAAATTAAAAAATCTAAGGCGATGTTCAAATCAGAGTAAAAGAAGAGTATGTGTACTCCCTGCTGAGAATCAACTACTGAGAATTGTAATAAGACAAAAGAAAATGAACAACATGACCTAGAAACTGAAAAATGAAACAATCACAAATGGATGCAATCTTCCCCATTGCAAAGAAAAGGTGTTTTGCTAAATATTAATGAGAAAAATATTGCAACCGTGAAAAACAATCGACCCACGTTGTTTTTTTTTTTAATCCGGTGGCATCTGAAAGAGGGTTAGACCCAGGGGAAATACACCTCCTCTGGCGTCCGCCCTGCAAACCTGAGGCCATTGTCAAAGTGAAAAGATAGCGTATGTTTTTGGATCATGGTTAATGGGTGGATTGCCTTCTGTGAGTGGCTGCTATTCAAGTCCAAATATATCTTAAATATCTTACAAAGTTATTGCTAATAGTGCTTCATGACATGGATTCCATGGCATAAAGCATGTGGCACAGCAACAGTTTAAATGCATGAATTGGTTCAAAATGGATAATAGACATTTAAATCGCCACCATGCCATTTTCATTCTTTAGAATACATATCTCCAATACATTATCTCCTGTGTAGAGACAACTTAATTTCAGCACACAAAAGGTTAATTGATTCAATAAATATTGCCCTGAAGTGACAGACGCACCCAAATCCTTTCATTCTCTGCAATGAATATGGGAGCACAAGGTTCCATGTATCTCTAGCACAGCAGCCCGCGAAGGCAGATCTTTTTTCCTGATGATGGTCCTTCGACTGAAACATGGCTTCATTTAGTAGAATAATTTAAATTGCAAGTTCACACAAGAGGGAGTCTGTTTCTTCCAGTTCTTCTCCTACACCTGTCCCTCAACTTGTGGCTTACCCTGATGCAAAAAGTCTTAAAGTACACAAATATTCCACATTAGGTTGGCCTTGGATCCCGCCGTCCCTGCCTCGCCAATGGAGACTCGCCTTTCACACTTTATTGTTTGTGTGACGCCATCGCTTGTGTAATTCTAATGAAAGTTTCTGTGAAAAGGCCATTGGCAAGCTGAAATTCACAAGAGCGCGGCTACGCCACCCTTTGTGATGTAGAGGCCTATGAGCACACACACACACACACACACACACACACAAAGGTGGCTTCACTATCTTCACTATTTGCAAAAGAGTGATTGACATAGCAATCGCCTATTCCAAACTATCGCTTTGCACCATTTCTTTGGAAAAACTGCTCAACATCAAACTTTTGATAACTCACAATACTAGGAGAATGGTAAAACGGTGTTCTTGGGAGACTTTTAATATTGAGTCATATCAGAAAAAGAAAAGGTGTTTTACATAAACAACGTTATCACATGTTCTTCTACTCTTATAATGTACATGATAACTTGTCTTGTGGCTTGAGATACAGTGGTAAAACAACTAGAGCGCTCAACCAGACAATCAGCGAGCGCAAAACTATGATAAGATGGAACTACAGGCACTACCCAGTTAACTGACATTACCGTAACATTTCTGATTTTAGATTCTGTGGTGTTGAGAGGGTAAGGAGGCTGATTGGGGGAGGGGGATATTGATTTGTTGCTAAAACAGGGGGAAACATTTTGGATTTGTGCTCTGCAGAGTCTTTGCCCTTGATGTTCAATGTTCAAAAATGATTATAAATAAGTGACTGTTGTTTTTGCTGTTTTTGCTGCTGAGTGTAGGATAGTTATGCCTGTGGTACACATATGTGACCCACCGCATACTTTAGGGTCATTTAGCGGCTTTCAATTTTTTTTCACATCCTTTGAAAGTGGCGAATCAGAGCTTCCAAACAAGATGTCACTTGTGCAAATCAAGCAAATCTTTTTAAAGCTATGACTTGTTAATGACAAGGGTGTGGCAAACTGTGTTTCTGAGATTATCACCTGGAAAATTTCGCAGAGACTTGGCTTCATTAACCTAGCTCCTAGAATGCAAATGGGGTAGCCAAAGCCACATGGCTACTTAACATACTGCTGAATGGGCCAATCACTGCTTTGTTCTTGTGTATTAAGGGAATGTTGAACATATTTTTGCTTTGAAAAAAGCTTTTATTTTTAACAGTAAGAATATACATGTTTTATAAAAATGGAATTTATTTTCTGTTGGTTCTTGAAAATATTCAGTTTCATCGTCACATTCGGGTTGAAATCCGCTGTTTGAGATGTTCTCCAAGTCCGGAGTAATATCAGATTCAGTGTCGCTGTCAGAGACCTGACTATCATCGCGGAAAATGAAGCTCTGCTTCAACTGACTTGGATCTATCGCACTGGACAGATTAAGGTCCGCGAAATGATTTAGATATTCCTCCACCCGCTTCTCCTAATCATCCTAAGTTTTCACAGTCAAGTAAAACCGGAGCCTCGTCTTGTTTACGGAAGTGACGGTGCCGTCAGTGACACGCCCCCTCCACAACGTTGTCTCCGTGTGTGTATAAAACACGTAATATTTAAAGGGCTGAACTCTATCAAAAAGGTTTCACATTGTGATCTTTACCTGGACGGTTGCTTTAAAGGAAACTATTGATCTGCGTTGTTCAGCACTGTTCAGCGTCTCGGTAAGTGAACTGCGTTTCCCCATGTAATCTAACAGGAATATTTAACTCCACAGTTTAACATTTTTCTACTATTTATAAATCAAACTCAGTTTTGATAATATGTTGAAAGATAAAAAAAACCACAAAGGAACATGCTCCCTCTGGTTGAATACAAAAATCTAATTTTCTTTCAAGAAAGGTTTTTCCAACTTATTTGGCTGCTCCTGGCAATTTTAGAAATGCGCGAGATGGCGGCTTTTGCTGTGGTGAGTCACATATGTGTTCACATGAGTTTGAATTGAAGTGATGGAACATGAAAGTGTAAAATGATCGCCCCCTAAGTCTCTTAAGTTTTGTCCAGTTGCAAGGGAGCAGAAAAAATGATCAACATAAATTGGACAATTAGCAGTAGCAGGAGCTAATGCCTGGTTGAAAATGAAAAAGACCCACAAGACCACATTCCTGAGCTGACAGAGGATCCCTCTCATGTTGAGAGAGGAGGGACAACAAAGGGAGCTCGGCTTTGGTCCTTTCCGAATTGTGGCTCAAGCCCTTGACATTACGCCCATTCATCGTAATGTGGCATGGTCCGGGCACAAACTCAGAGTTCTCTACAGGCTGGGGGGTGGGGGGGGGGGTTTGCGGGGGCGGGGCCGAGGGAGTCTGGCTGGCAATCAATCTGAGCAAATTGGAAATGTCACGGCCTACTCAACCTCGGCAGGGTGCCGGAGGAGCTCTCTCACCCCCCAACTGGGTCCAACCCTCCATCTTCTCTTCTCTCCTCACATCCTCTCTGTATCACTCCCCTCCCACTATCCAGATGTTTGGTACCCACCCCCCACAGCATGCCCCATCGTGCCTTCCACCCTCTTCACTTCCAGATGTGCCTTCCATGAGGGCATGCTACATTATTAGCCTGGCTTGTTTCCAGTCCCAGCAGAATCCCTTTAAACTCTAGGCCTTTTGCCTAGAAAGTGATAGCTAGAAAGGTTCCCATATCCAGCTAGAAAGGTTCCAATGTCCAGCGGGAATGGTTCCCATATTGAGCCAGAAAGGATCCTATATCCAGCCAGAAATGTTCCCATATACAGCCGGAAAGGATCCTATATTCAGCCATAAAGGTCCCCATATTCAGCCAGAAATGTTCCCATATCCAGCCAAAAACGTTCTCATATCCAGCATAAAGGTTCCCATATCCAGCAGTCCCCAGTACTAGTCACTGGCACTGAAGGCTATATTGTCTTAACACACTAGTTCTATTCACACCAAAATCCATTCACAATGCGCTTTGCCCTATTGTCACTCTCAGAAAACAATAGAGGAGACAAGGCGATGCTACATTGTAGCTGGCAGGAGAAAAACAATTGCTAAAGGTTTTGTCTCCACCTGCTAAGCTGCAGAAAACCCAGATTCCCAATTTCACCACGAGATGAATATGTGTCAGTGTTCCATTTGATTAAATAGAAAACTAGGTTTTGGACTTTTGGTTGAACTCATTAAGCAATTCCAAGATGCCTGGTGAAGTTCAGATAACATGATGAGCATTTGCTACCATTTTGTACCTTATCACCTCATATTAATGCTCTTCAATGGTCAAAAATTAGTGGGTAGCAAACCAGTTATGCCATAACACTGCAAAGAGCCACATCACACATACATACACACACACACACACACACACACATATACAGTATACAGAAACATATAAATCCCTTCCCTCACCCCGTCATGAGAATTAAGTTAATGGTTTAAGTTAGATCGTGTGGATTTTTTTTTTTGCCAAATCACCATGGCGACAAACTAGTTTCAGTTTACAGATAAGGTACGGGATTGGTTCTCTTTGAACTATTCTGTGTGTTCTATTCCCTCACTAAATTACTTTCTCTCTTATTATTAGGCGACGGATTTTAAACACAATTTCAAAATACTAAATACATCTCCGTACTGTATTTGCAGGTAAAGAGATGCACGCCGCTGATGAGCCTCAGGCCACATCTGGTCCTACTAATACAAAAAATAAATGAAAGATGAAATAAAAGCAAATTCCAAACAAAGTCATTAGATTATGGTCACAAAGGAATTTCTTTCTGGGAATAAGTAAAGTGTTCTTTTATCTCATTTTAGATTTAGCGCTAATGCACACCTGCATCTCAATCCCAACACATCGTAGTTTTACACATTTCACGAAAGTTATGGCGATAGTTTTGATAAGGATTACACATCATTTGGGTTTAACTTAATTTAATATTAACCTCAGAAAAATGTTCATGGTCTCTTTCTGCCACAAAAGTGCAGTGAACACACACACACACACACACACACACACACACACACAAACACACATGCACGCACGCACACACTTACACACACACACACACACACACACACACACACACACACACACACACACACACACCCACTGACAAATACATACGTAGTAGTCATTAACAACACCCAATAGTTAATGAAGCTGTGCAGTAGTTAATGACAATCTACAATTTAGCATAGCTTCGATAGTCTTTTTCTCTTATTCAAGCATTCCTGGTCGCTGTGCTTTTAACCATCGGCACACACGCACACACACACACACGCACACGCACACGCACACACACACACACACACACACACACACACACACACACACACACACACACACACACACACACACACACAGACACAGACACACACACACACACACACACACAGACAAACACACACATGGTCCACAGGCATTAGCACTTGCAGCTGTCTGATTGCCTCTGCTGTGTTGAAAGCAGCAGCAGATGAAAATTATCCAACGTGTGGAAATATGTCTCAAAACGTCGTCCCACTGAGAAGACGTTGAGTTCCAAAGAGGAAATCCAGTGAACAGAGTGAATATCCTCAAGCTTTGAAGAAAAGGTTTGTTCCAACGCACCATCCACCCGTTCAGGAAATTCAACACTCAGAAAATCTGCCCCAGGAGAGCTGCCCTTTTCAACCTGCTGTTCTTCTCCACTGCTTGCAGGGAAGCAGGATAAGGGGGTGGGGTGTGATGCGGGTCCAACGGGTCATTTGATCCACCTCCCAAAAACCACAGAGGTCGAAAAAGTCCAACTGCAGCCAGTTTGATGGGAGCATGTATCATATTTATACATAGTATTCACACGGTCAATAACATACAGGGGTGTAGCACCATTTCAGAACATGATGGGAGCCTGGTCTTCCTCCACCATGACCCCCCCCCGCTCCCCACTCCCACGCCCCAATGTGGTTGGTTAAATTGGAAAAGGCATGGTTAAATTGGGCGGTTTCATCCAAAGTATCTCCAAAAAAAAAAATAATAACATGGTGGGGAGCTTCAAGGAGAGCCTGTGAGTGTGTGTGTATGTGTGTGTGTGTGTGTGTGTGTGCGTGTGTGTGTGTGTGTGTGTGTGTGGGAGGGAGGGGCGGAAACTCATATTTTTAAAATGTCCCCCTTCCCATATAATGACGGCTCTGCCCCTTTGCTGCAATGCAATGTGTTCCAGGGCCTGACACATCTACAATGCAGCTAACGTACATTGAGAAGTAATATAATAAGGAGTCGCTTGGCAAAGCGTGCGCTAGATGACTACAAAGGTTCACTTCGTCTTTCTTCCGAGTAAAAAAAGAGCCAGCATTGTAGCATTGTTCCTTTGTTCCTCTTTTGTGATCTACTTAATTTCCTGTCTGACGTCCTTCTCATTTCTGTAAAATTGAAAATATATGGGGAGACATTGAGGTGTCATTTTGAGTTCAGCTCTTTTTAAAAGTCATCGGAGACTTCTCGACTCGTGGAACTTTATTTTTTTGTTATTGCTGTTGTCGGGGTGTCGTTAAATTCCTGCTGCGTCGCCGTCTAGCAGTGTGCAGATAAAAATGCTAAAGAGATGGTTTTTTGTCGGCTTCAACAATTCGAGTTCTGAATTTCGGAGTTTCTTCTCAGTGAACCAACCAAGTTGGTGACAGTGACAAATATTTTGCTGGAGATTCTGGGGGTTCATTTTTTCTTTTTTAATGCTGCTGGCACCAAAAAACATGAATGAATAGAATAAAATCTAACAGATGATGACAAAGTTATCACCTTTAATTAGGAGATGCTTGTTGACACCACGGGAAGAGATCATCTTTTGCAGAAAGGATAATTAAGTGCGTGTCTTACCGATGTGTTTGCCGTACATGTTGTAGAAGAAGCCCAGGCAGTAGGCCGGGGGGTTGGTGATGCCGTACGGGTTCTTGGGCGCCACATTGAAGAACGGACTGACGAGCCGTGCCCGGTCGCCCTCCTTCCGTGGCCTGGACGTCTCAATGTACATGTAGAACCCTGGAAGCACACGCACGGGCACGGATGACTGTATCTACACATGCTACCATATGCTAACATTGGTGGCATATGGTCCAAATGTTCAGCCATGCATAGGTGAAGAGGCCTATGCATGGATGGACACATACTGTACACAAACTGTACACACATGTTTTGTGCATGTGAATAACCGAGAGAATACACATAAATGTATATCTATTTAAGTATGTATAGATAGATCACCCCAGTCTCACGCGTTTTCATGCTCATAGTCACGAAAATTGGAGCACAATTATCAGACTTTTTTTTCGTGCTACACATAACTTGAATGTTTCAAGATTCAAGATTCAAGATTCAAGATTTTTTATTTGTCACATACATATACATACTTCCATACATATATGCAGTGAAATGTAATGCAACGCACCCGGTGATAGCACACAATAAGTCCTAGGAAAAAGTACAAAAATAAAATAAAAATAAAAAGTAGAAAATTCCTTTCTAATAGACCGACTAACTGACTCCTAAAACGTAATACAGTAAGTGGAATACTTATAGAATAAGATAAAAAATATATAGAATAAAATACAATAAAAAATAAATCGAAATAAAATGGAATAGGTTGAAAATGTGGACATTTTGGGGGCAGATATGTCCAGTTGATATGTACACACAAAAAACTAACCTGACAAAGTACACCACTGCGGGGGGTGGGGTTGGGTGGGGGGAGGGCGCACGGATGTTTTCAAAATTTAAAATGCATGTGTTTAAATTTAATTCTGACTTGAACTAATTCAAGGTTGGGCGAGAAGAGGGATATAAGGTCATACCCTCAGTATGAATTTCATTCATAGATACAATTCAAATGGATATAATAGCAACGTTTGCGAGGCTGTGTACTCAATGTACCCATCAGCCAGTGTGGTGAACATTTCCATGGTAGAGCTCCGCCAATCAGAGATGTCCTTGTTGTGCTCAGGATTATGGGTAGTGTAGTCTCCATGACATTGTGAATAAAACATGTTTTCTTAAAACAAGGTTGATATCATAAGGACTTGTGGCTTCTACAGGAGCAGAAACAAATTAATTTAAACGTACAGTGCATAATATTTATACAATTGTTTCTAAATATTTTAAACCTTAACGCTAAAAACTACAAAAACTACAATTCTGCACCATTTTTTATCCATCTTCATGCAATTGCCTCATGGGTAAAGTAGTTATATTATTACAGTATATACCTAAAAATGAAAAGAAGGGATGGGTGAAAAACAATATGCATGTTTTAGTTGGGTTTAATTTGGTCGGGGAACATACCTGTGTATATTTACAATGTATATAATAATTTGTTTAGTTCAGTTTCGTTTTAGTGTCTTGTATGGAGAAATCTCTCCATACAAATTAATTGGTTGATTTAATTTTGTTATTTGTAAACCGGGACACATAGATGAATTTAGATAGATTAAGAGGTTCAATAGATTCATTTTCGTGACTATGAGCACCAACAAGCCTAAAACCGAGTTCAGATAGATAGATAGATAGATAGATAGATAGATAGATAGATAGATAGATAGATAGATAGGAAAGGAACCGTTTCTCATTTTTCTAACAACAATAGCAGGAGGGTAAATCAAACAGATAAAAACAGCTTACATTCAGGCAGGCCAGTCTCATATCTCCCGACCATGGCTCTCCGGCCAAAAACAAAAAAGGAAAGATGGAATGGGATGTCTGTCTTAGTTGAATATCAGATAATTATACGCCGAGAGGAATGGCCGCCCCTTAATGAAATGTTGGACATTTTGGAAGCCATTAGGGTGATTAGGGCCGATGCATTATTTACTGCTTCAGCTGCCGCCGTTGCCACCCTCATGAAATACCAAATCGCCGCTTATGTTCCATCAGAGGGCTCGTACATCCTTACGAAGGCAGAATGAATCATACAATGCAGAGTCTTTATTTATAAGGCTCTTCAATATTGAATGCTGGTGCACATAACGCACAAACACACACACCCACACACACACACACACACACACACACACACACATACTCATACACACACACATAGACACACACACACACACATACACACACACACACACACATACACACACACACACACACACACACACACACACACACCCACATACACGCATGCATGGATGCAAACACACACACACAATGAATGAATATTGAATTATTCGCACACATCTCTGGCTCAGGTACCCATGGAAACAGAGATGGAGAAATAGCCACATGATTAACTTTAAAATGGATGGTGAAGGTTGATCATTCTTAGATCGGACTGTATAGTTCTTAGCGGACGGTGAAAACAACCCAGTGAAATCATGCAATATGCAGCCGGAATCACTGGGCCTGGCGCTGATGTTGTCTTTAAGACGTAAGAAAGACGGGGACCACCGCTGGAATGCCTTCCTTTATCCATCATTTTAACCATATGACTGTATTCAAATCGAAAACACGGACGAAAAATCTCTGGAATTTCACCAAACTGGTGTGCAATGTTTTTAAGTGCGGCAAAGAATTCACTCATCAACTCTTCTTCAAACATCTTAAAATACACTATTCCACGGCTTGGTTCATAATGATCAATTAAAATTCTACAATATGTTTTGGCGCAGCCTCCGTGGGCCTCCAGGGAGTAAACCCTGGTTTGCTCTCTGATGATGAAGGCCCTGCCGAAACAAGTCAAGAGTATTTTAATTGTTCTGTATGAACAAAGTTACAGAATTAAGGCTTTCGACTTTCTTTTCCTATAACAGATTGTATTACTGCTTTCCAATTGGCATCTTTGCACCAAGTTACAACAGGTGCGTTCCCAGGCAATGCCGCTCTCTTAAGTGCCTTTTAGAAGATTAGCATTAAATGAAATTATTATAAATTACAAATATGAATATTTTCTTGGCACGTTTGTTTACTAGTCTTTTAGATTGTTATTAAACGATCCATAGACAATGGCATTATGATCAAGGAAGAAAACATCCTCTATTCCAAGGAATGTTTTCAATATTAATGATGATTATTAAATATTAGGGATATTTATTCACCAACTAACCAACCACCCACCCAGGCGGGGCTCTCCCACCTTGCTTGGAGCCGCTACGGTCTCCACTGGGCCCGGTGTTGGGTGTGTACTTGGTGTCGCGGGTGGCCGCGCTGTGCCGTGTCCAGTCAAAGTCGTCGTTCTTGTCTTGCGTGAACATGCAGATGGGCTCCTCCTCAAAGCTGCAGTGAAACTCACCTGGAGGAAAGACAAAGGCCGTCACACCCACATCGTAGCAAAATGAGAATATTGAGCGCTGCTGCTAACGGGAACCTATGCGACCGGCATGAACAGGCGCGTTGCATATTTATGGGACTATGGGGAATATGCACAACAGCAAATTCTTAATTACCCCATGCAATGCAATCTTTGTGTAGTACATTTCTAAATAAAGACGTGACCTCTTGGTGGCTGTGGTGGAAGCATCAGTGACGGAGTGGGGTTGATTTTTCCCCAGTAATGAGATGCAGTTCGGCTCAGTTCAGAGAGGATCTCTGCAGAGAACATGCTGTACCCTGCAAACACCCCTTGGCAGAAGTGTGTATCTGTGTGTGTGTGTGTGTGTATTTGTGTGTGTGTGTGTGTGTGTGTGTGTGTGTGTGTGTGTGTGTGTGTGTGTGTGTGTGTGTGTGTGTGTGTGTCTGTGTGTGTGTTTGTGTGTGTGTGTATGTGTAGGCGTGTGTGTGTGTGTGTGTGTGTGTGTGTGTGTGTGTGTGTGTGTGTGTGTGTGTGTGTGTGTGTGTGTGTGTGTGTGTGTGTGTGTGTGTGTGTGCTTGTGTGTGTGTGTGTGTGTGCATGCATGCCTATAATTGTATGTGTTTTGTAGAAATGTGTGCATCTGCGTTTTGGAGGAATCTGTATGTTAGCGACTGTCGGGGAAAAAAAGCGGCTATTACAGTAGCGGCTATGCCATGACACTGGGCTATTAAACATTGATGGATAGCATACAATAACAGCCAGCGCTCCCACTCCACTCTACTCCACTGCAGCCATACACAACAAGACAAAGAAATGTGAAAAAGAAAAGAAAGAGTGAGTGAGTGAGATTGATGGAGAGTGAGGATACATGACTAGAGAAATGGCCACAACAGGCTCAATAACAGGAAAATGCAAATAAAAGAAAGAAAAACCCTCAAATTCTATTACAGGAGGTCAAAACGTGTCGTTTGTCTGACAACAGACGGCTGAAAGTGAGAAAGTGATAATGTGAAAATGTGAAAATGTTAAGTTGAGGCCTTGGAGGCCCAAGTTATTGTGCTTTCTGGTCTAGGTGGGATCATCGGTGCCAAGAAGATTTTTTTTTTTAAATGCACCGAGCAGGAAAAAAGAAGCTCTCAACAGAGGTCACAAACTCTAATGATAGTATTTCACTTGAAGAGATAAAATAGTAAGTAATAAAAAAGCGTTTAGGTTTAGGATGCGGCCGCGTGTTGTGATAAATATTCATTGATTTATTAAAACGTGGCTGCGAGCACTTCAGAGCCGCAGTGACCTTGAGAGAGAGAGAGAGAGAGAGAGAGAGAGAGGGGGAGAGAGGTAGGAAACTCAGGTAACAGTGGGCGGAAGGATGGATAGAGTGAGGGATGGAGGGAGGGAGGAGGGGAGGGAAGGGAAACTGATGCAACAGGTGATTAAGGAGAGAGTGTGAGAGAGCGAGAGAGAGAGAAAGAGGAAGAGAGAGCAAGAGAGCAAGAGGAGGGAGAGAGGGAGGAAACTCAGGTAACAGTGGGTGGAAGGATGGACAGAGGGAGGGAGGGGGAGTGAGGAGAGAGAAGAGGGAGTGAGAGAGAGGGGGAGGATGGACAGAGGGAGAGATGGAGGGAGATAGGGAGGGAACGGAGACTGGTGCAACAAGGTGATGAAAGAGAGAGAGAGAGCGAGAGAGAGAGAGAGAGAGCTGGAGGAAACTCAGGTAACAGTGGGCAGATGGATGGACAGAGGGAGGGATGGAGGGGGGGAGGTAGGGAGGGAAGGGAGACTGATGCAACAAGGTGATGAAGGAGAGAGTGAGAGAGAGGGTGTGAGAGAGATGGAGAAAGAGAGGAGGAGAAAGGGAGGGAAGAGAGACTGATGCAACAAGACGGTGAACAAGGGAGTGTTGGAGCAAATGAGTGAGTGAGAGAGATAGATGGAGAGAGGAGGGAGAGAGGGAAGGGAGTGAGAGAGAGAGCGAGAGAGGAAAGGAGGAAGGTCAGGTAACAGTGAGTGGATGGATGACAGAGGGAGGGTGGAAAGGAGCGAGGGAGAGATAGGAGAGAGAATGATAATAATAATAATAAATAATAATTATTATAGATTATTGCAGTTATGTATGTACATAACTATACATGCACATACTGTACATAACTAGTTATGCTTTGGCTTCTCATGCCAAATAGAAGAACAAAACAAACTTGAATTTGAATTTAGAATTTGGAATGAGAGAGAGAGAGAGAGAGAGAGAGAGAGAGAGAGAGAGAGAGAGAGAGAGAGAGAGCGGTGTGGGATGCTGGTGGTGTTGACTTGCAGATGTAAATGGAGGTTCTGGCCCCGAGCGCTTGACACCAGCACCCCCCCCCCCCAAAAAGCCAAATGCCTCGACGTACCCGGGAGAGATAGCAGGATTAGGAAGTATGGAGGAAGGAGGAGAGGCTGGAGGGAGGAGGAGAGGATGGAGGGAGGAGAGAGCAAAGAGGAGAGGATGGATAGAGGAGGAGGGGATGGAAGGAGGAGGAGGGGATGGAGGGAGGAGGAGAGGATGGAGGGAGGAGAGAGCAAAGAGGAGAGGATGGATAGAGGAGGAGGGGATGGAAGGAGGAGGAGGGGATGGCGGGAGGAGGAGAGGATGGAGGGAAGAAGAGAGGAGAGAGGAAAGGAGAGGATAGAGAGAGGAGGAGAGGATGGAGGGATGGAGGGGGGAGGAGGGATGGAGGGAGGAGGAGAGGACGGAGGGAGGAGGAGAGGGTGGAGGAAGGAGGACAGGATGGAGGGAGGAGGAGGGATCAGGGAGGAGTAGAGGATGGAGGGAGAAGGAGGAATGGAGGGAGGAGGAGAGGAATTGGGGGGCACAGGTAAGATAACGCCTTCTCCTTCAGGGATTGGGGATAATGATGTTGGTGATTAAGATGTTTGTTATTATGCTCCCCCCCCATAGCACTGCAGCAAACAATGCAGAGACGTTGCTCTAAGAACAACTGGAATAATGGGAGTTTGTACATTTTTTTACGCAATGAGGCGGAACCTGGGAAGTTTATCTTTGCATAGATGAGATCAGTGTTTTTTAACCGCGGCTGTGAGAGCTTGTGTGCCGTGTAAAGGTTTCAAATTCAACTTAAAATACATAAGAAATGGAAAACAGCCGTTGTGCTGCAAAATTGCCAGGCTGCACTAATTCATCTAATTCATCAGTTCCAGCTCAGTAGCAGCTCTGTGTTCATCACAACAAGATCAAGTTTCAGTGATGAAAGTGAGAACTATTAGGAGCGATGAAAGGTTTGACTCATTTTTGACTCTCGGTTCTTGGCGAGTCACTCAGTGAAAAGACACGTTCTATTCACCAACTCTCGGTTCGTTTGGTTCAGTCGGTGTCACGCACGCTGAGCGAGGGACTTCCTGAACCGGGAACGAGAGTCAGAGGAATTGGTTTCGGCTCCAAATTGCGGATAGAATTTTTCCCGAGGATCAAAATGATTCATTTCGGTGGAAAGCAAAGAGTAAATCAGTCGCATTCAATATAAATTATGCTAAATTCCTAAAGTTTGTGAGTTGAAGATGAACACGCTCGCCCACATTGTTTCCCAGAGTGACTCCCAAATCAATTCAAATATTTGTTTGCTATGAACAAATGGTTTGTGAGTCTTGCATCACTAGCCCTCTAAGCAGCGTTCTCGGTGTTTGAGGCATTTTAAGTAGTTAACAGGATAGTGCTGTAGCGCCGTGGGATTATTTCATTGTAAAAACTGTGAGGTGGCAGGAAAAAGGTTGGAAAACACTGGCTTACGTATCGGAAAACAATTATTAAGGTATGTGCATGCATAATGTCTCCAAAACATGTACAAACACGATCGCATGCACGTATGCAACATGCAGTTCCTTCTCCTCATCAAATTGAAACATAAGCTCCTACAGCTTATTCCAACAAGTGGAAAAAAATATAAAAAAAAGCTTCTATGAGCTTCTTCTTCTCTTTTTACGACAAGCTCGTCATGTTTAAGTGGCTGATCTTCCAGGGCCGGTTTGTCGCGTTGAATGCATGGGATCTTTTCTCACTACTTAATTTCAATCACAATTCCTCAATGTCTGCTCCCACCACCTGTTACGCCGCAAGATGAGGACGATTGTCCGAGCAGACGTGCTAAGTGACTGAATGAAGACATGGAGATGCAGTACTTACGCAGATGAGGGTTGGTCGGAGCTGTAAAACAAGAAAAGAGGAGGTCATCAAAGCAAACGGATGTAATAATCGACAGCCATTAAATGCAAAAACAAAAACGACAGAAATGCTAATGAATTAGTTGTGGAAGGATGTACACACAAGCGTACTCCCCCTTCGTCCATAATCCCGGCTCAATAATGTCCTTAATTTCTCGACAGTATGATTTTTTTTTTACATTTTTATTCAAGAGTTTTATTTAAGTATGGAGCAGTGAAATGAGAAAAGGGCAAATACTTAAATACGAAATAATATGACAAGACAAGTAGGAAGAAAATAAATGAATGAAAAAATCTAAATCAGAAGTAATATATATATATATATATATATATATATACAATACAAGATGCCAAAATATAAGCAAATCTGTGAAGGCAAAATATATAAGCTGTATAAGTCTATATTTATTTTATAAAAGGGTAAAATATATATGTGTGTATGTACTTTATTTTTAATTAAAAAAAAATAAAAAAGAGGAAAAGCTGCATAATCAAAATGTCAATGTACTGTCAAGTTTTTTCCTAAATATTTTACATAGGGTTGAACTGAATTTAAATCACATAGTAGTTTGAACTGTGGCACGATGAAGAGCAACACTCATGACTCAATCAAAGTGCGCTGGTTTTTAGTTGCCAACTTTGCAGTTTTACTGCCAAATTGGTCTACTATTGCTCTGGGTGGAGTTCACAGCGAACGTGAAGGGTCCATGGCATGGCATGACCTGGCAACCCTAAGCATTGCATCACTCCATCACTGCTTCCAAAAATGGCGTACTACATATGCAAATGTGCTTTGTGGACACACTACATAGTCATACAGTTGCTCAGAGTATGGTAAAACAAAATCCCCCTTTTTAAGAACCAAATACCGCACATGGAAGGGTAGGAACTTGTGATGCTTATGGATACATTACCACATCTTTTGGTTTTGTTTTACCGTGTCATTTTCAGGTTTGGAACATGTAGTGAGTAAACTGTTTGATTATTGTACTTTATAGTATTTGTAGTATATATAGTTATGAGTAACTTTATGTCAGTAGACTTTACCCCATTAGACTTTACAACATTATTCCACTACAACTCAAAGTAAATATCTCTTTTTTTTTTACTTCCCAATAGTTAGATGCTTGTACTTTCACTTTTAATTAAATTGTTTATTTCTTATTTTTTGTCATACAACCAATGGGATTCATTGATAAAACAAATTCCCCTCTTGAGTTATGGCTATGACTGAAATATAATAACATGAGGTCATGAGGTCGTTAATCATGAATAAATACACCCGTTTCTGAAGTCTGTTCATTATCAAGAACATAGGATGGAGGGTGGAGGACCCATGATATCTGTCCCGGCACTTCAGCAGGGAGTACGAGCACCGGCGCTCATTTCAATTTCCTTTCTGTGTCTATGATCGCACTGGGAGTTACTAAAGCACACCTACCACAACAAAACCCTTCAGAAAGCACCACAAAAAAAAGGTTAAAGCAGAAGCAGGACGGTGAGTGTGTAAGCCATTTGTACATAACCAGTTTCACGGTTTGTCCCTATTTCGTCTATTTTACAGGCACAGAGTGGAACAAAAACGTCTCTCAGATATGCTCCTGCAGTGTTTAATATCAGCAGACAAAATGAAAGAGGCCCTTGGGAGGGAACAGCATCTCTGACATTAACACACTGAGAATATTAGCAGTGCCAGAGCTCCGACTTTCTCTTCCTCTTCATTGTTTCCATAGCTCACAAAAGCGAAAAAAAGTAACGATGCCAACATGAGCCGAAAAAAAATAATTAGATGGAGGAAAATGAATTTTTTCCAACTGATTAAAAGGACATTGAGTCACTTTCAACCTCGGTTATCAAATCGATTTATTAATGAATTGATTTATTTATTTCATGATTTTTTTCCCCAGTCACTTTCAACTTTGATTATCAAATGTTCTTATTTATTTATTCATTTATTTATTAATTTACTTGTTCATTAAATTATTTTGTCGGTCACTTTCAACCTGGGTTATCAAATCTAGACGCGGTGGGGGATTAGTTAGATCCAAGCACAATAATAAGCTTAGAGAGAAGGTACTTATCATTATTGGCATTTAGCGTCTTCGGGCTCAAGGTGACTTCCACTTCAGCACTCAGCCCAGCTCCATTTGGAGACATCCCATAACTCCTGAGGATGTTCGCAAAGCTGTCCATTATTCTATTCCTGCAAAAACCTTTTCCCTTCCTCTTGAATGACTTGAGATTGTTATTCAAATTCCAACTGAGATAAACTGAACTTTCACATGAATCACCGATGGAGTGAAGACCATCGGAGAAAACAAAAATAAACCACTAATAAATCACTTTGCATTCACGTCCACCTCCGCCTTTGCTTTCGTTTTTTTTTTTTTGTTCTTGATAATTTAACAAGTGAGTGCCGTGGGGAAAACAACCAAACAAACATTAAGGTCAAGGGTAGCTATCACATGTGTTTAGCTTCGACGGGGAGCCGGTTAGTCAGCACTTTATTTATTTTCTTTTCGCATTAGCGAATAAAACAGTTGAACCCGTTGAGAGGACTCACGGCCCTGTTGACGGATTCCTGTTCAGCTCAATTTCTTTAATTGTTTTACACCAGAAAGGATAGACATGTTGAGAATGACCTTTACGCTGGAGAATAGCAATATTCAATATGCGATCACACAAGCCGCTCATTCTCTGTGGAACTTGTCCCAAAAGCAACTAATTTCTCCTCACTTTTGCGGCTCTGGTCTTCTCCATCTATGCAAGACCTGGCAACCCTGCAGTCGGCATAACTCCAAAATGCTGTTCTATATACTATACAGTATCTGCACACTATTGATTTTTTTATTGTACGGATAATTTTACCGCCCTCACAATGCATTGTGAGGTGAGTTTTTTGACAAAGCTCTCTTCTTACAGCTCCCACTGTTCTCTCTCTCTCTCCCTCCCATCACTCCCTCCCCCTCTCCCTGCACCCTCCCCCTCGTTTTTCCACTGGTGTTTTATTGTCATTTCAGCAGAAAACACTCTCACTTTCATTTTCACCCCCCCCCCCTTTATTCTTCTATGAAACAAGCACAAGTTAAAAAATACACACACAGGAATACGCACACTCATATGCATGGATGTACATCATCACACATGATAAAACACACACACACACACACACACAAACACACACACACACACACACACACACACACACACACACACACACACACACACACACACACACACACACACACACACACACACACACACACACACACACACACCGTCCTCCTGTGTTTCTAAACTCTTGTACTTTCTAAAAACTTCACTGTTTAACAGCGAAAAAGCGAACACGCTCTCAAAGTGTGGAGCGCTGTTCAGACACGGCCGAGCAAGCAAGCCACCAAAGCCTTTAAACCCCCTTTCTATATTTCTTTCTTTCTTTCTTTCTCCTTCCTTCCTTCCTTCCTTCCTCCCTCCCTACCTTCCTTCCATTCTTTCTTTCTTTCTTTCTTTCTAAAATGCATCTCCTGTCACTCTGCTTATCCAAACAAAAGGTCTCATTAATACATGATCCTGAACGATGCAGCATAGCAGCCGAAAAGATGTGATGTATATCAAATTTATAAGATATTTATTTATTTACGTCACTTTCAACCTTGGTTATCAAATTGATTGGTTGATTGATTTAATGACCTATGTTTATTTTCCAGTAATTTTCAACCATGGCTACCAAATTTCAGCAGGTGTTCGACAAAGGAGACAAAAACTTTTAAAACGTATTAAATTCCTTATCTCCGAGCTCCTTCGACCGCCAAGAAAGGCACTTTTCAGACACCATGACTCCATCTTGGCAGCCCCCCCCAGGCCTGGTGGGCAGGCCTCCCCTGCCCACCGCCACCGCCGACTGTACAATTGGACGCGACTCGGAGATCCCCATCCATCATGTTTAGAGGGTCTGGAGAGCTGCCATTACCTTCGGAGAGCCCCCCCCCCCCCCCCCCCCGGGTGTAATGGCTCAGCCCGTCAGCTGAAAAAAATCACAGCATGTGTAAATGTAATTTAGCAATCTTCCCCTGGCCTCCTCCGCACCCTGACAGAACGGAAATAACTCGGGCGAAATCAGACACTTGTCCTGTCGCTCGTCGCCTGCCGCTCCCCTGCGTGGCCTCGTCGCACCCGGAGATAACGCCCGCCGTCGTAAACAGGAAGGAACAAACCACAAACGGGAAAACCAGAAAAATAAATAGAAAAAACGTGCTGCAGGTTGGACACCTGTGGATACCTTCCTCAACCCAGAATGCACGTGTGGGCACACAGACGCAAATCCAACCGTTGATGCTGTTATCCTGTCGTGTCTGGTAGTTAGACCAAGAACGACTTCAGGAACATGCCGGTATTTTCGAGACCCAAACCCTATTTTTCGATCATTGCAACAAGTGATTCAATCCTTTAAATTGATCCAGTACTGAGAGGATAGCACCGTCATCCTCACCCTAATAGCGACCATGCCCTCCAACGCCACATTGATGTCAATCCCTCGGGTGGACTCGCGACATAATGATGCTCAGGTTGAAAAGAACACAGCGGGGTTTTCCTTTAACTCTTGCTGGACTTCCGCAAGGATCAGCCCGGCCTGAGATCATTAAAGGCGAGGGGGGACCCAGAGGCCACGGACAGGACAAAGGTTCATGGTGCGTTGCTCGGCCGAACCACCGCTGGGATAACAACGACATGCTGACACCACGGCCAAAGCAAGGGGGGGGGGGCAAGCGGAACAAGAGGCTTCGGTTCACGTTAACATTAACAATCGGATGTGACACCGGGTCAGGACTCTTGTATTACCTGTGAGCTGCATAAATATAAAAACCCTGGGAGAGGAACCAGCAACGGCAACTCTGCATTTAATGGTCGGCGTGTGTGGTTGACAGGACCTCCACCATCGGATTCAAACGCTTATGTCTTGGAGGGAAAGTTTTGTTTTTTTTCCTTGTCTTTTGTAGCGGCCCCCTACCGTGACCACGTCTCGGGCCGCTAGGGGAGCTTGGACGTATTCCTTGGCCGACGCCCCCAACGAAGCTGCTCCCATCGGCTTTTCCGTCCTTCTCTCTTATCCGCCTGAACAATGATTGCCGAGCCTGTCGCCCAGTCTGGGCGCCAGGATACAGTGACTGAGGGGGCAGTTATAAATGGCGACGGGGCAAGTGAGGGTACGGGAAGCGCGGTTAACTAAAGCATCATTTCAACAACTATTTCAAATAGTACAGTAATTACAATAAAAAGAATTCACACCAAGGAAAAAATTATCTTTCCATTGTTCCCACTGCTACATTTCTCTCGCGAGCAGAGATGCTCTGTGCGCAAGTGCTCTGAAAGCGCTAGCAAAAATAATACGTGTGCGCAGCTGTCTGAGTTGCGGGCGCGGCTCATCTACGCCCTTGCGTGTGCATGTCATTTGCGCTCGCGGATTTTGGCACTGATATGCTGTGATGAGATCGCTTCTGAAAAAAGTCCCGTCTCCCTAATTCTCACAGCCCAGGGGCCCATACTAACAGAATATGGGATCCCTATCAGCTTAATAGAATGGTTTTGAAAACGCAAAATTATTTAATGAATTTTGTTTATTTATACAATGAAGAAATGTCAAATCTCACCTCCATGAGGCTGTTCTCAGCAGACAGATCACAGGCAATATACTTGGCCGCAATCTCGACTCAAATGGTGCAACGCTGCGATAGTTCTAAAATTACCTCAATCACAAATAAAAATATTTCATTCAATATATTTCACATAACCAATATCTTGAATTGAATCTTGCAGCACGAGTGATCTTATTCTTTGCCATACATATTTTATTTGAAATATAATTGTTTATAACATTTCAACATTTGAGGGTGGCCGCCAGCGAGCTGGACCACCCTGTTCGAATGAGTGGGCACAGCCCGGTCTGGCCCGCCCCTAACGCCGGGCCTGCCGTTGCCACTTTATGAGAAAATGTCTTTTATGCCAATATATCCAATATAGTCACATCAGTCTGGTGTCATGTCTGTTTTCAGTCGGCCCTGGCCTCGCGCTCATGATACACTGGAGGTAAAGATGTGTAAACACAATTACAGACTCACAGTGCAATCACGGTGGCACTCATTTTCCGTTCACATCAATGTAATCACATACAGCTCTTCCCATACATGCAACTCCCCAGCAAGCGAGAGAGAGAGAGAGAGAGAGCGAGAGAGAGAGGGTGATATGGTACTGTACTGTATTTCGCGCATCAGTCAGAACTGCTTTGGGGAACGTTTCCTTGGAGCAGAGCGGCTTCAGCCAAGACCTGCATCGCATTAAGCCGCTGCCGTGTGTTTTTGAGGAGAGCACACCGGCCCTGGAGTAGTATTTAGCCCCATCACACGTCGGGGGGGAAACAGCCATATGCATTAACGGAGGCAACTCTGTTTTAGGTCATTTTCCCTTTTTTTGTTTTCTATCCATCCATCTTCAATTCCTTTCTCTCTCTCTCTCTCTCTCTCTCTCTCTCTCTCTCATTATTAACCTGTGATTTTCCTGTGGTTTGCCTCTAATTTTTCTGTTTGTTTCCTTCATAATCAAGCTTCTGCTGCTGTGACATGACTAACTGCAAATAAAGGCACCTTAAAAGTCAAGTCTCGCTCTCTCTCTCTCTCTCTCTCTCTCTCTCTCTCCCTCTCTCTCCACTCCCGACTATCCTCATTTTCCCCTCTTCCACGTCCCTCTAATACAATTCAAATCGAATCAATTAAGCTCCGTTGTTTAATTTGGCCTCAACCTATGCTTTGCTTAACCACGGTTTACTGAAAAAAACGGCACCACAACACAGACCCACACACCCACACACAGCCACACACACACACCCACACACACACACACACACACACGCACACACACACACACACACACACACACACACACACACTCAAGTACACACACACACATACACACAGCAGAATTCGTTTTTGCTTAGGTTCAGTTCTCGCTCTGTCTTTATTATTCTCTCTTTTCTATCCCTGATGAGCCGCAGTAACCCTGAATAATTCACAACTGCAGCGGCGGTGTAACTCGGGTGGTGCTGGTGGTGCTGGGTGATAGACAGTAACACGGTTCTGCGGTTTGTTTCTCAAACGTACATCTCTAGTTACCTGGCCGTCATCCCTCTCCCTCTTTCCTGACACCGTTCTGCCCGTTCTGGATGATGCCTACCCCTGCTGTGTCCCGATGGGCCAGTTCTACTGCTACGCTGGTGATACGCTGATTTTCGAGGTCTGGTTGGCTTAGCCGTGGCTGTGCGATGCATTTCCTGCAACATCTATACATATCTGCTGCATTTGATAAATACATACTTTAGTGTTTATTGTTGGGAGGCAGATAATCTGCTGTAGCGACCCCTAACGGGAGCAGCCGAAAGAAGAAGAAGAAGAAGAAGGAGAAGAAGAAGAAGAAGATTGTTTATTATTGGGAGTATTATATTTATTCACATTTTTAGCTTTGTTGTATATTGCCATTTTTTCATATTTATTTTCTTTATTTTTGTTTAATTGACTGCTTTTTGTTGTTTTATTATTTGATTATTTATATTATAGGTATATTAATTTAATAAAATATATATTATTTTATATTTATTGTTCATTGTTTACATTACATTCTTTTATATCGCCAAGTCTACATTCTTCTGTGTATATTTTAAGGTTGATGGTTTATTGCTGGGGTTATTTTTATAGTTCATTTTTAGGTTTGTTGTATATATTGCCAGTTTTACAGCTAATTCTTAGTTTATATTATGTTGCCATTTAACTTATACTTTATTCTTATTATTGCTTATTTTTTATGTGAGCTGCTGTGACACTGCATTTCTGACATTTCTGTCAAAAAGTATGTTTGTCTATCTATCTGCCTGTCTGTCTGTCTGTCTGTCCGTCTGTCTGCCTGCCTGCCTGTCTGTCTGTCTGTCTACCTATCTATCTGTCTATCCGTCTGTCTGTCTGTCTGTCTGTCTGTCAATCTGTCTATCTGTCTGTCCATCGGTCTGTCTGTCCGTCTGTCTGTATATCAATTTGTCCATCTCGTCAATGTTTTGATGGACTGAATAAAACAATGATAAATCACCTGATAGGTACAGTAAAAAAAACTTCAGTTGCCATATTGATTAAAGTTTGAAGTTGAAAAAATTTGCTATTCCAATTGTACAATATAATTTATGTATCTATTAGAAGGTACATTTCTAGCAGATTAATCTTTTTTTTGGGCTTTTATATGAATTAAATAGTTGTAATATTATGGGAATAGCTGATTAAAGTAAAAGGAAAAAACATAACAGATACTAATCCCTGACTGAAGCGAAGTGATCTGCTTCGGTTATGCCTCAATGTCCTGATAACCTTGGACCAAAGAAAGCTCTGGAGTCTTAATTATTCTCCCTTTACTCTTAAAACTTAAAATGGACAAGCTTTAACTCGTCTTTTATTATCACACACACACACACACACACACACACACACACACACACACACACACACACACACACACACACACACACACACACAGATCACTACGTATTAGATGAAACTGTTAAACTCCTGTGTTCTTGCGTCTTTATTGCTGGTGGCTGAAGGCCTCAGGTGCATGTATATGAATATTTAAAATCCCAATCAATTGTATAAAGTGATGTCCTTCTTCCCTCCTCATACATATTACAAAGAGTAAATTGTTGATCTTTATGATGGCGCTGATGAAGGGAACGATACGCCTCAAACCCAAACACAAACCTTCCAACATGCCTATACACCAGGACAATGGTCGTCCAATGAATTGAACCCTATTTGTCAGGACTGGGCCTTTGAAAATATTTGAAGGCTGGCAATGAACTGGAAGCAAGAAATAATAAATCATAAAGACCAGAGCATTGGTGCAAATCTAAATGTATCTCTAGTGTATTCCATTAAAAGGCAATTTCCCCTGTTCTCTCCCGACTTGACTCTCAACAAATTGTAATTTGGATCTACCTATACATGGACGCAGCACTTTCTGCATTTCTACATTTAGACCAACAATGCTTCCTCTCTGACCAATGGGTCTGAGTATGACCCGAACTATTTTAGAGCCCTAATGTTCCTCTTTCTGTGTCCAGAAACTGCATTTCTCTCACTAGAAGAGAGAGACGTATTAAACAAAAGCTAAGGAAAGAAAAGACAAAAGATGCCTTCCTTCAAGGTGCATTGTGTAGAATTTAAGGGCATCAAGCAGCGAGGTTGCAGATTGCATCCAACTGAATACCTCTCCCCCTCACCCTCCCCTTCCAAGCGTGTAGGAGAGCCTATGGCGGGCCACGGAACTCGCGAAAAAACGCCAAAGTCCCTCTCTAGAGCCAGTGTTTGGTTCGTCCATTCTGGGCTGTAGACACATGGCTGTGCAACATGGCGGCCTCCGTGGAAGCGTATCCGCTCCCTACGTAGATAAAAATGTCAAAACAAAACAATTCATATTTAAATAATATTATGCATTATATTATATTATATTATATTATATTCAGTTCCTGCCAAGTCCGTTCCATGAATTCTAAACACTGCACCTTTAAAGGTGGTTTTTTGTTCTATTTGAATTCTACACTGAAGTAACAAAAAACAGTGAGAAACACATGACGATGCAGGTGGCGAACTCCCACGGTGCAATGAAGCAGCAGCAGAACTTTCGGCGGAGAGAGTTACAGCTCAAACCGTCTTCAATCCACCTAATAGGCTATTAATGGCCTTTCTGTGTCTGTCTCAGCGCAAAAAATGTAAACTGATGCTCGTAAAATTGCAGGATAACAGTGGGGAGTGATCCATTAGTGACTGGCACTCACCGCTGTAGGTGATGATGCGTATGGTGGAGTCCCCCTCCCCGAAACGCGTGATGGGCGTGAGGCGGACCTCGTAGGACTCGGGCTTGATGAGCTCCGTCAGGTTGTGCGTGATCAGCTCTCCCTTGTTGATGGTTCCCTCCACGGGGATCTCCTGCTCCCACCAGCGCTGCAGCCCCGTCTGCAATGGAGGATTGATGGTTAGCAGAGGTTAGCATACACTCAGGTGGGCACACACATATTTTTTTTTTACATAAAAGCAACAAGACACACAATTGGGTGGAGTGACATGTTTTATCAACTGCCCGGATCAGATAAGTAGTGTTGAAAAAGTTCGGCTATTTTTGGAGATTTGGCTCGTTGCGAGAAGATTTGTTCAATTTGTACGACTCTTTGTTCGTTTGATTGAGGCGGTGTGATGAGAGTCAGAACAGTCGGTTCATCTTTTTTCACATTAATTGAATCCTCAGTAATTGTGTGCGTTGTGTGTGTGTTTCTGTTTGCGAGTGGAAGATTCACTCACTCACACGCTGCGGGGCTTGAGGTGCGACACTTCACAGTTCAGCCTGTATCCGGCTGCAGTTACCGAGTCACGAACGAACTACTCTTTTGGCCGAGTGGCTCCCCACGACCGAGTCACTTGAAAGATTTGTTCACTATGAACGAATCGTTTGCGAGTCTTGCCTCGCTACGGCTGAGAAATAGGACATCCGGAGAGTATTGCAGCCATTTTCTAGGAAGCATCTTCGAGAACACAACTTCGGCCATAGGAAAAGATCAGATTTGGGTTTGGTTCACCATCTAGGCAAAGCGTCCATTGTTCATCTGCCAAATAAAGATGTCCATGGGTGATTATATGATAATGTGGCGCAACAGAGACACATCTCCCCGATGCAAGGTGTTGACAGCGAGTCCCTCATTAGCCACATTTACTTTTAAGGTGTGTCACGCCTTCTCAATTAAACACAGCCCTCGGCAAAGATCTCGTCCCATAGAGGAAAATAGCTTTCCCTTTAACCTTGTTTTTTAAGCTCAAAGGCAAATCAATTAAGAACAGTGTATTATGTACAATGACAGGCTGGAGAAGCCCCTGATGAAAGGAATTAGGAAATAGGTTCACGCAGAAATAGGACATTCACGCAGGGGAGTTGTGTAATGCAAACACTTGCATCTTGTAGCATTTGCAACTGAGCAGCTCCATTGCAGCAGTGGGGATCAAGCACCAGGAGTCATAATCAGTGTATTCTCATATACCAGGAATTTGTTGTGTTAACATACATAATTGCAACAAACATAATTATCTTTTAAAAAGTCAGCAATAAAAAGCATGAGAAAAAATTGCCAAATATACAAAAATCGCCAAATAATAATCAAAAAAATTAAAATATACAAAAATATACAGAATATACAGAGTGACGAAAAATGACCCATAATGTTCTACACAGGTAGTGCAAGTTGGCAGCAAAATCACTTGCGAAACATTGTTTTTTAAAATGCACATAAATGAAATTTGGAACGTATTTATTTGTACTCTTCTGAGTAGTCTGACTGTAGTCAGAACTTCTCTGGGGATCGGAAACATTTTTGAGACCTTCAAATGCGCCAAGAATGTTGGTTATCCGGGGCTAGGCAGCTAAACCCACGTCTTACCCATATACTGCAGAAATGGCTAGACATGCAAATAAGCTGTGAATTGTATTACCACCCTCCTTCTTTTTGCCACTGCAAATTACACCGCAACATATAGGAGAACAACTGCACGTTATGTACTTTCGGTTTCGCCTTCAATGCAAAATTCAATTCAACAAAAGGGGGGTGAGAACAGAAAAGAAAATCGCGCCTGTGATTCGGTGCGGCGTCTTTACAGAACGTACAGTACACCAGCGAGACCCGCCTTCAGGTGAGTCAGTGGCGGCATCACACAGAGAAAGGGGTTGACGCAGAGAAAGGGGTTCACACTTTAACGCCTTGTGACACGACACGGAGGGGAACAAAACACAAAGAGAACGAGAGAATAAGACGTATTTTCCTGCGTTGGCTCTCCCTGCAGCTGAACAGGAGGGAAGAAAAGCAGGGTACATTTTATCCCTCAGACTGGGCTCAAAGACAACTTACAGCCTCTGCATCACAATTAGAGCCGGGGTGGAAGTGAAAAGAAAAACTGTGTTGGCGGAGCGCGAGAGAGAGGGAGGGAGAGTGAGGGAGAGTGAGAGAGCGAGGGAGAGGGAGGGAGGGAGGGAGGGAGAGAGAGGGAGAGGGAGGGAGGGAGAGAGAGGGGGAGAGAGCGAGAGAGAGAGGGAGAGAGAGAGGGAATGAGAGGGAGGGAGAGAGAGTGAGAGGGAGAGCGAGAGAGAGAGGGAGCGAGAGAGAGGGAGGGAGAGAGAGGAAGCGAGAGAGAGGGAGGGAGAGAGAGAGGGAGCGAGAGAGAGGGAGAGGGAGGACGGGAGAGAGAGGGAGAGTGAGGGAGAGTGAGAGAGCGAGGGAAAGAGAGGGAGGGAGAGAGAGGGAGAGGGAGAGGGATGGAGGGAGAGAGAGGGAGAGAGAGGGAGAGAGAGAGAGAGAGAGGGAACGAGAGGGAGGGAGAGAGAGAGAGGGAGGGAGAGAGAGAGAGGGAGGGAGAGGGAGGGAGAGAGAGGGAGAGGGAGGGCGGGAGAGAGAGCGAGAGAGAGCGAGAGAGAGAGGGGAGAGAGAGGGAGCGATAGGGAGGGAGAGAGAGCAAGAGAGCGAGGGAGGGAGAGAGAGGGAGGGAGAGAGTCCAGATCCTTATTTGCATTCTTATAACCTACCTACATTTTTAATTGCCATGTCTAAATTACCACATAAATATATTGAACTGCAAAGTAAAAAAAAAAAAAAATTCTACTGGAGTTTTAGGTCATCTTCATTCTTCCGTATAATGACAAAGTTTAAAATATTCGACTAACAGCTATATGTAGATTTATCGAATTAAATTTTAGGATATATATAATTATCTATACATTTTAAACAGCAAAGTAAAAACTTTCTATTTTAAAATTTCTCCACATCACTACATACATATTTTAACATATTTTTATACATGTTTTAACGGCAATGTTTACATTAATCTGTTCTAATTTGAGGTTATCCATACTTATCTGTATAGATATTGTAAATGGCAGAGTTAAAATTGTTCTATTTTATATTATCTTCGCTCATCTGTATATCAATTTTTAACAGCAATGTTTAAACGTATCTTTTATAATTTTAGGTTATCTTGACAAATCTGTGTAAATAACAATTAGCAGCAATGTTTCAAATGTTCTGTTCAAAAGGATGACCTACTTAACCTTCACTCATTTGTTTGTATACAGTATATACAATAAACTGTATATATATATAATTATATATAAAATTATACAATTATATTATCATATACAATTATATATTTATATAAAATATACAATTACAATTCTATACAATTTTTTTTTTTACTGAAACAAATACATTTCATCTGTTTTAATTCCATGTGATATTTTGCCTCTTTCAATTTTGAATAGAATTGAGGGGGAGGAAGATGAGTGGAGGAGGAGGAAGAGAAGGATGAGTGAAGGAAGAGGAGTGGTGAAACAGGGTCAATGCATGTGTGAGGACAGCAGCGATTTAGTAGTTTACCTCGAGCCCAGACGCGCTGACAATTACAGCGTTGCTCGCAGTTAATCACGCCATCTACACCGACATCCTGAGAGGAGGGCGGAGCGGATCCTAATTGTCCCGAATTACAGCCTATTGTTCTGCACTGAAGTTGTTTGATTGTTTGTTTACACCTGGCATAAACATGCGTCTTGGGTGATCCGGTCACAAGTGGACAGCTCTAAGTACATCAGTTTAGATTCAAGATTCAAGATTCAAGAGGTTTATTGGTCACATACATATACATACTTCCATACATATATGCAGTGAAATATATCAGTATATATATATATATATATATCAGTAGTTTACACCTGGGAATAGAATGCGTCTCCACATGCCTCTTGAGTAACCACTTGTGATTGGATCTCACTTCCCCCCTCTATATGCAAATTAACACGTACATCATTTTCGGTACTTGGCTTTCCTGAAAGCATTTTTGAGGTGTTTTACATTGGCTTTGCTGCCATGATAGACTGTATCCGGTCCCCTTTTTGAAAAATCCCCATAAATTGTCCGGATGCGATATGAATCTTCCAGTTTCTGTTGTACTGACTCTTGGGCTCAAATGGAAAGCAGACAGTGTGTTTCCTGTGTACCACATCCATGAGAATCCATTTTGCCCGTTCTTATGGCTTAATCTTGTTTCGCGTTTTAATATGACGCCGTTGGCACGCGGATGAGAACATACTTCCACTTACGCAGAGGACCTCAGTTGAATAGTCGGTCCTTCAGTGTGGCCCAGGACAAATTTACGTCTACACGGCTAAAAGAATGCCCAGAACACCTACAAATGTAGGCTGAGCGATCGGATCTCATTGCGTCCTCAATGCGGCTTGGGTGCGTTCACACCTCTACTTAGAGCCATCCACTTGTGATCGGATCCCCCAAGTTAATGCCATGCCAGGTGTAAAGAGGGCCTGAGAGAGAGAGAGAGAGAGAGAGAGAGAGAAAGAAAATATGTGTGTGTGTGTGTGTGTGTGTGTGTGTGTGTGGGTGTTTGCCAGTGGCAGGGGATATATCCAGCGAAGGCCAAAAAGTTGAATGTTATATGTATTTTTCACTTGAAATTATAGTATTATATTAATATGAATATATTATAATATTCATATTAATATCATTATTAATATCATTATTATTATTATTATTATTATTATTATTATTATTATTATTATTGTCATTATTATTATTATTATTATTATTATTAACAATAAAATAATAAACAATAACATTATATAAAAAAATAATAATACAAATATACATTATATATAATATATAATTTTGGGGTGAATTCACAAAAGGATTGCACTGCTTTTGCAGCCACTAAACCGGTGCAAATAACAGAAAAAGCAAGCTTTGAATTCACAAAGCACTGGTGAAATGAAACGGTGAAATGCACCACTAACTGCACTGCCATCCAAATAGCGTCTTGTTGAGCTGGTGCTATTTGCACATAAATTAGGTATTATTCATACATTTGCCGCAAAATTGGCCCCTTTCTATTCAAATGAGCATCGTTGCAAAAAACGTCCAATTCACAAACACCGGTGGTAATAGCTACACCCAGTTAGAGTGAAATGATTGCTGTCTGCAGAGAGCACATTTATAAGGGGTGTCACACCCAGACTGTGATCTGGGTGTGACATCTGTTAATACAAGATTATCTGTTAATAATATTTTGCCATTATTATTATAATCATTATTACTGTTACTATTATTATGACATTGTACAGCGATGCCTAGAAGGGGTCGTTTCACAGATGGCATCGAACCTCATAGGACCATGGACAGCTCCGCAGGCCGCAGCCTTAGTAAGGGTAAGTACAATTTTAAATATCTATACACCTACACCCCCCCTACTGAAGTACGGATTATTAGCCTTTCCACGTGGATAATTATGATCGGACACAAAGCAATTGCAAATTGCCCTCAGCAGCAAAACGTTATGGCCGTGTTTGCACTGTTATATCATTAGCACAATATCTTTTGTGAATTGGACGCTGAGATGGGGCAGATTGCGGCCACAATTGATGCGCAATCCATGGCGCTATTAGCGGCTGCAATCCATTCTTTGCAAATACATCCCTTTATTTGTAAAGGGTGCTCAAAGTGGTGGCTCAAAGTGCTTTACTTTAATATAAGGCATCAAAATAAGGACCATTAAAAACAAACAAATTAAGTCAAAGCCAAGCATTTAATAAAAAAATGATAACATTATACACATTTTCAGATTTTGTTCAACAAGACCTTA
The DNA here is from genome assembly GCF_960531495.2 of Zeus faber. NCBI lineage: Eukaryota > Metazoa > Chordata > Actinopteri > Zeiformes > Zeidae > Zeus > Zeus faber. The sequence continues at coordinate 9,280,434 of NC_137189.1, forward strand.
AAAAAAGAAGCAAATGATTTTCAATCATTATTGCACAATAGTTTATTACCATCGTTTAGGGCCCTTTTCATTGAGGCTAGGACTATTTTAGGATCCTTATTGCTCTTGAATTCACTAAATCCTCAAGTGATTCTCAATTGATCATGCATTGATCATACTAATCGAGGTATGTACTTCTCTGCCATCTCTCCACCTGCGGAGATATGAGGTATTGCATTGGATTAGATTGGATTGCAGCAACCGTTCATATAGTCGCTTTATAATTTTCTTCTGCGACTTTAAAAACCCCACAGGCGGTGATCAAAGCGAGGGACAGGCGTGGGCATAATAATAAGTGGCGGCGTGGCGTTACGCGAGCTCTGATCCAGATTGCTTGCATGTCATTAGTCTGGAGTCCATTGATCTGCCTGCGACGAACCGCACACTCCAACACACCAGATCAATTTGGGAAGGAAGGAAGGTGCAGGAGGAGGAGAAGGAAGAGGACGTGAAGATGGCAGAAGGAAGGATAAATGGTGGCGAGGCTGCACGTATCTAGCTAGAGATGAAAGTTGGTCTCTTTTTAGAGATTCGGCTCTCAGAAGAGTCCACTCGACTCAGAGTTGTAAATTGAAACCTCACAAGGATCATTTCATTCTGTCTAAATGATTGATTTTGATGCAAAGTGTAAATCAATCAGATTCTATATGAATGATGCCAAATGCCTTCACCTTTTTTGGCATGTTCATTTTAATCCCCGGTAATTATTTTGTATTCACAACTAAATGATTTGCGTGACTCACGGCTCTCATCTCTTTTTATTCGCAAATCCACATTCAAACTCAATACATGTCTGTGAGTGTGGCTGAAGTGGCAGAGTCATGAAAGGACACCCCACTTGGCCGGAGTCACTCCCGACTCCTGAATCATTTAAAAGATTTGTTCGCTACGAACAAATTGTTTGTTCAGAGTCTTCCATCACCACATGTATCCGGGTAAAGACAGGGAGGAGAAGCCCCTGGCCGGCAGAGAGAGAGAGGGCAGGGATGTGATGTAGCGGCCGTCCATGCGGAGGAGCGCATGAATCTAGTGGTGGAAAGTCAGCCTCGTTTTGGAGATTCGGCTCTTTACTTTGTGCTTCCCAGAGTTTCATTTCCTCTCTCGACCGGGCCGCCTTTCCCTCTCTCACGGAGGCTCCGGACAATAACACCAAACAATCCATTACGGCTGCACGGGGTCTGGCAGCAGTTTTCTGGGCGTTAATATAAAGGCGGCGAGGGGGAAATGATAATGATGGAGGGGGAGCTGCGGCGGCCCCTCGCTCTATAAATAGGGATGGAGTCGGAGTGGAGCTGTCCACGTGCCGGAGCTTTCACTATTGTACCTCTGGTGTGTCTCAGCATTTTATTTATTTACCAAACGGAGACCTTCTCCCTCCCACTCCTTCCTCCGGCCGTTACCATCTCCCCTACTTTTCAATCTCATACACCCCCCCCCCTCTCTAGGTGCACTTAACTCATTCATCTTCCAGCGTCCGCCTTGCCCACACGGATAAGGATCTGGCCATTAATCAAAAAGGAATAGTAGAAGCTAATCTGGAATATAAAATATACAGTAAAATGTAATGCATTACTCTCCTTTTGTCTTCTTTTTTTTTTACCTACAGCAAATCTCTTTTTTTTCTTTATCTTAGAAGGATGCCAAAAAGGATGAAAATAATGGTCACACTGTAAAAAGCCTCTCGAGATTTTTAGATCATCTGATTATTTTTTTAGAATAAATATAATATATATTTTCAAGGTTTAATAATATATGTATATGTACAGTATATCTATCTATCTATCTATCTATCTATCTATCTATCTATCTATCTATCTATCTATCTATCTATCTATCTATCTATCTATCTATCTATCTATCTATCTATCTATGATTTAATACAATAAAATAATAACAAATATTATTTTATTATAATATTTTTGTGCTTGAATATTTGTGGTTAGGAATAAACCCTTTTCAGTGCAAAAAATAAAAAGCAGGAAAAGATTAAAATGTTAATGTGATTGCTGAATCGCTGCGGCTCAGTTTGAACACGGACATGGACACAGGTAATCCGTGGAAATGCAGGGAACAACCAGTAAGATAAAAAATAAAATAACAAAGTAAGCGCACATATCTGTATTTCCTTGGCAGGTTTTCAAGCAGGTTTATTTCAAGTCTGTAAAGCAGGAGCTTTTCGTTCCAGGGCTTCAGATCCCAACGTTGGAACGAATCACACGAGCAACAACATAATTTATTACCAAACTAAACCCGATGAGAGAGTTGACAGAAAAATCACTGCGGCTACACAAACACAAAGCGGTTTATTTAGATTGTGTTGTTTTTTTTTTTTTGTTAGTTTTTTTTTTTCCCAGGGCTCGCTTCCTTGAGGGGTACAGTGGTGGTGAAACAAAAATGAAATGATATTAATCTTTGGGAACACAGAGAGCTGTCTGGGCAAGGCTCCTGTTTTAGTTAGCAGAACTGGGGCGGATTCGGCTGCTACTCTACTTCTTTCTTTTTAGATGTATTTTTTTCTTCGCAAATTTTAAATACATTGGGGTGGCTTTTGTGGGGTCCAAAGTCCTAAATCTCAACATTTTATGTCCGTAAACCATTTTTTCTTTATAAATTTGCTCCTCAATCGTCCCCAGAAACTAGAGGGCTTGGCCTTGTCCTGATTAATATTCATGAGTTGTCCTTTGAGACACGTGCAAACTCACTCACTGGCGCCGAATACGGGGGATAATTGCAAAGGTTCACATAGAGCGAGATCGGCTTAACGGGTGGGCGGAGCTTCCTAATAAGGGCGTGGCTTCCTAATATGGGCATTGCTACCTAATCGAATGTATGAAAAAAGATCTGCTGATGAGTGGGAGCTCTATGGCAGTAGTGCAACATTTAGGATCCAAGCTGCAACTAAAGAAGAGTGGGAGCACTTAAAAGAAACAGAAATTGAATGAATGAATAATGAATTCTACCTTTTATCCATCAGTTATTTTTCTGAACTAAACGCATGACGCGTTTAAATTTTTAGTCTGCCATTAAGAGCGGCTTCCAATTGGCACCTTACATCGCTGCAAGGATAAATAATGTTAATCTTAAAGGAAATCTTTTAACCTGAGACTCATTTTTGGTACGATTCGTCGTTCAAATGAATTCAAGGTGGAGCCACAGACAAAGCTGCTGTAGGTAAAGAAAGAAAAATGGCATCACACGGACCCTTTGTTTTTGCATCCCCACGGACAGAAAGAGACGGCGGAGAAAAGACAGAAAGAAAAATAGGGAAAGGATACAGAGGATGGAGGGAAGAGGAAGGAGGCAGAGACCGAAAAAATGGAAAAACAGCCCAGTCATCCATCAGTGCTGACTGTCTGTCATCTGTGGAGTTTACTTGCGCTTCCTCTCCGCAGGGTTCGCCTCCACCCCTCCTCCCTCCCCCTCCATTCCTCTTCCTCGGAGCAAAGACAAAGACGATTCACCAAATCCACAGCGGCGTCTCGGCTCGCTGCTCCTCTCGGCTTCTTGGTGACTTTGTCCCGCTGAGGCCGACTCGTCCAAAACGAGGTTTTCAAGACACACGCCATAAATCATCAAACGAGCGGTTAGGAGGAAGGAAGACGGAGGAAGCCTATGCTAAGCAATTCCGCAAAAACATCATTATTCTTCGATACCCAAACGAGTCTTCGCCCAACACGCTGAAGCGCTCGCCTGGCGTGCTTGTAATCGCTCGGCGTGAACGCGAGCCGGCCGAGTGGAAGTGATGACGGCAGAAGAACAAAGAGTCGTGTATCTGGAGGAACGATATGGACTAATGTTGCGTGTTCGGGGTAATGCGGCGCTAATTATGGATGGGCAGACAAAAGCAGTATTAACTTCTGGAGTTCTCTCTCCCAGAACAACATCCGTGACTCCGCCTCGCCCCCTCTCGCACGGCCTTCTAAAAGGTTTCCTTTATGCATTGTTTCGTTCCATGTGATCCTGATGCAAAGTGTCTTCGAGCATCCTGAATAATGCTGTAGGGAAAAAGCATGTGAACGCCTATGTGCAATGCCTACATTTAGAGTCTTCACTTGAGACAATGCAATTTCCCCCCGCGGAGGAATCAAGTATCTATCTTGAGTTGAGATATTTTCAACTCAAAACTCTTCCGAGGATCTTGGAGAGTCCCTGCAGCTATGATTCAGGGTTATTGTCTTGTATTCTGAGTGGAACCCTTAAACTGGACAGATTGTCAAGTTTGGGAACTTTGAGTCTATTGTTGTTAGAAGAAAGAGAAATGGTCCTCCTATCTATCTATCTATCTATCTGTCTATCTATCTATCTATCTATCTATCTATCTATCTATCTATCTATCTATCTGTCTATCTGTCTATCTGTCTATCTGTCTATCTGTCTATCTGTCTATCTGTCTATCCGTCTATCCGTCTATCCGTCTGTCTGTCTGTCTGTCTGTCTGTCTGTCTGTCTGTCTGTCTGTCTATCTATCTGTCTATCTGTCTGTCTGTCTGTCTGTCTGTCTGTCTGTCTGTCTGTCTGTCTGTCTGTCTGTCTATCTATCTATGTATTCATCTATCTGTCTGTCTGTCTGTCTGTCTGTCTGTCTGTCTGTCTGCCTGTCTGTCTATCTATCTATGTATTCATCTATCTGTCTATCTATCTATCTATCTATCTATCTGTCTATCTGTCTATCTATCTGTCTGTCTGTCTGTCTGTCTGTCTGTCTGTCTGTCTGTCTGTCTGCCTGCCTGCCTGTCTGTCTGCCTGCCTGCCTGTCTGTCTGTCTGTCTGTCTGTCTGTCTGTCTGTCTGTCTATCTATCTATGTATTCATCTATCTGTCTATCTATCTATCTATCTATCTATCTATCTATCTGTCTATCTATCTATCTATCTATCTATCCGTCTATCCGTCTTTCCGTCTGTCCATCTGTCCGTCTGTCCGTCTGTCTATATACCTACCCAACTACCAGTCTATTCATCCATACATCCTATTACTTTCACTAATTCAAACCTCTCAATAAAGGAAGCACAACAGGGTTTCCATCAAATTCCAGTAAACTTACACTTAATGATTTGAATATCCCTCTTGATGAAGTGCTTTGGCAGACAACAGAAAGACAGACAGACAGAAAGGTAGACAGACACACTGACAAACTGGATGGGCGTCATACCTGTCTGAAGCCGAGCCTGTAGGCTACGATGCGGTCCACGGCATTCGGGTTCATCTGGGTCCACTGGAGCTTGAAGCCGTAGACCGGGGGCCGGTTCTGCCACAGCGGGCTGTAGGTGTCGTAGTAGAACTCTGGAGCGTAGGCCTTGCCTGGAAAGAGAAGAGAGGGCGCATATTAATGAGACAACCTTAATTAAAACGAATGCGGTTCCTTTACGGCAGAGAGACCCCGATAGTCATACCGAGCTGACATGAAAAACAAGTCCTCCTCAAAGTGGAAGTGTTTGTTTTATACACCCCGCCCATGTGCCAAGGCAAGGAGGCATAAATTAATAGATTTGTAGACGATGGAAATCTGATTTTAGAACAACTCTACTCTCACATACAGCAAATTTGTTGTCTAACATTGACAGTTTTCTTTGGTGCTGTCAGCAGCGAGTTCAAATTGTCACTCTTTATTAATGATCAACAACCCCTTGAGATAACTTCTAACTTCCACGACCTGTGGGATGACGAGAGCACGGCATTCCCACCGGGACCATCTTACCATGGTTTCAACGACTGATTGCCTCTCCAGCGGGGTGGGTGGGTGATCACCAGTGAAACATAGAAACATGGACGTCCAAACAGGTATTTGACAAATCGGAACGATCAAAAATTCTTGTCACTACAGCGGCAGTGAAGGAAAAGAAAATAGAGACATATTCAGGTGGTGGGTGTGACTCATTCATATATAATCTCAGGTATAAAGTACTCAGTCATGGGTCTTGTACTGATGATAAAGCAGGTTATACTATGTGTTTTACTTTCACGTGTTTTACTTTCCACATTTTTTTCCATACTTATTCCTTTACATTAAAAAAAACACCATTATTTCTTGTCATTAAGACAGCTGCGCGTTGACGTTTGTCTGAAATAGACGATGGCAGCTGAGTTTCTGAAACTATGAGTATTTGGTTGTTTTGCCGTATTCGCGACGCAGTGTATTTTCACCTGCTCATTAGCTTCTCGATGCGGCCCTTTGAAAATCAAAATCCATCCAGTCTTGACATTTTTTTTTGTTGTATTTTGAGCCTTTTCAGCATCTTCCTTTATGTGTCATCTCCTTGACTGAGGATTTTTTATTTCATTGTTTAGTCTAAATCGATCTCAATGGAGTGACACTAGTGCGGATAAATATAAATACTCAAGATCATGGTGAGCGCACCAACAATCAACAAACCCTGCCAGAGCACTTCCTGGTTTTGCGATGGCGTCAAAAAAAAAATCAAAAATACCGCACGTTCCTTTACTCCCATCCCTTCTTGTCCGATTTAATGTATCTTGACAAAACCCAAGGCGGGTGAGTTTTAATAGCCGCGGAAAAGACAAGTACAAGAACTCCTGTTAGCTCAAATGCCATCATTAGCCATCAACTGCGCGGTTGTAGGAAGCCGTAGCAACTTTGCTAACGTCCGCCGGGCGATTGCGTGGAACCTGTCAAGCTAGCTTATGTCACCCATGAGCTACGACGGCGTTGTTCTCCGGCGTAGATGCTTTCAAACGATCCCAAAGACCCGTTGGAGCACACACCCGCCTCTCGGACTGGAGAAGAAGTGTGAAGGCATCCAGGCGGCGTGGAGATTCTGCACAGCCTGCTGGAAGGGAAAAGACCCATTCGATCGCATTTCGCCAGCCCGACCCCCTAACAACCTCCCCCCACCAGCCCTCTAACCCCGAGGAAAATACAGAGAGCGCGAAAGCCCAAGCTTCTGAAGACTTCCGCTTATGGTCCAGGGGTGAAGAGTTAAGGAGTTGAAAAGAACTTAAATTTTCCGTCCAACCCTGCATCCATTAAGGAGCTTTGCTCCCAGGGGCCATGCGCAGCCACTCAAACAGATTCCACCATATCTGAGATTTAGTTTCCTCAGAATCGATCTACATATAAATGTAAAAGCCCCCAAAAATAGTCAACTAAGATGACTGGATATTCACCCAAAAGTGTGGTCGTAAGTTTTGGAAGTCAACTCCCCCCACTTCTTTTCCATTTGGTTCATTCCTTTCTTCCAAAGATGAGACAAAGAACGAAGATCCTTAACAACATCGACATGTCCAAATGTCACCGGCAGTGAAGGGGAAAGTTGTGTCTTCTTGTAAAAATCTTTGCTACACTGTAAGCTGCGCTGCACATGGAGAATTTAGACGGACACTGTAGAAGTAGGTTAACATATAATAGGTTAACTTTTTCTAAACTTTTATAAATTTTGCTCAGAGATTCAGCTTTTTACGAGTGGCGGCAGAAGTTCAGGCTCTTCCTTCATTTCATCCAGTCGGTGAAACGAGAGTCAGAGGACTGGGCTCGGCTGCGAGCTGCGAACATAATTCTCACAAGAATCGTTGAATTCTGTCAAAATGATTTGTTTTGTTTTTGACGGAGTCGCGAACCCAAATGAACGAACGGCTCTTGTGGGGGTGACTCCAGACTCCCAAGTCATTTCAAAGATCTCTTGCATCACTACCATGTACATGCGCGTCAACGTCTCCACCCGGTAAAACAAAAAAAGCTTATCAATATTACTGCAGCCCCTCCGTGCCCATTCAGTTATTTCCAGGCCCGAGAGTTTTTCCGACTTTGGTTGATGAAGAGTGAAGCTGAGTGGGAGTGTTGGGGAGCGTTTCGGGGGGTTGGAACCTGTTTCCTTCAACGCATTTGTTTATTAGTTGGGCAACGACGTCTCTAAAATCGATGTCAATTTCGGGCGGTTTCTGTTGTGAATATCACTCGAAGTGCGACCGGGTTGTGTTTTGTTCTGCTGCTCTGAGTTCCGTTATCGTCTGCTCTGATTGGCATTGTTCCGTTCAGAAACGAGGGAACTAAAACCTGCGAACGGCGATTATTAAAAAAGAACTACAGACAGATTTATTCACACACTTATACAACGTATGCACTTTCAATGTCCACGGTCATAAAAAAAAAAAGAAGAGAAGAATATCAAGTAAAAAAAAAATCAGTAATGTGATTTTAAAGGGAAATCCAGATTTGCAGTGTCATTCCACTCGATGGTTTTTATCAATTTAACAATCCCATAATCGGCCACGGAAATAAATCGGGATTAAGCGGCGGGGGCATTTTGTTCTGCATTTTAGACGATAAATCAGGTTAATGATGCTTTATGATTATTTGGATGGCGGACCGCAGATCGGGACGCCTGTCCACGGATAGAGCTGTTTACAAATGCGATATTCTAATCCCAGGGGAAAAAGGGGGGAAACGCTCATTCATCAATAAGATAAAAATCATCAGGAGGAAAGCACATGAAAGTGAGGAGCGTGTACAGAAATGGCCCTGTCATGAAACAAGGTTGTTTTTTAAAATATTGTTGAGATTCAATGTGCTTCAATGTGCTTTTAATGGCTCTAAAGTGTGCCATTCGTCTTTTGATTCAATACTACTTTGTGCTTTCCGTTCAAGAAGGAACTATATTGATGGGACGACCACCAGACCAAGCTACTAGTCGCAAAAGAATTCAATATGTAAACTGCTTCTGTGCTTTATTCCCTTTCTACTGATGTTACAGTGGAAATAAACGAACATAATCACGATGACCAAGGCTATTTATTATCCACCGTAAAAAGAAGGTTGGAAGTGCTGCTGTGTCCCAAGTAAGCTGTTTTTTCCGATAATTTTTGATTTTCCATTTCACACGAGGCAGCTCAATACCTCCATTGTCTCGTATAGATTACAGTTTATACCTCCAGATAGAAATAAAGGGTCAGCGACTAACCGTGGCAGTTGTCATGGTTACCAGTGTAGCAAATAGACGTACGAGTAAATAACATTGTTTTTTCTTTCCATGTTTTAAGCTTTTAAATTAATTTGAATCAGTTGGAGAAAAGTCTAGCCATTGTCATGAAGTATGACATGTTTTACTTTTATCATTATTTGATTGCTGTGCTTAAACAGCCTTTGTGTAGTAATACACTGTATGTAGCCTAGCCCCTTTTGTCTCATTACAACTTATTTCATGTTTATTTTTGTACCCATGTGTATCCATGTGTATGTTTATTTATATTTGGATGTTGTATATGATATGTACCCTCATGTATGTATTTATATATGTATCCTTATGTATGTATTAATATATGTATCCTTATGTATGCATTGGTATGATATGTATCCTTATCTATGTGTTTAAATATGTATCCTTATGTATGTATTTATATGATATGGATCCTTATGTATGTGTTTATATATGTATCCTTATGTATGTGTTTAAATATGTATCCTTGTATTTATATGATATGTATCCTCATGTCTGTATTTATATATCTTCTTTTTAGTTTCACGATGCCTCGCGCAATAAACTAACTAAGGAATTTTCAAATTCCGCTCAGCACAGTAAAACTAGTCAAATATTACTTCAAGAAGTTTTACATTGGCAGTTCTTTAACCAATACCTTGCAATATACTCTATATGCGTGAGCAACATTACTCCTGCAGAAAAGCTATATTCATGTTAATTATACAAAGATGGAAATGAGCTCCTACCTATATATACTGTATATTCAACTTACTGTATTACATTTTAGGAGTCAGTTAGTCGGTCTATTAGAAATAAAAAAAAATATTTTTATTTTTTCCTAGGACATATTGTGTGCTATCACCGGGTGCGTTGCATTACATTTCACTGCATATATGTATGAAAGTATGTATATGTATGTGACAAATAAAAATCTTGAATCTTGAATCTTGAATCTATCCTAAATAAAATCTTTTCTAACAAAATCAACATTCACTTATTCTTTGTTATAGTATTTTATCACATATTCTATTCTCCATCATTACTTTTACTCAGTAAATACCTCAAACTGTTGAGTTCCCTAACCCACTAGAGGGTCAGGTGAGTTGAACATACAACCACAGGAGAAAGACATCAAATGTACTGTACATGAACTGTAATGGATTTATTTCCTTCCTCCTGTTTCTAACCTCTGAAACAATGCAGTGACTCGTGAGAGCTCGGTAACACGCTTTAGGCCAAAACTTGACCTTGTTTGCAGCCTTCTCCCCACATTGAAAGGGTATGTGAGCATAATGTCTCGGACTTCAAAAGAACATCTTGTCCTGCCATATGCTTGGCTCTGCTCCGTGGTGTTAGGCTGATGTGTGATGTGGGCTCTTGTGGCAGAAGCCACCTTTACGTTTGAACACGCAGCTGGCGAAGGTAAACCCTCAGAGTATCCTAAAAGGATACTGGAGGCTTTAGACACATACTCTTTGGAGCACAGAGTATTTTAAAAGTGTTGTGGAGACCTGGAGAGTATTTTAAAAGGGTACTGGAGACTATAGACATGTACTTTAAAGGAGACTACTTTAAAGGGGTGCTGTCAACTTTAAGTTTATGCGTGAGGTACAGACTGAATATTTTGCTGAGCTTTTTCATTAGACAAGTATTCATTAGGATTGAAATCATTGACAGTCAACATCTGCCAATAGGCCATTTGGGCCAAATTTACATTTCTGCAGAAATTAAATGGCGTCGGTTCCAAAATGGCTGGTTCGAATCAGATCTTGAGACAAATTTCCCTGGTCCGGTAGAGTTTGTGTCAGAATTTTGGGACCATTGAAGCGCTCTGCTCCATGCACATCCTGAAAAATACTCCTATCTTACAAGTGCAGCTGGTGGCGCAGAAAACAAATAGCTATGAGGTGGGATTTAAGTTGGAATAAACACCAAAACAATCTTAAGAAAGGATATCTAAGTACGTTTCTATGGAATATACATTTTTATATCCAGATGAGATTATAAAAAGATACCACTTTAAACAGATTATGAAATGACGTGGACTTATCAAAAGCAATTCAAGGTTTTCCAGATGCACATCAATGAGATGAAGATGTATCATATGTAAATTAATTCCTCAGACAGTGCGGTGAAACACTTAAATATTGGAATAAATATTGGAAAACCTCTTGAAGTGCCTTTAATGTAATTAAAACTGAAGGAATCACTGAGCTAACACAAATGTAAACCTTGATTCTATCATTGCTGTCATTAACGCTGTCAATGAGCGTATAATTCCATCAGACCGCTGGCCAGAAAAATCCAGATATTCTTGGTCTCTATAAAGTCCAGGTCAAATATAGATCATTAATTCCCGTTATATGCACATGGGCAATGGATGTAATGCTTATCGATGTACATAGCTTTTCAAGTGGGAAATTTCAGCAGTGCTTCTATAAATGCCATAAAGAGAAAGCACATAAAAATATATGTATATAATTTCAATTTACTGGGGCCGCTTAAGCAACCCAAGAACACCTAACAAAAAAATGTACAATGTTTTAAAAGTGCTTTTAAATGTTGATTCATTATTTAATGTGATTTATCTTTGGGTCACTGTAATTTTTTTTACACTATTTTGGTGAAAAGTACTTTCATGTGACTAATCTCATAAGAAAATTATTTAAAAAAATTAAAATTAAAAATTTAATGTGTAGAACAATTTTACGGCATGTTACAAAGAGAAAAAAAGGAAACCAATAAATACATTTAAATTTAATTAAAATAATTACATTCATAAATCAATTCAAGAGTTAGAATTTTTTTAAATAAAAAATAAGGTGGACCATTAAAAAAACCCACTCTTTCCACTATTTAATCCTGCTCTTGTATAAGCGATTGACCTCCGGGGGGAGTTGAGCCGTCGTGCTAAACAAAATGTCACGGCAACTGTGTCCTTGACTGAACCGTATATTTGGAATAAACACCACATGGACTAACTTTCCAGGGGTGTTCAGAGTGATACAGGGAACCACAACAACTACTGTTGTTGTTATCGTTTTTTTTTTTACAGGTGGAGATAAGTGGCTTTCTCCAAGTTCCTCTGCATTTTGAAACAAAAAAGAAGAGCATACTGAGAACTTTGTCGTGTATTGTATAATCATGGTGAGTGGGCTTCGTGGAACAGAACAGAACAGTATAGAATATAATAGTAAAGAATTTAATAGAATGGCTGGGTGTGCTTGGCGCAGGGCTCCCCATGTGGTCTCCTTCGTCGCACCAGGTTGCCTGGGTACCTGTCCTCTGGCGCCCCACACACCTCTCAGTGTGCGGGGCGCTCATCGCTGAGGGGGTGGGCTGTGGGTGGTGGGGCCGTTTGCCGCCCTCTGTTCTGTGGTCCGCATGCGCAGGGGCTGGAGGCTGACTAGGGGTCTGATGGGGGAGCGGTGCTGTCCGGCATGGCGGAGGCGCATGGCGGGCTGCTCTGTGCCCGTGGCTGGTCGTTGTGCATTGTGTGCCTCCGGGTACGGGATGTGGGCGTGCCATGGCGTGGTCGGGTCCGGGGAGAAGGACCGCATGGTCACTTCCCGGCCTGCTGCGCCTGTTGATTTGGTTGCGCTTCGCCTATCTCTGCCAGTGCCAAAACTCATACTCAGTACATACACCACACAATAGTCCTCGGGTTTGCAGGACGGGTGGGGTTCGAGCTATGTGGGTCGGGATGTGGCAGGGGGCTACGATCTTACCTGTCATGCTCCTGCCCCGACATGCTTCTCTTCCGTACCAAAATTTTAATTCCACTCATATTAGCCTAGAACACATACACTGGCACATAAATCCTACTCTGAACAACACTCCACCAGACCAGGGTTTGTGGGGCAGGAGGGGTGCGAGTAATTCGGGTTCAAGTTGCTTGGCGGACTCGCAACCCCACACCCTGTAATTTTAACTGCACTTGCCAACAGCACATATTGAGCACTGGGGTTTTCCGGGTTGGTGGGGCGATGGTGCGTTGGTGTAGTGGCGTGGTTGGCCGGGGGCAGCAGGGTGAGCCCGAGTCCTGGCAGCTTGCGCATGGTGGTTTCTGGCATGTTGCGACCTGACGGGGTTGCGAAGAGTGCTGCTGGGCGCCTTCCATGGCCCCTGGGGGGCCGCTTGCTGTTGTGGGTGTGGGTTAGGATGCGGGGGGCGGCTGTCGGCCTCTGCTCCCGCTGCGGCTTCTCTGCGACGGGTTCCCCGAGTGCCGGGGGTTTGTGGAGTGCCCATATATCTGGCGGTCTGTCGGCATCGGGTGGGGGGGGGGCTTACGTCCTCATTTACGCTTCGTCCTCATTTACTGCCATAACTATGACAGGAAGCGATCACGTGACCAGTTGCTGTTGCAACTATTTTTTCAATACATGTTGTCGTCCAATGTTTTTGTTTTTCCATGTACATGTTGTTATTTGTTTCCATGTTCATGTTTTTCCATGTACACGTTGTTGTTTGTCTCCATGTTTATGTTTTTCCATGTACATGTTGTTGTTTGGTTCTGTGTTTATTCGTCTCACCTGTGGTGAATCTTGGAGTAGTGATTAGTTGTTCATAGACCAAAACACGGTAAAATAGTTCACCAAACAGGGGGGTTGGTGGTGGTTCTGTATAACCAAAAACTGTGCTCGTGTCATTCTACAGGTCGTTCACAGGACAGCGTTATTGCAGCAGTTCTTGATGATTTAAGAATTAATAAATGGTTGCATTGCAGGTTGAGAAGTTGAACTCCACTTGCAGACTAACTATGTCTCCATGCAATAGCATACAAATACTCTGTGTTGTATGCCCAGCATGCTGACAGCACAGGTTAAAAAAAAAATAAAGAATAGAATAAAATAGAATAGAAAAAGAATAAGGAGCGTGTGTCCTTCAAGGCTGACGGCTTCCCAGACAGATCACTGGGAACACGGCTTGTACGCCCGTACGCTGTGTATCACGTCAGTCATTACTGTTCATCCATCACTGTCACTGCGCTGTTCCTCCTTCTCCGTTTGAACAGGAACAGGAACAGCAACAGGAACAGGAACAGGAACAGGGGGGGTTTAACTATAGCACTTTAAAGATGATGGACACCCAAATAGCCTTTGGGACGGCAAAGTAGTCCGTGGCTATATGTCACTTTTTTTTTTTCATGATTTATGGATGTATGGATTTATTATTATTATTGTTATTATTATTATTATTATTAGTAGTAGTATTATTAGTATTATCATTTGTTATTGTATGATTGGTTAAACAGAATTTCCATTGAAGGTCTATTTTTAACCTCCCCCTGACCCTTAAAAAATGAATACAAAAATGTAAAAAAAAAAGATAATAATAAAAGTGATAATATATAAAATAAAGAAGGGTTTTGCTTTACTTTACTCGGGTCCAAATGTACTTACTTTTAACTTTTAAGACAATTTTAAGTGTATCAAGATGTTATGGTTAATATTTTCCATTTTATTTGGTGTGTGGGTGGGAGCACAGTGGACTTTATATTGTACTTTGTACATCTGTTGGTAATAAATGCATATATGGATTTTTACTTTTTTATTTTGTTCTATTTAAATCATACCGTTTTTGGTAATTTTATGAGAAGCATGTTGAGTTTACTTGTGCAGGAAATGTGTGAAATAAAAATTAACGTTACGTGAACTTGACTTTTTCTCCTGCAGAGGTTTGAAAATTAGTCATCCCCAGGAATAGACAGGTTACAAGGTTATTTCGCGGTGGATTCATTGAGTGGAGTCTAGTTGCTCATTTCAAGAGAAGAAAAATAAACAATGAAGAAACATGCATAGTGATAAAAACAAAAGGTGCAACAGGGCCAATGAAGGCGCTTCTGTTTAAGTCAATTCCAAATGAAGTAAACACAATTTAATTTATTATCACTGGCAATTACCTTTATAAGAGGTCCAGCCCACAAGCAGCCGCTTGTTCGGCAGCCCCTTACTGTTATTGTTCGGGAAAAATTCTCTGAATTTTGAAGCCAAAAAACTATCTGGAACACCAGCTTCCGCATAACACATGAACATGGTTGCGTCTAGTTTGAACCGCGCTGTCACAAAGACCTCGTTGTTGAAGTTTCATCCAAATCGATCCACATACAGAGCAGATATTAGTGAATAACCAAACAAATTTGACCTGAAATGTTCAGCTGGTCTTGGTGTACTGACACATCACACGTCTCGTTCGAAAACAAACGAGATGAGATATACAGTAAGACGCTTTATGACATCATCATATTATTTAATATAAATGTACAGATAAATGTACAGATTGAACGTCCAAACACGGACAGTTGTTTGAAAGACAGGAGGGTTGCGCCGTATAGACCGCATAGTGGTTGCTCCGTGAGACAAGCAACCAGGAGACGACAGAGCAGGGGGAGCTTATGCTCAAGTGAACTCGAGAAATCGTGCTGCGTTTCAGAGAACCCGGGAAACTGTAAAGCGCACCCAACATGACTAAACTGGACCCTATATTTTGCTGCCTGCAGCTATATTTATTATTATTAGTGTTTTTATCTGTCTGTCTGTCTGTCTGTCTGTCTGTATATCTATCTATTTATACATCCATCCATCCCAACATCCATCCATCCGTCCATCTTAAATAAGAGCAGAAATAAGTATACCAAAAATCAATCAATGCTCAGCAATAAGATGAATGGGAACGAATGAGCGGTGTGATGGAAGTAAATTCCAGATAATTTCTAAAACTTTTTTGTGTGGAGAGCGTTTATGCCCAAACTCTAAAACTTTTAAAATAATTGTCAAATATGTTGAATTAGTTATTGACTTTAAGATTTTGTGTAAGTGAAGGAGAGGGAGTGAATATTACAAGGGGAATGCAGCAACTAACCATTTTATTCGGCCATCACCGCCACAAGCCTTTGATATCTGGATTATAATGTACAGCAGTAACAAGAACAAAATAAAGAAAGGAAAAAGAAAAGTGAAAATCTATGCGAGTGCGAAGGACTACAATGACATTTCAATATCAGTCAAGCACACTCCGCAGATTCCCTACATCACGTCTTCCTCATTTCTCACTTTAATGTAAAAAAAAAAATGACTCACACAATGAGAAACAAATTTAGTTTCCATTGTTTCTATTGTATGTTCAAATTCACCCTCTGATTCAGTGTTTCCCAACCTGGGGGATTAGTCCCTCAAGATGGGCTGCGCAGAGTTCACAGGAGTGGTCAGGAGCACTTGGGCGATTTGAGACGTATGTTTCCTAATAGCCAAATATTGGCTCCAAAGTCCACATCAATGCATGTTCATATACATTTAACAAAATCCATGAGTATATGTTACAATGTGTAAAAACCTCACTCTCTATACCATGAAAATCGAACCAGTTTAGACAAAAAGGTCCGCTGACGGCTAATAAATACATGCAAATTACCTGCATTGCGTCTTATAAATAGGGGTTCTCAGATTGAATAAGGTGATTTAAGGGGGTCTCTGAGGTTAGAACCCCTTGTTTGATTGCAGAAAAAGAAAAGGAAAACAGCCTTCTGTTGAAGATATGTTTTTTATAGTTTCCATTCGTTGAAATGTTTCATTTTTCTCATTCCTATTTTTCTCATTTCTACAGTATTAGATGAAATCATATCATATCATTTGAAACACCAATTCTTCTAAGTACTGCTATTTGTTCTGGTGATCCTATTGTTAATTCCAAAGGATAAATCTAGTCTAAGGAGCAGTGCTGAGACTCGGTGCCAGCGCTCAGCGGTGCAGATTACATCCCTACCGGGAATCTAACCTACGGCATTATTATTTATTTAATGGCCAATTTGGCCATGGCTGCCAACTCCCCGTCTTCTCCACAGATGTCCCTGCCGCCTGGCACACGAGACTCCATGCACAGGCACGCCACCGCTTGGGGAGGCAAGAGGGTTTTTATCCATCCCTCCATCCATCCATCTACAGTATCTTTGAATGGAGGGATGAAGGTGTGAGAGGGAGGGAGGGTTTATCTCTGCTGCTATGTATGATGTTGCTCCGTTTAATCGACCTGTCGAGGCCCGAGGCCAAACCTGCCGACTGATATGTTTTATTATTTATAATACTGGGGGGTAACAAAATAAAGTTTTGTGAGTCAGGCAAAGGTTTCATTTTTAAATATTTATGAGTAAACTATAATTTTGAGCACTTTATTTTTAATATGTTTTTCATAAATATACAGAATGTCCAAAATAAAGAGCTTTGTTGGATGTATCCATCTATCTTTGGATGGCCTGATGCATGTCTGAGAGAGGGCTTGGTTCATCTTGGTTGGCATACAACCAAGATGAACCAAGTGTGTGTGTGTGTGTGTGTGTGTGTGTGTGTGTGTCGGTGGCATGTTGACGCTTGTTCCTCTGTTTAATAGACCTGCCAAAACTGCTGACTAATATGGTTGTATTATCCCCCCAAACCACCCGAAAAACTCCTATAGAGATACTCTACAGGAGGAGAAAAAATCTCCACGGTTAAGTTTCCACAACATCAAAACAAACAACCCAACTGGCAACTCAACTGGTAACCTGGCCTGTTGGGTGGCCAGTTGACTTTCTTAACGGGGTGACGTTATGATCATCCCCCATTTTAGTGGCTATAGAGTTCCAGGAGACAAATTGGAATTGGAAATCTTTCAGGATAAGAAAAGAGGGTGAAAAAAGGGGGGCACATCAGATTTCATGGAGGATGGATGGAGCGATGGAGGAGGGAAGGAGCCAGAGCTGATTTTTAAGCACCGTGCTCCTGCACCCGGGGCGCGACTAAAGGAGCCTCCGTACCTTTGGCAGCCGCCGAGAACCAGATGGTGGGAATCTGGAGCACTGGGAGGGAGGGATGGAGGGGTGGTGAGAGGTTGCAGGAAATTGGAGGGAGGGAGGTGAGGCTGAAGAAAACAAACGGCTGGAGGACACAATCTGCTCTCCCCCTCCGCTCTACCTGTTTTCACTCTGGGAGGACTGATAGATAACGCTGACGTGAGAGGTGCGTTCATCTCTTCAGCCCACGCCCCCCCAGCTCACACACTCAGCTGACAGGCCGAAAGAAGGAACGACATGGGAGAGAGAGAGAGAGAGAGAGAGAGAGAGAGAGAGAGAGAGAGAGAGAGAGAGAGTGAGAGAGAGAGAGAGAGAGAGAGAGTGAGTGAGGGAGAGAAATGCAGAAAAAAAATGCAGACGATTGACCCGAAGATGAAGAACAAATAGAGATGGAGAGAGAGGAGGAATGGGGACGGTTTAAAGGATGGCGATGGAGAGAGAGAGAAGATAGATAGATAGATAAATAGATGGATGGCTAGATAGATAGAGCGGTGGCCTCCAAAGGGGTTAGATGGGGGAAGGAAAGAGTGACAAATACTCCTCCGTCCCACCCCGCAGCTCCCTCGCTCTAATGCGAGGTCTGGGAGATTGAAATTTGGCCTCTGGTTTCCAAACTAATCTGGTGCTGCCATAAAAAACAACAACAATAACAACAAGCAGAAAATCACCGCCAGCCTCTTCCGGTTGTGATATCACAGAGGTTTTGTTTGGTGGAAAAATGGACGGAAATTGGTCATTATATTACACTTTGTCGTTTTGCTCTGAATAGGAGATCTGATTAGTGTTTGTGGTTTCCTTGTAAATAACCAATTGCAGCCATCTAAGGAACACACCCCATAATAGGTAAATCACGCCAGCTGGAATTGAGGAGCTGACACGTACATGGCCAGATCTGTAGGAAATCAATGGATGCGTAATGGAGGAGGCTCTGGCTGTTTTAAAAGAAAATATGAGCATTTTCTACATTTCAAATCACATTTTTAGCACTTTTTAAAAATATTTTATATTTAATTGTCCAAAACAAAAAACGTTGAAAATTTTCTAAACTGTCTGTTTCAAAATTGTTGGCTTTTTTCAATGCTATGAGAAATAAAACACATTTTTATCACTTACATTTTTATATTCTTAATAGCTATGTGTCCAAAATAAAGACATTTTTATACCTATAACAAGGAAAGTATGTAAATTTCATAAACTTTGTACATTTCATAATCTGTAATAATTTTCCAATTTTAAATTTTCAAATATGTATGATAAAAATCCCCTTTTATGAATTTTAATATTTGGGTTATCTACACACCCAAACTAAAGAATTCTGTAAGATCTTTTGATTTTGCAATTAAAATTTGGATGAGCAAAATCTGCATTTTTACCACCAGATTAGTACGATTCCTTATATATTTATTTGGGATGTGTAGATGTAAGGAATCGCACAAATCTGGTGGTAAAAATGGCGATTTTGCTCATCTCTTATTTGGGATTTTGAAACTTGTTTCCTCACCTGTGACATGGAAGGTGCACTTGCCAGCCCCAGCCTCATTGATGACATTGCAGGTGTACTCTCCCCAGCCGTCGCGGCTCAGGCTGCGGATGGTGTACTCCGTCTCGTCCTTCTGCTCGGTGAAGGCCCCGGCGTGGATCAGCCGGTTGGACAGAAGCCACTCGAAGCGCAGCACGCGGGACGGGTGCGCCCGCAGCACCCGGCACGTCATCACCACGGGACGCCCCAGGCCCTGGCGCATCTCCATGGCTACCGGCTCCACCGTCGGTGGGTCTGGAGGTGGAGGCAGAAAAAACTTGAGACAAGTTTGTTGGACGTTTGGGGTGAAGCGATTCGGGTTTAATGCCCGATCCGAAAGCCCATCCGGCTGTTGGAACCTACCCCCTCCTGGTCATCAGAATTTCCAACTTCAGCTTTATTTGCGAAGAGTGAAAAAATAGAAAATTCACATAATTCATTAATAAAAATAAAAGAAGACACATCATTATTTTATATACTGAATCTGAAAAACGTCCCCCCCCGTAGTGGGCATTGACGTAGTGCGTCTGGATTTTTGGAGAAATTGTTTCAGATAAAAAAGTGACTTCCGGTTATACCTGTCAGATCCACAACATTTCAATGCAGACCCTGCAACTTACAGAGGTTCGGTGGGTTCTGCATGCAGTTTCCGACTCTACATAAGAAATCAATGAAGTGGGATTTACACTGAATCTTATCCACTAAAACCGATCTGACTGTTGGAATCCCCCCCTCTAGTGGCTCCATCATAATGCATATGTCTGGCTTTCGCAAAAAGTTGAAAATTTGCCTTCCGGTTGTCCTGTCAGATACAAAATTTGACGCAAGAGTTGAAAAATCAACAGATTCCGGAACCACGATCGGATGTGGAAATCTCACTTCCCGTAGGAATTAATGGCACTTCCAGTGAGTTGTCGTTTGTAAGGTACGTAGGTGCTCAGGTCTTAGTACACATGCACTAGTACGTAATCGTCACTATCGTGTCACTATTGCAAAATAAGGTTTGTGGGAAAAAATGTCAGAAGTCACAAATAAAATAGTGCTGAACCCGATCGTACTGAAATTAGTTGGAAGAACTTTCACCACCTTCCGGACCGGATGCAGAAAATCTTGCACTTTCCCACACACAATAGAAATGAATGGGACTTGAATGGGTTGTTGTTGTTTGTTGGATTCAGTGTAAAGTGGGGTTAAGGCCAAAGTCAGTCAATGACCAGTGTGTGTTATCTCCACAAGGAAGATCGATAGAAGGAAGCCTCAAGAAATAAAAAGCAAAAAAAAAGGAGGGAAGAAAAAAAATACTGGACTGAGGGAAGTGGGGGAGAGTGTTTTCAGTAGGGACAGGTGGGGGGAAAAGGGTCTTATTCTGAATAAAACGATAAGGAATCTCCCGAGAAATGAGAGGGGGAGGAGCAGTGCAAAAAGAGATAAAGTAACATGTAATTAATCACAGCAAAGAGAAGTCGATAAACCCCGCGCTGAAGAAAGAAAAATGATGAGCAGAAAACAATCACAGGAATCAATCAAAACAGTATAGGGACGGAGGACATTCATTTTTTTCTTATTTTCTAGCTGAAAAAAGGTAGAAGCAGCATTTTGGAGAAAAAATAATCATCAGTCGTGCATCGCTGAAAAAAAAAGATCAGTGAACAAGATTATGAAGTGCACGCCCAGGATTGAAAAATGTCAAATTAAAAAGTTGAAACTGACTCAGCGTCCTCACGTACAGTCGGAGCAACTTGGAGAGGACACCTGGAGCATGACAGAGCCCAGGCAGACCAACGATTGCGTGGCTGACCCATGCAAGAACCGTGACAGGATCGCGCGCGGACCCTGGCTGTAATTATATCGTAGATATTCCTGCGTTTATTTAATGAAAAATATACATGTTTCGGAACGGAACATATGTTCTGTACATCTAATACAATCAATATATACATATCTCATTTTAAAAGAATGGTTTGAAAGAATGAATGAATCTGTGTTTTTTTTGTAGATGTATTTATTTGCGTGTAACAGGTGTTATAATTGACCTAAAATAAATGTGAAATATTGCGACAAATGTAATCGTAATACTTAATGTATCGCAAAATCGTGCGTTTTTGCGCTGCAGGAACTTTTTTCATCGTTCTAAGGACTTTTTGGAAGAACCGTCCCTTATATTGTGTCTGCGCTGCAGGCACTACTGTAGGGACGATCCTAGTTCTTAGAACTCCGTTTTGAGAAACTCCTTCAGCTCCTGCTCCAGGACATATATTTAATTTTACGAAGTGATCTGAATGAAACAGAAAATCTCAGAGTGTGTGAGCCCGTGCTTTACGGAAGTGGGAACAAATTACAAATGACATCTTGTAAATCTAATATGAGTGACGATTCAGCAACAGGATTGATTATTTCTCGCCTCAAATTTGTTCATTAACGAATTTTAGTGGACTGGTGAGGTGAAATAAGTGAAAGTTACGGAGTAAACGCAAGACGGATTAGTGCTGAAACTGCTGGATGACGTCTCATTCGCGTCACCAGTGCCAGGTTCTCGAGGAGCTCCCCTACGTCCTAGTGCCCCTCAGGGAAAAAACATGTTGCGTCATATGGTGATATGACCCCAGATCCCAGATGATATATATTCCCACTCCTATATACAGTATATGCATTTAGAAATAGTTTATATATATGCATATGCATACACACATATATATATATATGTGTGTGTGTGCGTATACACACACACAGACACACACAGACACACACACACACATATATATATATATATACAGAGTATATATATATACAGAGTATATATATATATATATATATATATATATATATATATATATATATATATATATATATATATATATATATATATATATATATATATATATATATATATATATATAATAGTAGTGTGCCATTCTCATCTAGTGTGCTTGTATAAAATAAACACAAAACTTTCAGAAAATCATTGCTCTGTGTTCTCTGTGACAATTGAATGAGCTTGGGACAATGAACGACATGAAAACAATAACAAATCTATATCTATCAATCTATTAGATGGGGAGGGGGGCTATATTACAGTGTTTGTCTTACAACAATGTGTCTATCTTACCATTCAGTACGACACTGCATTGTTGTGGTCCAAGGCTAGATAAGATATCCATTATCAAGTTGACTCACTGTCATTATTGTTTGCATTTTATTTTGTCTTTCTTTTAGGTAAATACTTTTATAATACTTATACTACACTACTTCTTTCCATTTTAAATTTTAAAATTTTGTTTAAACTGTTTAAACTGTTATACTTTAAATTCTGTTTTATTTTAATCACTACTATGTCCCTATTTTATGTACTATGTAAAGTTGAGTTGGCTCTGAGACTAAGAATCTCATTACTGGTAATGATGCTTGCATTGTTATCAAGTATTTCGCAACAAACTTGAAACTATAATTAGACCTTGTTTGAGTGCTCTCATTACAAAGCTGTTGAACTTTGTAATTTTAAAAATGTAAATAACAAAAACAACTCCCATTTTGAAATTAAACAGCTGTGCAACATGTAGATTAAAATGAATCATTAA
The DNA here is from genome assembly GCF_960531495.2 of Zeus faber. Lineage (NCBI taxonomy): Eukaryota > Metazoa > Chordata > Actinopteri > Zeiformes > Zeidae > Zeus > Zeus faber. The sequence continues at coordinate 9,303,323 of NC_137189.1, forward strand.
GACCTGTTCTTATTCATATGACAAAAACAATTGAGCTTTGAAAGATGACCTCTGGTCAGGGTTCAAAGGATAATATTAGTAGTGAAAAACTGAACTCTCTCTGGAATGTGATTGTGTTTTTGTGAAGTGAGTGCCATCTCATGGTGACACACTGCAATTGAATAAATGGGTGCGTTTACAGTCTAAATTAAACACGCCCTGTCAGGACACATGAGGGGGGATTCCAGGCAAATGGCAGCCGGCTGGGAAGCGCATGGTGGTTGGCTGGAAACTGGCTGAAAGCTGGCTGCAAGTCAGCTGTCAGCCAGCTGGAAGAGGTCTCTTCAAGTGGCTCTTACTGAACCAATCAGCTCCAGGTGAATTATTTGGCAAGCGATAAAAACAGTGACCAGCGTGAGAAGTTGGCTCTCGGTGGCACAGAAAGGTGACCAGGGGCGTTGTTAAGGGTCGGTATTAAATTAGCCCCGCAGGGCCGGCTCTGTGCCCTGATCGCTCCTTTTCTGACGGTACCCACTGTGGCCATGGTGCACTGGTGCACCAGTGATCGCGCACAAAACGGTGTGTTTTTATTTTAGAGGTAGGTTTTCTTTTTCTCTGTTTCCTTATTGAACGAAACCAGCACCGTGTGTAATGGGGACACCTTCTCCGTCAATCTCTTATTCAGCACCCCTGTTGACAGCCCCGTCAAGCCTGGCTGGACTAAGCCCCTGATGTCTTTGCATCCTAGCAACGCCCCTGACTGTGACATTAACATTTCAGAGTGTGTAGGTTCAGAGTGCTCACATTGTGAATACACCGAGCGCTGCACATGTGTCCGTGCAAACATTACCATCACATTGTCATGAATAATTTGACATCTTTTCCTCTAAAGATGATAATACAGTTGCTTGAAAGAAGGAGTCACAACAGTCATTATGGGGGAAAATAAACAACAACGACAGCAAATGGTGGAGGAAAAAAAAAGAGGAAGACATACAAGAAAAGTAATTGCCTGAATTAAAAGAGCCCAACAAAATATAATGTCACTGGTAGAATAAACGACAGTTCAAGTCAGATGAAGGATTAGTGACATAGAGGTACAGTATATACACATATATGCATTTAAAACATGTACATGTATATATATGTACACACATATATATACACACACATATATAAATATATAAATATATACACACACACACACACACACACACACACACACAACATATATATACTGTATATATATATATATATATATACAGTATACTGTATATACAAATAAACATGTATAAAAATTTACTTGTTGTTTTGAACAAAAGCGTCTGCTAAATCATCTTGTGTAAAATTATACATAGAAGTGCATATACACCAATCAGATCCCAACTGGAGGTCTAGGCCAGGGCTGTTCAGGGTGGGAGGGGGTGTGGGAGGCCTTAAACCCCCACCCAGACAAAGAAAATCTCCCAGGAAAACCAACTTGAGGCTGAGAAATAAGTAGTAATAAGCTGATCTTTTGCTGTTATTTTTTATTTTTTATGTTATATATATTTTTTTTTACACAAATATTTTCTTTTGGTCTGTAAAATGGGTGTTTTGGCAAGGTGAGGGGAACGGGTTTTTGGGTCGTTGGCAGGAGAAGGGTTTGGGAACCACTCTGAACAAGTCCATTGTAAAATTTGATTATTTAAGGTAGAGCCAGTGAACATCCAGGCATTCACTGATCATGGAGATAAACAAATGTTCTGCACTTACAGTATCTTGGTTTCCTAAACATTGTATCATTCCTTCTCGATCAGCAAAGACATTTTAATTGCGATCAATAACTATATAACAGTGGTCCAATCTGTGCAGGAATGTATCTAGATCGGTCTAAACTGAATTCTAAAGCTGCTTCCACACATGCACTGCAACCCTGAAATGATCCGGACATTACCAGGATGAGCTGTGTGTGTGAACGCACAAATATCTGAATCATTTGACCCGGACTTTACCCAGCCAGCACCTGTGTACAAAGTCTGTGTAATGTCCGATTGAGCGGTATGTGTGAACAGAGCAGGTGATTGTCCGGAGCATTCACAGGTGAGCGAGTGGGCGTGCCACTCCTGTCAGCTAATAACAGGAAACTGAGGCTACAATTTGCACAGGCTCACCAAAAATGGACAATTGAAGATTGGAAAAACGTTGCTGCAACATTTAGATGGTAGGGTCAGAATTTAGCGTAAAGAACTGAAAGCATGGATCAATCCTGCCTTGAGGGTTAGGGTTAGGGTTCACACTGGTGGTGTAATGGTGTGGAGGATATTTTCTTGGCACACTTTGGGTCCCTTAGTACCAACTGAGCATGGTTTAAAGGCCACAGCATACCTGAGTATTGTAGCTGATTGTGTTTTCTTCAAGTATGTTTTCCTTGCACTGCATTCTCTGTCTGGTTGTAAGATTAAATAATGTAATGCTATTTAAAATTACTTTTAGGAGGATTTAAATGTATATTTAATACAACACAGTCAATTAATTCTATTATATAATTATAGGACCCAGAATCGCGATTGTGGCGCCTCCCCTTGCGGCTGCCTGCGCGAGCACCTTGTGTCGATTACGCACATTTTGGTATTTTTTAGTATTTATAGAGCTTATTGTGAGTAATCACCGGGTGTCATGACATTTCACTGCATATATGTATGAACGTATGTATATGTATGTGACAAATAATCTCTTGAACTTGAACTTGAACTTGAACAGTCAAAACATTAAAACCACTGACAGATGAAGTGAATAACATTGCTCATCTTGTTCCAATGGCACCTGTCAAGGGGTGGGAGATATTAGGAAGCAAGTGAACAGTCAGTTCTTGAAGTTGATGTGTTGGAAGCAGGAAAAATGAGCAAGCATAAGGATCTGAGAGACTTTGACAAGGACCAAATTGTGATGGCTAGGTGACTGGGTCAGAGCACCTCCAAAACCGCAGGTCTTGTGGGGTGTTCCCGGTACGCAGTGGTTAGTACCTACAAAAAGTGGTCCAAGGAAGGACAACCGGTGAACCAGTGACAGGGCCTTGGGTGCCCATGGGTGCCCCTATATATACACTGTATATATATATTATTATTATTTTTTTTTTGTGTATATATTTTTTGATTAGTTGTGTCCATATATCTTTCAGAGTTTGATTGTATATATTTTTTAACTTTTTAATTATTACCATTGATTCACAGTCTCAGGCTCAATCTCAGGCGTTTCGATTTTCAACCCAAACCCAACGGGCATATTCGCTTCCAAAGGGGAGGGGTTTCCTGAATCTCACCTCATCACATTAAAATTGTAGGTTTTGTGCTGGGCAGTGAGTCACAGCTCCTCTCCTGAGTGGCAAGACACCAAATTGCAGTAAGTGCAATTCCGTTTGCACAACGACACAAATGAAGACGGAGGCCACAGACATATGGAAAATGGAGAAATCTCAGCGAAGACGTCCTTCGAATGAAAGCCTGCCAACCACGTCCCAAGAAAAAACATGAAGATTGTGAGCACTTGAAAAAGAGGGTGTCCATCACCGCAGACTCGTGATGGACACCCTCTTCTGCCACACCCAGGTGATGGGATAAACAACATTTAGGGGCCAAACTAATGAAACAGGTCGGCCCTTCGTCCTCATTCTTCTCTTTCCTCGTCGTCTTCGTCCGTTTTGCTGTCGTTATCAACCTGTAGGCGTTTCTTTCCCCTCACGGATCACTGGGCAGCGGGCGTGACATTGGGCCTCCACACTTTCTTAGGCGAGACATGGATTTATATAGTCTATTCTTCAACCGTTCCGATCTGGCGCTCATGACACGTTCATGTCGCATGTTTTTTTTTTTCTCTCTCTCTCTCTTGCTGCATCCACTGCGGGGCGGGCTTTGGGAGCCATGCACAACGGCTTGACAAATGCCGGCCCGCCGGACGGACGGTCGGACAGATAGGGAAGGGTAAGGCGTTTTTGGCGGAATAATAATAACCTTTTGTCACAAAAAACGAGGCTGGAAATTGAGGCCGGACGGACTTCATTAGGAAGTCAAACATACACAGAATATGAAACGATTCCAACCCTGATTCCACTGATTTATAATGAGTCCCTGTGTTGAATAATGGAGGGGAGGCTGCTCCACATCAGTGCGTCCTCCCTTCCCTTCTTCCCCTCGCACAACGTTACCGCCACAATCAAACAATGAACGAACTTTGGCAGCAGCACTAGCAATTAGCATATTGTTATTAAGTGTTGAGGGATAAGTCGTGAATTAAGATACACAATTACCTCTAATCAATGTATACTTTTCAGGGGTGAGGGGGCGGCCTTCTGCTTGGCTGGCTAAGACGTCCATAAATTTGTTGTGGGACGGGAAAGTGGCCTCGTGCCCAGGAAAACATTCCCTGACCTTCTTGTCGACGCCGATTCAACGTCACTGATTGATTCACATCGCCGTTACGGAAAAACACATTACAAAAAATGTCCAGTCGCCGAAATATGGAAGGTGAGCTGGCATTCTCTCATTCTACTGTTAGCTCGGCGGCTAATGTGAAGGCTAATGTGAAGCACTCTGATATGATGTCACAATAGAGACAGCCCCATCGGGGAGAGTTGATGCAGAGAGTAATAATAATAATAATAATAATAATAATTATAATAATAATTATGTAATTCCTCATTATTCTCCCCAGACAAAACAGCTGTTTATCCTGGAATCCAGTCTCTTTTTCGTGTTTGCTCGGGAAGTGTTGGGGCAGAGGGTGGGGCTGGCGGACAACCGGCCATTTGCTTCATGTGAAAGGAATGGACGGAGCACAGGAACAGGAGGTCGAAGTGGAGCCTGAAGAGCATCACTGCCCCTGACAGTGACATCCAGGCTATGGGGCCGGCCGTATCCCTTCGCTCGTCTCCTTCCTCCACTTCTCTCCGTCCTCTGCACTTCCTCTCTGCTCCTCCTCCCATTTCTCGCCTGGAGTCGACAGGCGGATGCCAAGTTGGTTTGACTAAGAACATTAGGAGTTTCACAGCTGGGGATTAGGGCCTTTGCAATTCTATTAGGGTGTCTATTCTAAAGGCAGACATCTCTCCGGTTGCCTCCACCTTCTTCCTTCTGGCGCCGCCGCTGCCACCGAGCGCCAGATGCGGGTTTTTACATATCAAAGCTGTTGACTTGCCGGAGTCGCTTCTTCACACTCTCTAATGCTCTTTGCACCTTGATCAACTAACTAAACGAAACTCTGCACGTGGCGCGCCACCAAACTGGCCCATGGGCTCACGCAGGAGCGAGAGGAAAAGCATCTCGAAGGGGATTGGCTTGTTGCTTACACACCGAGAAGCCAGCCAAGAGGAGGAGGGATGGAGAGATAGAGAGAGAGAGAGAGAGAGAAAGTGAAAATTATAGAATGTGGGAAAACCACCAAAAGGAAACAAGTGTTGGGAAAGCGTCAAACCGAATTGAATAGGCTGAAAACAGGCAGAACGGGGACAGAATCAACTAAAAATGAGTGCCGTGGAGCTGAAGAAAAGAGTCAAAACAAAACTGTCAAAACACCTTAAAGGGCACTTCTTTTATCCATTTTCTGGGGAAAATCAATGGGTTGCCCTTCCTGTAACACATGGACTCCACAGTCACTGCCATGTACATTTCATTTTCCAACCAAAGCCGCAATTTCAACCTGATGTTAAAACAGTTCTCGGCGGGAAATAAATAGAACCATTTGTTCCCTCTCATTCCACCTCTTTGCGCCTGAGCCACTACAGCTCTTTTTGCGAGGAGTCTACTGGGCATCTCAAAACCGTGATTGGAGCAGTTGCTGCGGTTTAGTTTGTTGAAGTTCCATCACCAGCCGTAAGCCCATTTCCATTTTTTCCGAGACACAGAGGGATCGGGGAATAGCCCGGACCCGGAGGTGGCCATAGAAATAGCGCTTAAAAAGAGGCTTTTACCACTCTCGCTGCATTTTCCCACGAGCTTTCGATTCCCGAGCTCTAAATGAGTAAAAAGAAGTCGAGCGACAGAAATGTAGATGAAAAAGGCAAAGTGACAGTGTGATTGATTTATCTACATCAAACGCTTAATAACCCATTCATTCCATGCTTTGAAGATGGCGAGCGGATCAAAGAGTCGAAACACCCGACTCCCTTTGTTAGAACAACTTCTAATCAGAATGAATTGCTTAGTTTGGATTAAAACTGAATGAACTGTACGCCGTACGTGTGTGTGTGCGTGCGCGTGTTTGTGCGTGTGATTTCCTGTCACTCCCCGTGGGGCAACCCGAACGTCACATGGAATCTGGTTTTGTGAACAGGAACGGTCAAAAAACCTTCACCTTCACCACTACGGGTGCCGCCTTCGCTAAAAGTACCCACCATCCGTCCCCATCCTTGACCCGGGTTCTCCGTTGTTTCAGTGGGCAACGTTAGGTCAGAAACAGAGAATTTCGGAGAGGGAGGGCGACCAACGAAGATGACCTGGTCTTCTGTTGACCAGAGTCATGGAAAGAGTTTGTTGTACCTCTAGACTGAAACATATTGTACATATAGTATTTATCGTAAGTTATGTTTGGATTGCTGTATTTATTAGCACATGCTGTTGGGATGAGTTTATGCAGCTATTCGGGAGATTATTTTGTTAAAAAAAATTGTATATTTAATTTAATTACATTTTTTTCAGGTGACATTTTATAAGAAACAGCCATTGAATATATTTGTGTTATGTATGATGCTCCCTCTATATGCTATTTCCATTGTTGGTGGTGGGGTCCGCCACCGCAAGAGGTGAAAGGTAGCTAGTTAGCAGCTAGCCGTAGTGAGTTCGCATTAGAGCGAAGAACAGGGTAAACCCAGATGTGGAAAAAACAAACCATCATTTTGAATGGAAAACTGGGAATTGTAGTCCATCCACCCAACACAGATGGTCTGATGGATTTACACTTTAAGTTCTGTTTTCTTACACCTTAAGTTCTGTTTTCAGCCTATTTGAAGCTGTCTGGATAATCGATTTTCATCAGATCACTCAATTGTACGAAGTATGAATAACAAATTGTTCGAACTTACTTGCAGCTTGATTTGTGGGTCTTGGGAACATTTTTGAGATAAGAAATCCATTTCTGTTACATATTTTTTACATTATTTTGTTGAGAATGCCACGTTCCTTATGACGAAATCCAGTTGGAGCATTTCATGTTCTTTGTTTTGCATGTATCTGTGTGTGTCATGCAGATGAATTCAGTGTTATGTTGTATGCAAATGCAGTCAATGCTAAATTATATTTTCATTAACGACGTTGATCGTAGATGGTTGCCGAAAAACCTCCCGGGCACGCTTTGCTTTAATACTTGCTTGTTATCTTGTTTGCTTATTTTTGTTTCCCCGGATCTAATTGTGTTGCCCTGAGACAAACGAAAACACAGAGCAAAAAGTTACAAAAATATAAATAAAAAGAAGAATTATGCTTATTATTTTCAGAAAGCGGCCGGGATCACAACAACAAGTGATTTGCAACTTTTTGGGGCTATAGTCCAATTTCATCTTTTTTTTCAGGAACTAAAAGGTTCCTTCAGCCCGTTGTTGTCTGTTGTTTCCGCTGCGGTCTTATGACCCACAAAGATTAATCAAATGGGTCCACTGACGTATGAAAAAGTGGCAGTTTTTTTTGCATGTTAAACTGCTCCACTCCAGTCCAGTAGGTGGTGGTAATGCAGAACACTATATACCAACAACAAGAATAAAATGGATGAAGAAAAACAGCAAAAAGATAGTGGAATATCAGTTTGGCTGTCTTTCTGTCCTTGTATTCAGTGTCAAAAAATATTCACTCTCACGTTCAAGAGTTTATTATCCATTTTGAAACATGAAAAACATGAGATTACACATTGGGAATCGAACCTAGGTCTACTGTGTAGGAGGGGAAAATTGTATTTGCTACACTATACACAGCAGATGTCAGTTTGTGTCCATATATATATATATTTTTTTTTTTTCTTTTTCGTTTTGTGCTTTTTGTGCAGTTATTTTGCCCAAAAGATTTTTTCTAATCATGGGTCCTAAGAAAGTAAGTGCTGAGAAGAAGAAGCGGATGATGTAGATTCAATTAAAGTATGAAATCATAGAAAAACATGAGTGAGGTGTGCGTGTGATGGAATTGGCAAGGCAATACGAGCGTAGTACTTCTACGATATGTACTATACCGAAGCAGAAGGAGACGATAAAGTGTATTACGCCAGCCAAGGGCGTTGGAAAAGATGGATGAATCTGAATCTGAATCTGCTGTTGGTGTGGTTGACGGAGAAGCAGCTCGCAGGTGATAGCGTGATCCGCGAGAAGGCAAAAAGGATCTACACTGATTTGCTGCAGCTGACCCCAGGCACCTCAATGGACGAGGCATCTGAAGAGTCGTTTAAAGCCAGTCAGGGCAGGTTCGAGAATTTTAAAAAGAGGACCGGCATTCACTCCGTCGTCAGGCATGGCGAGGCAGCGAGCTCGGATGTGAAGGCACCTGAGGAATACCTCAAAACTTTTGCCAAGATGATAGAAGCCGAAGGATACATCCCCCAGCAAGTCTTCAACTGTGACGAGACAGGGCTCTTCTGGAAGATGCCAAGGGGGACTTACATAATTGCAGAGGAGAAGAAGATGCCAGGCCACAAACCCATTAAGGATAGGTTAACCCTCGCACTGTGCGCCAATGCGAGTGGCGACTGCAAGATCAAGCTGCTGCTCATATATCATTCGGAAAACCCCCAAGGCCTTTAAGTCGCATAAGATCCTAAAAGAATAAGGTTATGTGGAGGGCAAACCCAAAGGCGTGGGTCACCAGGCAGTTCTTTGTGGAGTGGGTAAACCTGGTCTTTGGTCCTGCTGTTAAGAAGTATCTCCAGGAAAATAACCTACCCCTGCAAGCCCTTCTCGTCCTGGACAATGCACCTACTCACCCACCGAACCTCAAAGATGAAATCCTCGAAGAGTTCACGTTTATCAAGGTTCTTTACCTTCCACCCAACACCACCCCTATCCTGCAGCCCATGGACCAGCAGGTGATTTCAAATTTCAACAAGCTCTTCACCAAGCACCTGTTCCGCCGCTGCTTTGAGGTGACGGAGAACACAAACCTCACCCTCGAGAGTTCTGGAAGGACCACTACAACACCGTGATATGCCTTAGAATTATCGATATGGCCTGGCAGGGTGTTACAAGGAGGACCTTGAACTCTGCTTGGAAGAAGCTGTGGCCTGAGGTTGTGTCCGAAAGGGACTTCGAAGGATTCTAACCCGAAGCGGCAGTGGTGGAGGAGATTGTGTCCCTCAGAAAGTCCATGGGCTTGGAGGTGGATGAAGAAGATGTAAACGAGCTCATCGAGGAGCACTCCGAGGAACTGACGACGGAGGAGTTAAAGGAGCTACAGACGCAGCAGCATATGGAGGTTTTGCAGGAAATTGGTACCGCAGAGGAGCAAAATGCGGAGGAGGTTATCTCTACAAGTGAGGTAAAGGAAATGTTGGGAATGTGGGAGAGCCGTTCAGAGTTCATTGAAAGGAAACACTCAGAAAAAGTTACAGCTGGTCATGTGTCGTCGCTATATAATGACACTTGCCTAACTCATTTCCGAAACATGGTGAAAGGCAGGATGAACCAACCCTCCTTGGACAGGTTGAAACACCCTGCAGATGAAAGTGAGGAAGGCCTGGCGAAAAAGGCAAATATCAGCGAAGAAGATTACGTTTATTATTTTTTTAAGTTAAGCGAAAGTGAAGTGAAAACAGAATAAAATTGTAGACGTCTGATCTCCAAGGTAAATACACTTCATAAAACCAGTTTATTTCTTTACATTTTCTTTTATTATGTTTTATTATGCTTATATACAATATTTGTTATTTATCAATACATTTTTCTTATTTAAAAACATGCAACAAAAAAAATTGGGGTGGTTTTTTGGGGGCTGGAACGGATTAATGGCATTTCAGTTAATTTTAATGGGGAAAAGTGATTTGCTATACGAGCAGATTGAATTATGAGCTCTGTCACGGAACTAATTAAACCCGTAACTCAAGGTACCACCATACATATAAAATTCTGTCTGTTTTTCGTTTTCTGTTTTTTATTATTGAATAAACGGAAAATGGGAAATTTTCTTTTTTTTGTACGAACGGAAAATTTTTAGAACAAAAACAAACTGTACATACAGTAAGTCAGCGACTACAGGTTTTTAAAAATGGTGCTGCGAGTACTCGACCAATCAGAAATGGTTATCTTCGCTGCAAGCCCCGCTCTCAAAGTTCCTGGACTTGAAGGGGACTTTCAAAAGCAGGGACTTTTTGGTTTGACGGACAAAGTCCCCGGAACTTAATTTAGACCCCGGTCCCTGTGGTGGAAACGCACTGAGTTCCTCCAAAGGCATAATATTGTGTAAGTCCCCCTCGTGCTGCCAAAACAGCTCTGACCCATTGAGGCTGGACGCCACAAGACCTCTGAAGGTGTCCTGTGGTATCTGGCACCAAGACGTTAGCAGCAGATCCAGTAAGCTGTGAGGTGGGGCCCTCATAGATCTGGCTTGTTGTTCCAGCACATCCCACAGATGCTCCATCGGATTGAGATCTGGAGAATTTGGAGGCAAAGTCAACACCTCTTTGTCATGTTCCTCAAACCAGAATCCTGAACAATTTTTGCAGTGCTGCAAGGCCAATTATTCTGCTGAAAGAGGCCACTGTCATCAGGGAATACCGTTACCATGAAGGGGTGTACTTGATCTAAACATTATTTAGGTAGGTGGTCTGTGTCAAAGTAATATCCACATGAATGCCAGGACCCAAGGTTTCCCAGCATTGCCCACAGCCCACAGCCTCACATTGCCCACAGCCTCACACTGCCTCTACCGGTTTGCCTTCTACCCATAGTGCATCCTGGTGTCATCTCTTCCCCAGGTAAACTACGCACACGCATCCTGCCATCCACATGATGTAAAAGAAAATGTGATTCATCAGATAGGGCCACCTTCTTCCATTGCTCCATGGTCCAGTTCTGACGCTCATGTGCCCATTGTAGGTGCTTTCAGCAGTGGACAGGGGTCAGCATGGGCACTGAATGGTTTTCGGCTACACAGCCCCATATGCAGCAAGCTGCAATGCACTGTGTCCCGACACCTTTCAATCATAGCAAGCATTAACTTTTTCAGCAATTTGTGTTACAGTAGCTCTTCTATGGGATTGGACTAGATGGGCTAGACTGTACTCCCAACATGCATCTGAACCTTGACAACTTGACATCACAATTTGGCCTAGTCAAAGTGGCTCAGATCCTTATACTTGCCCATGTTTCCTGCTTCCAACACACACCCCTTGACAGGTGCCAGTGGAACGAGAAGAGCAATGTTATTCACTTCACCTGTCAGTGCTTTTAATGTTGTGGGTGGTCGTTGTATATGTGAATATATAATACCAATATAAAGAATGTTTTTAATATGCCGCGGATATTTGGGTTCTCAAATAAGCAGCCTGAATATGAAGCTGCGTGTTCTTGTGTCAAGAAAAGTAATAACTCGAAATTTCAGGGCCAGACGTGGCCTCTTTATGAGCTTTGGTTCATCGCCATCTGTTTCCAGCCCGCTGCGCTGGTACAGGGACGGGGATCGGCCGTGTCGCTAATTGATGAAGGGCATCTTAAGAGACTAAATCCTTTGTTTACTCTTTGGTGTCAGTTGAAGCAGCTAACCTTTGATACTGGCTGTCAGCGCCGGGTAATCGCAATCAATTCGGGCAAAAATTCAGCGCGACTCGTCAAAGAAAATCAAAACTTCATTAATTCTCCAGCTGCGGCGGAGTCGTTAATGGCTTAGTGCTGGACGTGACGGCCATCGCGAAGAGTGGGAACTGGAACGGCTACGGAAGCCGAGCAGGGAAGTGATGCTTTACCTCTCGGCGGGGGTCACCCTAGGTCCTCTTCAATCAAAACTCTGGCAGGGAGCGTGTCGGCTTTATCTCAGCTGAGTTGAATAAATTACTGTAATCGTCGACACTGTTTGTGATGCTTCATCACAAGATGTTTTTCCTTCTCCAGTCCTGCCTGTTTGCACATAAATCCTCTTGAAATGGGTATTACCGAGGAGGGCTGGAGCTGTAAATGGTGTTTAATTTTAAGCATACTGCACAGTGCCATTAAAAAGCATGGGAGGCTACCACTGGTGTTCCATCTGTGTTGGAAAAAAATGTGAGTTTTGATTAAACAATGTATAGCCACCAATGTAGGCCACGAAGAGAAAGAGAGAGAGAGAAAGAAAACACAAAACAAAGGAGCTTAGGCTTTGAAAACTTTAAAGTGCCAATAACAATAGCCCAATCTGAGTTTATGGCAAAGAGAATCAACTTTCCCCATTTCCTATAATCACTTGCCAGAGAATGCTCGGCATTCAGCTTGGCACCATACATGGATTGCTTTAATTTCGCTCCTTTTCCATCTTCAATACTTTCCTTCGGCGGAAAAAACATCCCCGACCATTCAATGAGTGACACAGCTTTGAGTCCCCATCGTTCATTTAAAATATTCTTTTCAAATTTACATAAATGAATACAAAATGAATATGAGCGGGAATAAATTAGCCCTCTGCTAATTAGCCGTTAAGCCATCTCTGAATGTCACGTCGAAAGGAGGAAGTGGGGTTTTTCAGTGTGAAGCGCTAGCAGGGGGTCTGAGGCCCGGGGATATGGTGTGGTGGAGTCTTCCTCTCTCTCTCTCTCCCTCTCTCCCTCTCTCTGCCTTTCCATCCTTCTTCCCTATAAGTTGGGCTCCCACTGCCTGTGCAAATGTTTAGTTTAGCTCCAGACTCGGCAGCTCGAGTCCTTTCCCCCAGTGGATGAGGTTTCGTTGCGGGTGTTTCCTCTGCTGAATCCTACAGAAATGACGAGGGGAAGCGAGGGATTTGCCTGATTAAAAAAAAAAAAAAAAAAAAAAAAAAACATCACTTCAAAGGAATTGGACGGGTGAAAAGAGGGAGGGAGATAGGGAAGGATATCAGAAAGCGTTCAATTTCGATCAAAGAGAGGATAGGACCCACGCTGAATGGCACATAAAGGATATCCATTGAAGAGAAATTAACATTTAACAGTGCTTTGCTTAATGTCACATACATGGATACATATTTTGGCGGGCGTATGAGGGAAGATGTTTTGGGAAACATCTTCGCCTTGACAGAGTACACACATACACACACACACACACAAATACACACACACACACACACTCTGAGGCAGACAGGCTTTGCTGCTTCTACTCACACTGCACGATCAGCTCCACCACGGCCTCACGAGGCTTGACGTTGAAGCCGTTGAACTGGCTCGTCTGGCAGCGGTAGGAGCCCGTCATCTCGCGGGACACGTTGACGATGCGCAGCACGCCGTCGTAGCTCTCCATCTGCATGCTGCCGTCTGGCATCGGCGCCTCCTTGTCTGATCGCGACCACAGAATGATGGGCTTGGGCTTCCCTGAAACAAGGCACTCCAGCTCCACCGTCTCACCTTCACGAGCCACCAGGGGGGACTTGCCCCGGGGGACTGTCAGGTTGGGGGGAACTAAGAAAGAGAAAAACAGAGGAGGGACTGATATGGGGCTCTAGAAAGTCAGCGGGCGGGATAAGAGGGAATGGTCGACTGGGGGGGGGGGGGGCCGTGGTGTGTCATGGCGTGGAAGGCATGGGCGAAGGGAGGCAGCGAATGAGCATGCACGTTGCGATGACAACAATGTTAAGTTTAAGCCAGACAAACACAGCTTGTATGAAAAGGACCATGCCAACACGAGCAGAGAAAATGGCTTACGGTTCAGAATAAGAGGGTCTGAACATGTAGATACATCTAAACCATAATGGAATTTAGCAGTTAGGTTAGGTAAATGCAATTAAGCGATGGCAAACAATAGACAATGCGGAGATGAGCTGAAAAGCAAATACTTTCATGGCCAAGACTGGTCAACATACTGTTTGCAGCATCTGATCTCATATCTAAATCAATAAAATAGAAACGTAATGCATGTTGAAAAGACACAACTTCTGAGGAATCACATTACCACCCTGTTAGTGCATTAGTACATTAGGGCATTAGTAGTTTTTAGTCTAGGGATTCCACCATCATCACCATCAACAATCAATCGATAGAAGGACCATAATTGACAGCTCTGACATAATAATCACCACCGTCACTGCAATCACCGCAACCAGCATGACCATCCCCACAATCTACTGTCATCATTATTATTACCATCACCATTATTACCATCACCATCACCAAAACTATAATCACATAGCTGCGAGCATCATAATCACCAGGACCATCATTGCCTTCACAACGATCAGCATTACCATCACCACAACCATCATCACCATCACTACAGCCATCGTCACATCACTGAGACCATCATTACCATCACTATGACCATCAGTGCAATCACTATAATCATCATTTCGATCACTACGACCACCATTACCATTACCACGATCCTCATTACCATCACCAGAACCATCATTGCATCACCAGGACAACCATCTCCATCGCTACGATCATCATTACCATCACCACTGCAATCATTACCATAACCACGATCATCATAACCATATATACCATATAATAATCATCACCAACCACCACCAGTGCCATCACAATGATCACCATTATCCTCACTATGACCATCATTACCATCAACACAACCACCATCACCATCACTATGACCATCACTTGTAATCACCAAGACCATGATTACCATCACAGGGATCATTGCCGTCACCACCATTACCCTCATCACCATTATTGCATTATTTTCAATGCTCCATTGACCATATCAAAGGGACCACACACTTTCCGTTCAGGCAACTCTTGCGGTATCCCATTGCGAGCTCAGAGCCAATTTAACAAACTTTGAAATTTCCTACCGAGTGATTATGCTCTGACTCTCTTTCAAATTGCCAGGCCCCATAAAATCTTCCGGGGTAATTTGTTCAACCTCCCGGTGGTAAGGTTCTGTAGGGTTTATAGCGTGCAGGCAGGTGCATTTTTCTTCCAAAGCGGCTTAATCAGAACTACCATTGAATATGAAACATTTTTTTCTACATTCCCTATCCAAGAACCTTTTCACTTGTATGCCCCAGCAGTTCATTTGGAAAGTGAGGTAGGAACATTATTACCATTACCACCATTATCGCCACGCCATTATCACTGTAATTAACATCTATATGACAACCACAATCATCGTGCCTTCATCCTTGCATCAACTATAGATTTACCTCCTCTGATCTCTGCTTGCCTTCTAATCTTCTCCTTAGACTGCTTCACATTCCCATCCATCCATCCATCCATCCATCCATCCATCCCTCCATCCATCCATCCTTCCATCCATCCATCCATCCACCCCTCCATCCATCCATTCATCCATCCATCCCTCCATCCTTCCATCCATCCATCCCTCCATCCATCCATCCATCCATCCCTCCATCCTTCCATCCATCCATCCATCCATCCATCCACCCATCCACCCATCCATCCATCCATCCCTCCATCCTTCCATCCATCCATCCATCCATCCATCCATCCATTGTGTCATGTTACGCAGAGCAGTCAGCACAGAAATCTCCCGGCGGCTGTACACCATTACATCGGGTCACAGAACAAAATATCATCCACAAATATTTTGCCACAGTTTAGCAGAATTTTAGAGGCTGCCTTCAAGTAAACAATGAATAATAGACGAAGATAAGAGTGCTGGAAATATCAGGATACAAATCTGTGCAGTGTATGTGTGTTGCATTGGCGACCATTGTCTATTAGGAATGTACGTCTAAGCGTCAGTATGTGTTGGAGTGTGTGTTAGTGTGTGTGCATGTTTCCTCAGGTTGGAAGGCCGAAAATGTAGCAGGTTGTACACTGGCAGTGTGACTCCTCATCCCGGGCGCGAGCCAAGTTAATTTGTTTAATTAGCAAACCTGGCGCAGTCTCCTAGAGTGCTGTGGTGTGTGTGTGTGTGTGTGTGTGTTCGCATGTATGTGTTTGTGCACATGCATGTATTTGTCCAAACAAACAAACAGAGCCCTGAGATGATTTCTCCAGCGCGGCTGCCGACACAGTTTACGGCCAGCTGGTGGCGAGCAGGAAAACCATCTCCAACAATCATGACACCGTGCCCCGCTTCCCTGATGATGTTTGAATCACTGTCATTCAGCCCAAATGGTGCAGGAATTGGAATGAACTCCTGCCACACGCTGAAGTTTCACCCCGCAAGCTGATGAAACCTCTAGAAATTGACACAAAAAAAGGGGAATAGAAAAGAAAGAAGAGAGCGGCTGGCCATATTTCTGCTGACCTCTTTTTTTATCGACACAATGTCTGAGACAGCCGCTCGGTCTCTTTCTTCTTTAAAATGAGTCCAGATGTACCAGGTCACTCCAAGCAATGTATAAATAAGCCTGGTCATTCCAGATGAACCGTATTGTCCTTCGTTGCCACAATTCCAATGCCATTTTCTTTGTCTCGCTTTGAAAACGCCCGATAAGGCCAAACCTCTGGGTTCCAGGAACAAAGAGGAAACATCGGTCGACGATCCCCATTCAGCTTCCGAAAATTGAAAAGGATAAAATAAAATAATAATAAGCTAAATAATGCCACGGCACAGAACAGAACATCAGACAGCCTTTCATCTCGGCTACAGTGCATAACTTCAATGCATTTAATGGCAGTCATACAGAAAACATGTGGGGAAAAAAAAATAATAATCTGAGATTGCGGCAGTTGGGGTAGGGAGGTCTCAAAAGAAATTTACTTCAAGATAATTTGTTTTTTTCATGTTAAATGTGCACCTGATTCCATTGCATTTCCATTGCTGTAAAATATACCACCAAAATAACTTAAAACAGAGCGGTAACTGAAAAAAAATTGACATGATAAAGAATATCTCCTAAGCATTGCAATATAAGCTTGTTAATGCACATTTAGCCAACCCATATTTACACACACCTATAAAAAAAGTGTTTTTAAGCACGTAAGAACAACACTGCTGATGACATTACTCAGAGACGATAAAGGACGCTCATATAAGATGTTCAATCTTGGCAAAGTCGACAGCAGCAACAGAGCCACAAAGATAAAGATTTATTAACCTGTAGTCTACTTTGCTGGTTTTGTAATTTTCACATGGGTCTTAATTATAAAGCAGAACGAACTTCTGTAAAATGTTGGTCGAGGCATATTTGCGAATTTATTCCTTTCTATTAATGAATTTTTTCTCTGTATTCACGAATACAAGGTCCATCTGCTTAAGACCATGTATATATTGTAAATGCACCTAAAATGTATGCTGATGAAAATATTTTAGCACATTCTATTTTCTTACATATAATTAATTCTAATTTTCAGAAAAAACAACTTGATTTTAAAAATATATGAAAATAAAAGATATACAATTTGGAATACAATTTTGATAAAATAAAGTAATATTGTATTTTCTAGTTTTTCTAGATGTTCTTTCCATGCTTGAGTTTTCACGTTTCTATTACCACCACCACTGAAATCCTGTAGGTAAGTTTGGTGTTGGGGGTATGTGGTGTGGGGGGGGTGTGGTTTAAGCAGCAACACCTTTCTTGGCTCTAGGTAATTGGGCCAGGGATCAGGGTGGCTGTATGGCTGTTGCTCGTTAGAGAATCAATGAGCAAAATTCCCATCCCCGCACACAGGAGAGGAGCCCTCATCATGACATCTGCTCTGGGCTTGTTCCAGCTTACCCACTCCCTACAATAAAACTGGTACTTTTCAACCAAGTCTCCTGTCGTCTGTCAGAGGGCGCTGAAATGCCACTCGAGTTGCGTGTGGCAGTTTGTAAGCTATGTCTTGTTAAATATAAGGATTTTAAAAACAGAAGTTCTGAGAAATCTGGCTTTAAAGTTTTAGAGGCATTTCCAGACTTTTGCAGAACAAAATACACATTTAGAAACACAATTAGCTCTTTAAATGGTAACATTTGGATAGTGCTGTACTCCTTCAATGAGATCATGTTGAATGTGTCTTTCTGAAATAATATTTGAATCATTAATTTATAACAATATTGTAAAATGCATAATTGAAGTTAATCCTTTAATTTTAAGTTAAGATAAGATTTTTTTTCATTCTAAGTTCATGCTCATTATAGTAGCATGACCCCTCTATCATTCTGTAACTTCTAAACATTCCCATTTCCTGCATTTATTGTTCTATTTCAATGAAAGTTTTCAGGAAAGTGGCACTTTTCAGATCGCGGACATGAAAACCGGTCACTAGGGGACAGCCATTCCCAGAATGAAAATGCCGAGGTCCTCCCGTCGTTTGCAGAGATGTTTTCACAGAGAAGTGAAATTTCTTCTTCGTGTCTTTGAGCGCGTGGCATCAGCGCAAGAGTTTTTTTTTTAATCACACGAAGAAGCTGCGGTGTCACCATTTATGATTCGATGCACTTTATAAACTTATTTGATCAATACAGTTTCAGATTCGGACTTCACATCACTCTGAATATGGAAAGATGATCTTGATCTTCATGTTTACACCAAAGGGAAGATCGCTGTTTGTTGAGTAACTCAACTACTGCTGATGGTGAGTGATGTTTATCTAATATCTAGAAATCTACCTCAGTTTTGAAAATATGTGGGGAGATAGAAAACAACTTGTGATCTCAGAAAGAGATTTCGGATGTTTTTCACGCACAGCCAACAGTACAGCGCTGCGAAATGTGGCGCGATGGGACGCGGTGGGTCACATATGTCTTTATCCCAGACAGTGAATGGTCAGATATGCAGGTTCAGGACCAGAGACACCAATGGAGAGCTGAGGCATCAACACTGCACAAACAACTGGGGCTTCCACAGCAATTATTTCCAGGAATACAACTGCACACGTACCTGCCCTCTCTCTCTCTCTCTCTCTCTCTCTCTCTCTCTCTCTCTCTCTCTCTCTCTCTCTCTCTCTCTCTCACTCTCATTGACTCATTATCTCATTAAGCCAAAGGCGTGGGTAGAAATGCCAGTAATGCCTGCAGGGTATGCCCACTATGAGCATGTGGCCGTTTGTGTGTGTGTGTATGTGTTTTATTTTTATATATATATACTGTATATATTGTGTACGTGTGTCTGGGGAGGGAGGTGGGGGTCTGGGTCTTGCCAGTGGGTGACACCCTGCTGTGATCTTGACTCATCAGGATGCCCCCGGTGTGTGTGTGTGTGCGCGTGCATGTTTGTGTGGGTGTGTGTCTGTGTGTGTGTGTGTGTGTGTGTGTTTTGTCTATGTGTGTGTGTGTATTTTGTGGTGTGTGTGTGTGTGTATGTGTGTGTGTGTGTGTGTGTGTGTGTGTGTGTGTGTGTGTGTGTGTGTGTGTGTGTGTGTGTGTGTGTTTGTGTGTGTGTGTAGTGTGACTGCATGAATCCCTGGGAGTGTGTGATTTGGGGTTTTTTGTTGTTGTGTTTTCCTTGATTTCCCCAGAGATCAGTGCAGGACCAGACTACTCCAGTCTGTCCCCTCCTCCCCCTTTCCACTGGGTGGGTGATGCTTCCCACCATCCACAGACGGATTTAGTGTGTGTGGAGTCTACCGCACCACAGCAGAGTCATGGCCAAAGTAGCACTTAGCATTTTCATGCTGTGATGCTGCAAGGCTGTGTCTTTGGGAATAAACAGCAGCAAGTAAGCAGCGCCGCAACGACAACGCCAACACACACTCATGAGAGCGGTGGCAACACTTTCCGTCACCATGGCAACATATCGCTGTTCCATTTCTGCACTCTTTGTACTTGGTACTGTGTCTACGTGTGTGCAGAGTGTGTGTCGAGTGTGTGCTCAGACAGCTTGGGGCCAACGAGTCGGTCGCCATGTGACAGGGCTCTGCGCTCGCACCTCCGGGGATGGAGGCTCAGAGTCCCCCCCAGAGTCCCCCCACTTGCGTGTGTGTTATTGTGTGTGTGGGTGTGTTTGTGCTGAACATACAGCAGCTGAAGTGACAGAAATATCCGGTTACGTGTAAGAAAAGGGGCTGATAGACTACAGTGGCACAGCGATATTGTGCTAAAGTGCAACCGGGGGGATGGGTGGTGTGTGGGGTGGGGGTGGGGCAGGGGGTCCATTAGGCATTTGTCTCTGTTATATGGTCTCAGAAGCTTGCAAATGTGTGTTATTTGTGTGCGCCTCTCCCTGGAGATGACAGGAGTTACGGTATCTGGCGGCCTCCTCCCCTGTGACGAGGCAACGTACTGGGCTTCCATCCAGCAATGGGGTCCCTTTGGAGGTTCTGTTGTGGTTTCAACTTACTGAGCATATATTACAACTCACCTCTGCTGGAGCAATGCCCTACTGTGGTAATAAGAGCCTTGCTCAAGGGACCCAACCACAGTCATTGGTGACCAAGAAAATATGGATTTTGTGCTTAACTTCACTCACCATCTCACCACCAAGCATTTCCAGCCAAGAAAAGCCAGAGGAACAACAGTTAATATGTATGTTTTTCTTCTTAACAAACAGAAAATATTAACTAATGAAGCTGAGGGTGGTTTGAGAGTCCTACAGATCCCCCCCCAAAAAAACATCCAAAATAAACGAAAGCCCAAAAAAACAAATGACAGTTTGTCTCATTCTTTCATACTTACAGTATGACACAATACAGTCTATGAAGCTCAAAAAAATGCAACCTTAAACAGATCTCTGACAATATTATAGAAGACAATAGACAATATTTTGTATCATATCCCATATCAACCTATTATATTGATATATTGACCAGCCATAATTCAAATGCAGCACACAATATTATCTGCAGCCAAGCAGAGGACTGATTTGCATTTACTCTCTTTGCGCCCCTATCATATCCACAACATCACACAATTTAGACATTTTCTTATAACGCTAAATTTCTATTATTCCACTATCCACCCTGTCCATAATATCGATGCATCATCCTTCGTTCCCCTCTTTCCGTTCCTGTGGTGCTGACCAGGTTTCTACTTCTAAAGGTGGGCGACTTCCTCCTCAGACTGCGTCCAAAAAGAGGACGATCAACACAGTGGAGTGCTGGCGGCCATGACTCCTCTCAGTCACATGCAGCAAGAGCACGCAGATGACAGTGAATAAGAGTCAAACAGACAGTCGCAGGCCTAAATCCAGGACAGAGAGAGAGAGAGAGCGAGAGAGAGAGCGAGAGAGAGAGAGAGAGAGAGAGAGAGAGAGAGAGAGAGAGAGAGCGAGAGAGAGAGAGAAAAAAGCTGTGCACAGATATTGACATAATGACGAAATAAACGAACACAAACAAATACAAACAAATACAAACAAAAAACTGAAGACTAATATATAGATCGTTTTGGGGCAACAGCAATCCACAATGTATTTACACTATGCTTTGTCTAAAGCTTTACCAAAGCTCTGTTAAGACAGCTAAAGCACAATATGATGCTGAACTAATTAATAAAAATGCCCACAAACCTAAAATGCTGTTCAACACAATTAACTACAGCTTAAATCCTGCTGCTGCTGCTTCCATCACTGAAACCTGTGAGAAGTTTGTGAACTTCTTTTCACAAAAGATGTCACATCTCACCCCCAGACTCTGATCCGTCAGAGACACATCGTCCAGTCAGTCGTCTTCATGCAGCAGTTTCAACCAGTGTCTTTCTTTCAGCTGTCTGAGTTGGTCTCACATCATATGTGACCCACCACAGATTTTGGGTACATTTGGTGCCGTTTCAATTTTTTTTAACGTGAAAGTAAAATGTGACCCACCGCAGCAAAAGCCGCCATCTCGCGCATTTCTAAAATCACCATGAGCAGCCAAATAAGTCGAAAAAACCATTAGAAAAAAATTTGATTTTCCCGGATTCCTGTTACTTTGTGGTTTTTTTTTTAATCTCTCAACGTATTTTCAAAACCGAGTTTGATTTATAAATAGTAGAAAAATGTTAAACCGTGGAGTTAAATATTCCCGTTAGATTACATGGGGAAACGCATTTCACTTACCGAGACGCGAAACAGCGCTGAACAACGCCGATCGATGGTTTCCTTTAAGGCGACCATCCGGGTGAAGATCATTCATCCATATTCCATGTGATGTGAAGTCACAATGTGAAACCGTTTTGATAGAATTCAACCTTTAAATGGTATTACTTTTACATACACGGAGCCACTGCTGTGAAACTGCGTAGAAGAACAACCCTTCACGTCACGCACCTACATCACTTCCGTAAACAGACAGTTAAAGCGCAGCGCGGGGGTGTTTCGGTTTCACTTGTCTGTGAAAACTTTCTTCTCCGTATCTTTATGGATTACTCGAAGCGGGTGGCGGAAGCTCTGAATCATATTTCGGACCTTAATCTGACCAGTGCGATAGATCCAAGTCAGTGTTAGCAGCGCCTGCTGGACTTCATTTTCCATGATGATAGTCAGTTCTCTGACAGCGACGCAGAGAGCGACAGCGACGCTGAATCTGATATTACTCCAGACTTAAAGAACATTTCAAACAGTGGATTTTAACCTTAATGTGACGATGAAGCAGAATATTTTCAAGAACCACCGGAGGAGACCAACGATACGTCCGTTGTTGTTACAACGGAAGAAGTTGATGACGTGATGAAGTCTGTTCAGGTTGGTGACAGATTTTCAGATTTCAGATTTTCTGAGACTCATATTATTGATAGACTCTACATTTTGTTGTCTCGTCTGTACTTTTAAACTCCAAAATAATTCCACTTTTATAAAACATGTATATTCTTACTGTTAAATCAAAGCTTTTTGAAAAACAAAATTAGTTGTGTGTTGTTGGGCTGTTCGTGATTGGCCCATTCAGCAGTACGTTAAGTAGCCATGAGGCTTTGTTTGTCCGCCAACCCCATTTGCACTCTGGGAGCTGGCTGAATGAAGTACCGTCACGCCTTTTCAAGGAATTTTTTGCCACAATCTGCACCCCCCCTATTTTGGCTATATTTCATATCTCTTTAACAAATGGAGACGTCCCTTCCAGTTTTAAACATGCAATTGTGCAACCCCTACTGAAGAAACCTAGCCTAGACCCCAATGCCATAAAAACTACAGGCCCATCTCCAAGCTACACATTTTTTCTAAGATATTGGAAAAAGTTGTTTTCTCCTAAGTCTCCTCCTTCTTGAACACATTCAACATTTTTGACAAATTCCAGTCTTGTTTGAGAGCAGTGCAGAGTACAGAATCCCCTCTGCTGAAGGCACATAATGACATCTTTCTCTCAGTCCATTCTGGTTTCTGTGCCATTTTCCTGCTTGATCTCAGCGCAGCATCTGAAACCATCGACCATAACATTCTTTTAAAATGACTGGAGGGTGAATTTGGTCTGCAGGGCCCAGTGTTAAAATGGTTTACCTCCAACCTGAGAGAAAGAACCTTTTCAGTTAGAATAGGAAACTGTTCTTCATCCCTTGCTCCCATTAAATGTGGTATCCGCCAAGACTCAATTTTAGGGCCTCTTTTATACTTATTATACGTGCTTTCCCGTGGCTCTATCCTTGAGAAATATAATATTCTGTTTCACTGTTACGTGCATGACACACAGTTTTACCTACCAGTTACTCCTGACAACGTCTGCTCACTGAATAACATCTTTAACTGCCTAGACAACATCAAAGGCCGGATGGCGAGGAACTCCCTTCAACTAAATTAAAACAAAAGAGAAGTAATTTTATTGTATAGTATAATATAGTAATTTTCCTAGCTCTGTCACTCGCCTAAACAATGCGCTTGGTCCCCTGTCTGCAAATTTGCAGTTCCATTTCAGTGAAAGGGTAACTATTATGCAAAACTCACGTTTTCAGTGCTTGTGCACATAAATGTGGGTCTCTGATGGGTCTACTAACACACAAACTGTAAAAAAGACAAATCAGTCAGTTTTCAGCTGTCAGTTTAGAAAACTGAAACAACCCGGTCACATTTGCAGCCAACCCCTACGTCACTTTGGGTTTCAGTAGAAGTAGAACCACCCCGCCCCCACCCGCGTAACTCAACAAACAAATATTTTAAAAGAAAGAGGAATGAATACCAACTGTCCGTGAAGAAACTGTAGACGATGGAAATGTAATTATGTAAAAAATCTGCGCGATCTGCTGTGTTTCTTCAAACAAAACGAATAAAAATAGTGTTTTTATTGGCGATGTATTCATTTATTTTATTTTATTCTCCGACATTTACATGAAACAAAAAATCCCTGTATATGAGAGTCTCGTTGGGTCACAGTGCGGTGTCCGGATCTCCCACAAGCCTGGAGCACAGCAACCAAAGTCGGAACAAACGTTTACATGAGGCCTTGTAGATTTAATATGAGTGAGGATTCGGCAACCGGATTGCTTATTTCTCGCCTCAAATTTGTTCAGAAACCGATTGTGTTCGGCTGATAAGGTGAAATCAGTGAATATTACGGAGTAAATACAACGAAACCCAGAAGCCATGCTCAAATGCCATTGGCTCACAGAACTGGGTGCCTCGGGAGGGTGGCTCCACCCACACTGTTTTGCAACATTATGACATAAGGGTATATTTGAATGGCTAGAATGCATAAAATGAGTGGTATTTTCGGAAACATGGTAAACTTGTGTAAAAAGGAGTTATCATAGGTCCCCTTTAAAAATATTGGTGTCTTTGATATTTGTTTGAATTTGAACAAACAAGTCAGTAGTGTTGTAAAGGGCAACTTTTATCAGGTTAGAACAACAGCCAAATTCAAATTGTTTTTATCCCATAAAGACCTGGAAACAGTTATCCATGCTTTTATCACCTCTCAGCCGAGAGGTGATAAATGCAATAATCAGCTACTGCAATTACTGGTATAAGGGGTTGGCCCATTCTGCACTTTCTCAATGACACATGGTTCAAAATGCAGCTACTTGACTTTCAACTGGTACAGAGAGAAGACAACACATCACTCCTGTTCTGGTGCACTTGCATTGGTTAAGTCCTGTTGAACCATTTACAATTTCAAATCTAATTTGTGGGGGTGTGTTTGGGGGTGTGGTTAAGCCACGGCTGCAGACAGCAGCATGGCTTCCTTCCCCGCGTCCGCACACCTGCCCTGAGATCGGACCAATCAGCGCCCGCGTGGCGCGGAGCGTTATTAATGTATGTCTGTATGCAGAGGGGATAGGCGTACAGGGCTCGAGAAGACCAGGAGACAGAGCGGAACGGCATTCCTCCTGTGCCCAAACTCATTATTCTTTCTTATTTATACTTGTGGCCAGCGAGCCTTTCTGTTCAACTTTATAATAAAAAACTCTGCTATGTTGGCAAACCACCGCCTGTGGGCAGAAACTCCCACAATGTGTTTTCCATTTTAGTCTTGCCTTTTATTGATTATTCCTTTTACTCATCAGTTTTCCCTTGGTTATCATGTTTTTGTTTTCTATTGGGTATTTCTTTCTGTTTTTGTGCTTTTATTTTTTTGTTCTGTGTTTTATCTTAGTCCTGCTTTTAACTCATACTCCTCATCCCTTTCATTTACTGTATGTATTTATCAATCTGCCTTGACGGGAAAGCACTTTGGGTGACTTGACTCTGCATGTGGTCCTCTATATCTGGATTCCATTGTTTGTGAAAAAAAATAAAAACCCATCACCTCAAGTGAATAGAAACAAAATAAAAAAATGATCTCTCAGGAGAAGCCCTAGAGTATCTAAGAACGACCGTGAGCATAAACCTGGATTTTGGAAATAACATGATTGTTTTGAATGTAATTCTCGGACTCGCACAGACGATCTAATGGATTTCCACTTTAAGATGTGAGGCGGGTTGCTGATTGAAAATAATTAACATTCATCCCAGGTAGAAAGAGGCAACCTTGATTCCTCGGCCTTATTTATTTACCAATCCACCGCCTCCCGAAAGTGCACAGTTAGAAAACCAAGACCTTGTCCTGCGGCTTGGGCCACCATATCAGGATGCAAAATGAATGTTTAACAGACTTCTGGGTCTAAAAGCAATTAATTTAGCGCAGCAACCTGAACCTGAGAACACCAGGATATTAAAAATAAAATAAATAAAATAAAATCAGTCTTCTGAGGATACCTACTGAGAGTTATGGGGGATAATTAATATCAACCTGCGGTGGCTTTATCCAATAATCCCATGCCGAAAACAGTGACTCTTTGCTGTCACAAATTCTAATTCAAATCTATTAAAGTTAAAACAAAGTCGGGGACCAGTGGCACTCGCAATCAGTCAAAAGATGTATGTCAACATCTGAGAGGGTGTGGAACAACAGGCGCCGTATTCAGGCTAATGAGATGGTAATTAATTGCTGTTAAAAGTTTAAGTGTTGTGTTGTAGGCTTTTTTTATTCCAGGTTTAGTTATTCTTCCCGTTACTGTTTCCTTTTCAAGTGGAATGCCGCATGATTATTTTGTTTAAAAAAATCCTTTTACATACCATATTTGATAGCTTTTTTATCTGGAATTTTTTAAGAGACGTTTTGTATGTGCTCCTCCATGTGTGCCATTGTTGGGGGTGGGGTTCGCCACCAACAGTATCCTCAGATGAAAGAAATATCCCCATCACCACGAGGCACTAAGAAAAAAACAACCTAAATCTATCGCTCGGGAGAAGGCTTAGTGTCTCAAAATACTTTTTCATTTTCGTTTTTTTTTTGTTTCGATTTTAATTTTTCCACTTCCTGTTTATTTTTTCATGTCTTAATAATAATATTACCAGGATGTTTCTCCTTATTGACAGAAGGCTTTCATCAATTAGCGACGGAAAGAAAAGAGCTTGAAAAAATGTTGTTTTGCAAAACGGGGGAGGAATACAGGGGCAGACCGAAAGCTGTACGCATTAAAAGTTTAAAGGTAATGGAAGGAATCAAGAATTCCCTTTAAAAACGCAGCACTGCTGTGGCAAAGTCTAGGGTGCTGATTTTTATGTATTTATTTTTTTTGGAACCGCTGCCAATGGCGAGGGACGAAAGCCGGAGATCTCCCCGAAGCGTTCCGACTACCGTCACTTTTAGGATCAGTCTCTTTCGAACCACTTTCCCCGGCACGAGGCCCCGGCAGACCTGCGGTGTAATCTCCTCCAAACTCTTTTTTGTTAAAAGGCTTCTTAATTGCCGCTCAGGTGGTGCTGTTCCCCCTTCAGGAAAACAGGGTAGACGAAGGAAACAAAACGCGAAGCCTATTTGCCCCAAAACAGGCTGCGGGCGTGTGACAAAGCAGATGCACGGGGCGCATTAGCACATGAGCACGCAAGGGAAATTACTCTTTACTTCCGACACGTCTCTAAGTCACGGCAAAAATCCCACTCACAGGAATTCCAGCAGGTGACGGGCGTTGTAGGACAGCGCAGTGTTTCTAATGAGATGCCGGTGTTTTCCAACCACTGGGATGGGAAACTGGCTCTCGTGTTGCAAGATCAAAATTGCAAGCCTGTACTAACTCATTTAATTCACCGGTTCCAGGAGGTGAGCTGCTTTGTGTTCATCAGAACAAGATCGAGTATCACACGGAAAGTGGGAACGGAGCAATGATGAAAGTTTTCGACTCGTTTTTTTTTTAGATCCGGTCCTTGACGAGTCACTCTGTGAAGGGGTTTGTTAGATGTTTTTTCAGTCACTTCATTTCATTTGGTTCGGTTGGTGTAACGCGCGGTGAGCGAGGGAGAAGTCCCGGTGAAAGATGATCGAGAGTCGAAGATTCGCGAATGGAATAATTAACTTCTGTGAAAGTATACATCTCATTCAATATGAATTATAATAGATGCCTCGACCCTTTTCTTGCCTTCAATTTCAAATGACTCCTCATGTATTACTGTTTTTCAGTTTGTGGGGTCGAAGATTCACTCGCTCGCCCACTCGTTTGAAAAAGTCTCTTAAAAGTTTGCGATGATCAAATCGTTTGGGAGTTTTGCAGCCAACTACCAGTAGGTCATAATAATCAGCACAGTGAAACGTGTTGTGAGGTTTTGAGTGGTTCACATTATAGTCTGGTGCGGTATTATTTTATTTGAAGAAGTGCGCCGTGGTAGAAAAAAAGGTTGGGAAACACGGGTCTACACCGATGCCACAATTTCGTAAAATTCCTCCTGCTGACATCTTAGCGTCACATCTGAGGCTTTCCGATCCCTCTCATTGCTATTTTTTGCACATTAATGGGGGGTATATGTTTATTGCATGGGCTATACCCAGGCACTCCAATAAGAAAAGCTGCACTACTTAAAAAGATAATGAGGAAACAATCTTGGCAGGTGCGATTGATCCCACTGTTTTACAGCACGGGGATTATTAAAGGATTATCTGACGGTAAATATGCGCAAGGTCGACAAACAGCTTTCATGTTGCTGCTCAGAGTGGCAGCAGAGGCTGTGCGATGGAGACACACGAAGATAAGAGGATAAAAGGCGGAGAGAGAGACAAAGGAAATGGAATATATATACATATATAGTTATGGAGTTATGCCCTTGTGTGTGTGTGTGTGTGTGTGTGTGTGTGTGTCCGTTTATTAACCAAAGCTCAATTGCAAGCACAGAAAAACTCCTCTAAGAGACTCCTAAAGATCAGTATTTCCAACCAGAGACCAGATTCTGAATGGATCTTTTCCTTCTTGGGGACAAGAAAAGTGTGAAATTGATAACGTCACACTCCCTGATACTGTCGGAGGGACGATAGGAAATCATCTGTTGCTACAGACGATTTTATTGATATTATGTTTTACCACATGCTACACACTAACAGCTCATTGATTGACCTTGCACTGTTGATTGTAGACCATCCAATCCTGAAAATTCTTACAATGTTTGTGTAGCAACCCTGGTTTTCAATATGCAGTACTTTAAGCGTATTGACTTTTTGATGCTGCGATCTATTTGAAACACAGTTTCCGGCTGCTGTCATGACCTCATATCACCAGTGCCCCACAGGGGACACACCTCCATACAGCTGGTGTTAATAAAAATGTAAATAACAAACCCTTTCAAATGTTTTGGTAAAGAAAGAAGTGGATGCGGAATTAAAGAGGTACAGTTTCTTCCAGTAGCAGTTTTGTCTCTTGACAATACTGAAGAAAGGTTTT
This sequence comes from Zeus faber, assembly GCF_960531495.2. NCBI lineage: Eukaryota > Metazoa > Chordata > Actinopteri > Zeiformes > Zeidae > Zeus > Zeus faber. The sequence continues at coordinate 9,332,340 of NC_137189.1, forward strand.
TGACATAAATTGACATAAATTGACAGGTGTCATCCAAGAGATTACTGATCTCAATGAGACTGCCTGGTTAAATGGGCAAAAAAATAAAATAATAATCATCATTAAAAATAAATGAATAAAGAAATGCATAATTCAGTACAGAAATAATAATAATATAATAACAATAATAATACAAAAAATATTATTATTATTATTATTATTATTATTATTATTATTATTATTATTATTATTATTAATAATAATAATAATAATAATAAAGAATTACACACGTTTTTTACCAAAATCTGATTAAAGGTAGGACATAGCAAAGCTTTACATTTTCCAGCGTGGTATACTGAATTCCTTTCAAATAGTACGACTGCTCCATTATTAGCCAACGAGAACACCCTTCCATTTCTTTTTCAAACATTGAAAATCCCCCCCCCAAAAAAAGCTGCACATGAGAATATCAGAACACCGTTTGAGGCTCGTTTTTTCCTCTTGAAGTCAATAGCTCCGTCTCCTCCTCAGAGCTTCTCCAACACTTAATCCCCTGTGCCGCTTTAATATCACGCCACACACGCTTTTTCGTGTCCAAAACACGGCTCGGTACAAACGCAGACACGCCGGCACCATGTGTGACAATAATCCCGTTAAAGCAACACTTTTTATGTTCTTTTACCTTAAAATAACAGCTTCCAAATCATTTGATGGTACACTGACTTGTAATATGGAGAATGGCACCTGTTTCATTCCCCCCACCCCCCAAACGCCTGTTCTTGCACTATGTAATTTCTGTGTTCGGGTTCAAAACCACCGGAAAAGTATGTCACACTTTATGGCACTACGTCACTTCTTTGATGTTTGGCTCCGGTAATTACTGCCTGGTAAAATAAAAATAAAAGAATGATAAATTGTAAACTTGCCGGTCAAAATGTCCGGTTACAGTGATCATACACAACCTAGCGCTCCACCTCCCCGGCGGTGCGGGCGAGCCTGTGGTGATGCGCCCGGCACCCGCACCTCAGCCGGCGCGGGTCGGCCCTCACTTTCTTTGCGCCACGGGGTTTGTTTCAACCTCTGACTCGAGCGTGCGAGCCGATCTGCCAGGCCGAACACATCTGGTACCTACACCGGTAGCAGGGGGCGAGTCCCCGCCCCCTCTCTCCGTGCAAGGGGCGCTGTAACCTAGGTGTACATTATATTTATGTTTGTAACACAGACTGTTATTAAAGACTGGTATTAAAACATGACCCATAAAATCTATTATTTTCGGACACCGGGCAATTGCACTCACATAGGGGCGCCAAATTACAAACACGCAAATTGACATAGTGCTGCTTTACGTCAAATAAGCCTCGCGATAGTCTGTCAAATGGGTCAAACAGCAGCAGTGGCTCAGGCTAGGTGGACCAGTGTGTGCCGCCAAGAAACATGCCGAAATGTCTTGTATGCCCGTGTTAGTGGGAACGGCGGCGACGTAGCGGCCGACCAGATGGACGGAAGGACAACATGGATGTTACGATTCAGATTAGTCAGGCAGATAAGGTCAGGTTTGGTTCACAAATATCCAATTGAACAAACTGTTTCAACATATTCTTTTAATGGTGAAATTATCACGTTTACTACTTACTTTTTGTGGAATAGTTTGGACTTTTCGAAGTTCATATCTGTTTGATGCTGTCCCTGTTCATGTAGTAAAAGCGAGGTTGCTCTCCTCCATACTGGGCACATACTGGATCCAAACCCTCATCAGGAGTTCAATGTAAGTAATGGGGGACAAATCCACAATCTGCGTTCAGTGCAAAAATTCCACGTTTCAGGCCAATGTAACACACATGTAATGTAACACAATGTAATGACACAGCATTATGACCTAGTAAATTTGAGGAGTGGTTTAAAAAATTACTTTTGCTGGCAGTATTATCGCAGTGTTGTTACAAGTGTTGGACCTAAACGAGTGACCTGCCGTGATTGTGTTACTACACATCAAAATGATTAGTGGACACAAAGGTGAGAAGACGGTAGCTCCACACAAGAGAATTCATATGTAATTGAGGCATTTTACTGTATTTAAGAAGGCCACAAATGTTTTGTCAGGCTTTGCCAAAAATGGTTTTCATCTAGTTTCGGTGAAAGAAAAACCTCACACGTGCCTCAATACAAATGTTTTTGTAGAGGTATGACAGTAGGTAATCTCAAAAAAAAAAAAGTGTAAAATGTCTAAAAAAGTGCGTGTTCTTTCGGCTGCAGCACTCCTCGAAAGCAGTGATTTTCTCACTCAGCACCGCGAGCAACAAAGCACTGTAAATAGCGCCAGCAAACAGGGAATTTAGCGATCAAACTTAACATATTTTTTAAGTAACTCCTGGAAATTCAGATTGCTGTGGCATAACATTTGCTCTGCTTGAAATGTGGAGTGGGTTTTTGCACTGAAGGCAGATTGTGGCTTTGTCCTCCATTACTTGCATTGAACTCCTGACAGGAGAACGGAGCCGAGCGTTCCAGTTTGGACAAAAGGCTGAAACCTGCCGACGTACTACACAAGGGGTGAGTGTGAAACAGGGATAAACGTACAAAAAAATAAAAATAAAATAAAATAAAAATCCAAACTATTCCTGTCAACACAGAGTTTCTTAAACTGTCGAGACTGGAACCTATACGTGATGAATGCAGTCACGCTTTGGGGCGCGGCATCGCATGAAGCCATAGCTGTAGCTGTAGAAGCACCTCAGGGACCACCTCCAACCAAAACAGCCCCTCCAACTGTTTTACACTCCCGAGCTGCACAGTTTAAGAAACACTGCTTGAGGATGTTTATCACACACCTGTCTGCATGGTGTAGGCCTTTCAAGCAGCTCACGTAATGCATGCGGATAGACGCGTGAGTCACCGCTCGCGGCGAGCAGCTCTAAATCCCTGTACACTATATATAATGTATGTATGCATGTGACGGCTGGAGCGGGGGAGGTGTCAAAAATGCGTCACTGGCGCGTCGGGGGTGTGAGGCTCACCAGTTGTGGAGGAGATGTTGACGTCGATGCTGATCTCGGGGATGCCTCCGCCCTTGAGCGCCGCCACGCAGGTGTAGGTGCCGAAGTCGGTGAACTTGAGGTCGATGATGTCCAGGTTGGTGGTGCCCGGCGAGATGTCCGGGTCGGTCTGCGTGATCACCATGCGCTCCGAGCTGCGCAGGGCCCGGCCGTTCTTCAGCCAGCTGAACATCAGCTCCTCCGGCGGCGTGGCCTCCACCTGTTTCAGGTTGGAATCAAGATTAAAATATAAATATACATAGTGTGATTATATGCACAGGATAAATCATTGGTGTAGGTGTATAAAGGTCAAAATTAGATGTGATTAGATTAGATGTGAATGTGTGTGTGTGTGTGCGCGTGTGTGTGTGTGTGTTCACCCTGTGACCGTACCTGACATGATATTTTGACTTCTCGTCCGATCTGGATGTTGTCGTCGTTGTGGTACGGGTCGGGCGTGATCCAGAAACGTCCCTTTTTCAGCGCTGCAGAACAGAGACAAAGAATTCATTTAGTCCGATTATTCAATAATCATAATTTACACACTTGTCATTTATATACTTTCCGAAAATAGGATTTTATCATTGGTGGAATAAGTACTCAGACCGTACCTTGTAAAAAAAATACCCTGACACAGAATCTAGTGAAGGTAAAAGTACCAGATGGGCGTTCCTACTTTCGTAAAAGTACATGAACACTTGCTCTTAAATGTACTTGAAGTATTAAAAGTATAAGTACTTGTTATATCCAGTGCTGTGATGTAACAGAACCTATAATATAGGACAATGCACTGTAATTGGTTCCGTGAATTGGTTGTTCTTACTTTTCATAGAGAATCTAAAGTAATGTCTATTAGAATAGCGTAAAAAGTATCGATATTTTAAATGTAGTAGAGTAAAACGTATAGATGTTTATTTAAAATGTAGTGGAGTAAAAGTCGAAAGCCTTCCAAACGAAACATACTTAAGTAGGTACCGATACTTGGAAGAAAATATATTTAAGTACAGTAAAAAAAAATATTTTTTATGTTGTTACTTTCCACCACTATGTTACGCTTACTTTGGCTGGAAAACTCATCTCCCGATCCTGCATTTTTTGACGGTGTGTGCCTTTTGCTATGCATTACCATAAATTTCTATTAATTATACATGATTAGGTTGGTTTGCATCCCGCAGAAAGAGAAAACAAATCCCAGCGTCAGCTCTGCCACCGCCACTCCTCCTTCAGAAGAACGACCCAGAACGATCAGATCGTTTGGAATGATCTGATCGTCCTGAACTGATCGGACCAATAGATGCACCATGAAAGCGTTGCGGTTCCTCTCAAAGCTCAAAAAATGAAAAGTGAAGTCGAAGAGCCCGGTGACAGCACAGAGGGATTTTGTTTCCAAATACTCAGTAATTGCTGATCGCGCTCAAATTGTGCCTCAACCATCACAGCGTTCGCACGCATTCACCCAAATGGCCAGTCCACACACACACACACACACACACACACACACACACACACACACACACACACACACACAGTGATTGAAATTGGTGAAATACCTCACAAAAATATCCACCATCCCCAATCTAATTTGCTCGGCAAACTCCATTTTCAAAGTGCGGCATTCTCTGAATGAGAAAAGATGATTTCATTATGATCCACGACTCAAAACCCAACTGTTCAATTCATCTCCTCGCCACTGGAAAAAGAAAGAGGGAAAAATAAAAAAATAAAGAAACCTGACGGCACTAAAGGAAATCTTTTCATCTGGCAATTTTCCGGGGACATTATCGGGCTGGATTTGGGGGCGGAGGGGGGTAACAAAACCTGCATGTCAGATTTAAACACAGGAAATTGAATGTGCACTGCAATGCCGTGGACACACACAAAGACACACACAAACACCTCACACACTCCATGTTTGTAAATCACTACGCTGTTCCCTCAGGGGGGCGGGGGCGGTGGCGGCTGTCAATCATGCTTTATGCAACATTTTGTTGTCATGGAAATGGCGGTGATGAGCTAGGAGCGGCAGCATGGCGTTCCAAGTGTCATCTCTGTGACCTTTATTATACCAGTAACTTACATTAACACATACGTTTTCCCTGGAGCTTTCAGGCTCCATGTGAGCATACATGCGGACATTCAATTTTCCCTTTTCAAAAAAAGCCATTAGGGCGGTGGGAGGCGGGGCAGGGCGGGTCAGGGAAAACAACGCAATGTGTTCGACTTCTTCTAGTGCAAATATCCAGGATGTTCCAGACAGAGCTGTTTCTCTAAATGACCAAGTCTGTGAGAAAAGACGGCTATTTTGTCCCCTCGTGGCACACAATATCATCTAATCCTGCAGTTCACTTCTCTGTGTGTGTGTGTGCGTGCACACACCTAACCATCTGTTATGCTGTCACAGATGAAAGTGGTTGGACACATCCATGGACGGGGAGGGGTCCGGAAACGCTAATGCCTCATCCTCAAGGCAGACCATATTTTGATATAAAGTATTATTGATGTGTGCATCATTTCAGCTTTAGCCTCCAATTAGTCTTAAATCATTTAATTGGATTCCTACAAAGGTATCGCAGAACAAAACTCCTGACATGTGCAGGTGCTGCCCCCCGTATGTGTTGTTGGTCTTATTTAAAGTGGTAATCCGTCAGATTATTTTGTTAAAGCAATCCTCCCATCTTGGATCGTTTAATAGCCGATACCTTTTTAAGAAACAGTCTGTGGCAGATTCACCACCACACGCCATCCAAGTGGCGTGCTCAGGGTCCTCCAGCACAGAGACACAGATGACGGGGGGTTGTGAAGACTTGCAGTTTATTGTAGAGATGAGGCGAGGTGGAATCAGCCAGGAGCAGATGGAACATGTCATGACAGAGGGCTCCCATCCTGACTGAGTGTGTGGACGGGGTTTTTAAACCTCATGCTCATTAGCCCCACCAAGCAGAGAACAAAAATGAAAATAAATGCTTTAAACTGACTCTGACCCAGGGTTCCTATACCTTAAATAAACAAAACACTGGACTCTGAAACAGGGTTCCCATACCTCATACAAACAAATGTCCAAAAAAAATTAACAGGTCCCCTCCCAGAGGACCTGAGTTCCCCGGAGCAGCACGGTCGACCGGCCTCCTTTCACCATGGCGCCGACAGACTGCCCCCTCCTCCCTTCTGGAGCGTGGGGCCTCGGGCTGCCGCGCTGCTGGTGACGGCGTGGCCGCACTTGGCTGCTGCAGGGGCTGCTTGGAGGGGTTGCCAGCGGCCAGCTGCGGTGAATTTAAAAACGCTGCCTAGGTAGTGGTGGTCAGTAAGGTAGGAACAACAAATACCCCTACCACCTCGAGTGACCAAGAAAAAAACAAGTAATCGATCGACCAGAAATTGAACTGCAAACCTTGCAGAAAAGAAAGTGACCAGTCTGAGAGGGTAAATCAGTCATGGGTAAATCCTGATGTTGGAAAATAAATGCTGTTGCAGTTTTTAACCAAATTCTGGGACTCGTTAGTGTAATCCATCCAACAGAGAAAATCTCATGGATTACCACTTTAAATGTTCTGTCCTTCATGATCTAATGTTGCAAAAGCAACATAAAGAATAAAGAGCCGTACTTTAGTCAACCTGGCAACCTGCCCCCTTCTCTCTAGTGGCCACACAAGGCAGAAACTGGGGTTGTAAGAATAAAATATCCCTTTTCCTAATATCATATCATAAAATATCTTCCCTTTGAAAAAGGGGAAAAACATTTTAAACATAACATCACAAACCAAATAGCTGTAAGAAGCAGCAAATCTTGTTTTTCATGAAATAAATATGAGTCTAAATATGAGATGAAAACCATGTAAACCTTAAAAGCATGTTAAAGAGCTGACACGAGCACATGGTTCAGGCGACAGTTTCCAAGTAATAGGCAGGTGAAATCACATTCAAATAATGCTGCAAGACGGATCACACGGAAAAAAATATGTGTTCCATAGTAAAACACGTTGTGCCCCTTGTTTCTGCCTCAATATTAAGCGAATCCCCCGCGATTTACGATCAAGCGGCCACAAGGTGACGGACTTGGTTGCAGAGTCCATATCCAATGAAAGCGTTGAAGAGGTTTCTAAATGCAACGCTTTGTAAAACACATCTAAATGCCAGCAAAACATGCGTAGATATTGTCCGTAAATCATTTTATTCTAATTAAGATTAATCGACTAATCAATCAATTGTTCCTCCTGCGATTGCCAGGTCGAAATGAGGCCGAGCTGATCAAAAAGAGGGCGCGTCGATGGCGACGGATTCAGGAGTCGAACCGCCCCATTGCGCTCAAGACCAGGAAGGAGAGGTAAGAAGGAAGGCGGTAAAATTTGCATTTAAAAGGACAAAGGGTTATCAACGGAAGTAGAAAATAAATGATTTTCTCAGATGTCAGGGTTCCAATTGCTCTGTTTATTTGCTTTTTCGTTTTTATTTGATTTGATTTTACATCTAGCTGTTCAAAATAAAACCCAAGTTCACTGAGAGATGCTAAACGGCACTAAACGCAGCATCCTCAAGTTGCGATCTTCCCGTTGCTTCTTAAATTGAGTGGTCTGGAAAAATCAATCAATCTTTGAGTCCCCCCACCTCCGCACTCTCTATCAGATATTGAAATAACACAGTTATAATGCTGTAGACACTGTAGAATTTAGTAAGTACACAGTAATAATGTGTTCCTTATATACCGACACCGATAATTGATTTGCCTTTATAGAATGGGTATTTATAGAATCAGACTATCTGTACATTTTATATATATTTGGTTCTTTCTGTTCTGTAAATTTGGCTTTTTCTGCATATTTGCCAATTTATGTCTGTTTCATTTTATTTATGTTTTTTTCAGACTTCTGTACTTCTGTCTGTACAGATTTGCATCAAAAAAATCCTTGTATATGAAAATGTACTTGGATTCTGATATCAGCCAGATGACGAGCCAGAGTCCAATATCTTAGTCAAGGATTTCAAAAATAACAGCACAAGCACAAGAGAGCTAAAAAAAAAAAAGAAAAGGAGAAAGAAGAAGAGAAAAAGAAAATAAGTGAAAACAGAACTTGTAACAAGTCACACATGGGACAGATATTGAGTCGGACGCAACGGGATCAGCCTCAGCTTCAGACGGAAAAAAGCGGCTCCCAAAAAGAAGAGCGCACCCAGGGCTCAGGGCTTAGAGACCCGGAGACACTGGTCGCATAGTGTAAATAGCTTCATCTGACGGCTCGTCAGTCGATACGCGAAAAGAAAGGAAGAAATAAAGAAAGAAAGAAAGAGGAAAGAGCAGACTTTCCCCCCAAATTGTAAATCGAATGCATTTTGTGTACAACGGAGAGTGCAGAATTGTGGGGTAGAAGCGTTTTTTTTATTTTTTAAAGGGTTGGTTGTGTGTGAGGTGACGGGGTGCGATGGCACCCCTCCCGCCTCCGGATATTTGACAAACCCCGGCCAAAGTTCCATGAAACTTTAATAAAGTTTTAAGAGACTCCGTTTGCGAATGGAATCTCATGGCTTCCATCTTACAAGGAGGTTAAGTGCTGAGTATACTGTACCCTCCTGTCCATTTAAATTTGACAGATATTATATTATATTATATTATATTATATTATATTATATTATATTCCTGGACTTCTAGACTCTTTCCTCAGACACACACTCGGGCACACAGATATAGTAACACTTCACAATTTCAACAGGAATTTTCTAGTATTATATTGTAGTACTTTATCTTTCCACCTCTATCTCTTTTAGACGTTATCAACTGAGCATGCACGCTTTGCTCCGACACTGACAGAAACCCATCGCCATACTGTATATGTCTTTCCCAGCGCTGGTCCATCACCTTTAATCTACTTTACACATTACAGATAAGTGGGTTGTACTAAGAGTGGCAGTGGTTAAAAAGGCCACCTTTTTCTCCTTTTTCAGTAACTTACTGTAAGTGCAGAATTTTTTTTTGGGGGGGGGGGGGGGGGGTTTTGAAAGGGTTGCTTGTCTGTGCGGTGATGGGGGGGGATGTCACCCCTCCCGCCTCCGGATATTTGACAAACCCCGGCCAAAGTTCCATGAAACTTTAATAAAGTTTTAAGAGACTCCATTTGCGAATGGAACCTCACGGCGTCCATCTTACAAGAGGTTGGTTGACAAGATGTGCATGTATTTGTGATGAAAAGTTCGGCTTTTTTTGGAGAGTCGGCTCCTGAGTGACTCAGTAAAAAGATCCTGTCAATTTTCCGACTCTTTGTTCGTTCGTTTGATTTGTGGTTGGTTGATGTAACGAGAGTCACTTCGGCTCCGAATTGTGAATGGAGTTCTCACAAAAATCACTCAATTCTGTCAGAATTATTCATTTAGGTGGAGTGACTCCAGATTCCTCAGTCATTTAAAAGACTTTTGCAAATCTTCCATCACTAGTATGAAAGAATGTATGTCGATGAATAGATATGTATGTACCCATCCATCTATCCATCCATCCATCCATCCATCTATCAGTCTATCTACCTAAAGATTCTACTCATTTCCAGTATTATTTACAAGCTAATGTTGAATCTCACTGAAGACAGGATCCCAATCCCACCCAACTTGGTCTGTATTTTATTGTACAATACTTATTGTACTATGTTATTATATTATATTATATTACACCGGGTTGTACTTGATGTAGAGGCCGTGCTACTAAGTAGGAGGTTAAGTGGTGAGTATACTGTACCCTACGGTCCATTTAAATTTGACGGATATTATATTATATTATATTATATTATATTATATTATATTATATTATATTATATTATATTCCTGGACTTCTAGACTGTTTCCTCAGACACACACGCGGGCACACATATATAGTAATACTTCACAATTTCAACAGGAATTTTCTAGTATCATATTGTAGTACTTTATCTTTCCACCTCTATCTCTTTTAGACCTTATCAACTGAGCATGCACGCTTTGCTCAGAAACTGACAGAAACCCGTCACCATAGTGTATATGTCTTTCCCAGCGCTGGTCCATCACCTCCAATCTCCTTTACATGTTCATATTCCGGGAACTTGTGATTACATTTCTTTTTTCAAAAAGAGGTTGAGTTTCAGCCCTACTTGGCATGAAAATGTCATAACTGGCAACCCTGCTCTTGTGTCGTTTCCCAGAAATGATTATAATTGTTATCATTATAATTTCATTTTCCCTCTCTCTTTTTTTCAACTATTCTGTCAACATCAGCAGTTAAATACCTAACTTTTCCTGTGCATAAAATTACATTTTGGATATTATTTATATCTGTGTACATTTTGCTCTTTAGTGTATTTGTCTTTTTTATTTTTTGTATATTTGGCAATTTTTGCGTATTTGGCTTTTTCCTGGTTTTCAGCTTTTTTATAATTGTCAATGTCAAAATGCAACAATCTTCATCAAGACAAATTCCCCTTATAATAAATAAACAGATTCTGACCTGAATTTCCCTGTGAGAATTTGTAAAGTGTTATCTTATCTATATATTCATTTATGATATAGAAGCATTAGTTCTTTCTACCAGTGCTGGGTGTCACAGCACTGTATTTTTAAGCACAGTGCAGTAAAAAAAGAAAAACCCAAAAAACACATAACACAGGATTTTTTTTTTTTTTTAAGCGTTGGCGATATCAGGGGCGCCAGGGACGGGAGTTAACATACACAAAAACAGATTCTGCCTGAATTATTGATGGATCTTGGAAGCGAGTTACCTTTTATCACCATCAGCGCTCACTGTCTGTGGATGGGAGCCAAGGATAGAGAGAGATAAAAGAGGGGAAATGCTTTCCAAGAGAGCATTTCCTAATGCTATTATCAAAAGATGGAATAAAGGTTATACCCTTTATGAAGATAAATTCATGCGGTTTTAGATTCCTTTTTCTTTCCTGCTGCTGCACCTGAAGACAACACGACAAATATTTAAATTTAATTCCATTATGTTGTTGTACGAAGTTCCCCTGCAATAACGTTCCATCCCATTCACACAAATTATTAAACATATAAGCGCATAAATGTATAAATGTATGTATAAAAATATATACATGCACAGAATGTGTATTCATTTATTTCCAGGAAGCCTGAAAGCTCACAGGATTCTCCATAGCTTTAATAGTTTTAATAGGCGGATAGAATAAAAGGTGTCGTCCTGAACAAGAAGAGCTCCAGCTGATCACACAAAGCGAGGAGCCCCAGTTGGAGCCTTCATCTTCCTCTTCCTCTGCTCCCTGTTATTCTTCATCTTCAAAGAGCCAGTGTCACGCAGCAGGATTATAATGCATCCTCTGGGGAGCTGCTGCTGCTTCTCCTTAATCGGTGCTTAGGTGCGCGTGACGTGGCCTTAACATGGCCACCGTGACACCCTCCCCATCCGCTGGAAGTACAGTAGTAGTGGTGGTGGTCCACGCACGTTCAGCCTTGGACACGCTGCCTCCATGTCGCCATTACAGAAAAGGTGTAAATATGGTTTAATGGATTCTCTCCTCTCTCTCTCTCTCTCTCTCCCTCTCTCTCTCTCTCTCTCTCTCTCTCTCTCTCTCTCTCTCTCTCTCTCTCTCTCTCTCTGTCTCTTTCATTGGTGTTTCCCAAAGTCCGTAGAGAAACAAATCGCTCCAAGAGAACAAATCATTCAGGTGTCAGGAGCAAATCTTCGTCTCACAAACTGAAAATAATCACTTAGTTTTGATATTGCAACACAAAAGCAAATTTCCTAGAGCTAATGTATATATATTTTTTATTTATTTATTAATTTTTCGTACGATTCTCCCATGGCGCAGAGGTTGAAAAACCCTGTCGGCTTACGCACACTCTCACTTGTCTTTGGAGAAGAAAGGAAATTAAGTTTTCCACTGACTCACTGTTCTTTGCCTTTGTCCTACCTTTCATTTATCATCATCAGCCCCCCCCCCCCTCTTTTCACTTCTTTTTCTCAGGCCGCTGTGTTCATCCGTCCGGCCAGCTCTCCGTGGGGGATGCGCGGAGAATATCAGTATATGAAGCCCAAAGTCGTTTCTCAGAGACAGATACATGTCTTTCTCAAGGTTAAACACAGAACAGCACAATGGGTGTGGTCCAAAACACACACACACTAATGGGCAAGAAAATTATAAACTACAACACACTTTGACAAATCCCATTTGTTATTAGACGTGTCCTTACTGTTGTGTACTATTACAGTTATTTATATTCCTTATGTACAGAAATATTCACTATATTCATGTACTGTATATATTTGTAATTTTATAACAACAGTCTAAATGTTAATATATTCTTATTAACATTTTCTTGTTGTACAGCCCTTGGGAGAATTTTTCAAATTTGGCAAAATATAATATTTATAAACTGTATAGCACTAAGCCAGGACAAAAAAGAGCAAACACTGTGCATCAAGTGCACTTCCCTGTCTTAATATAGCCAAAGAAGGCAGCTTCCAAAACACCAAAGCCAGGCTATTTCCACCAAACACCAAAGAGACTCAAGTGACCTCCAAGAGAAGCATATTGACCCACATTGACTAATGTGTAGTGTGTTGTGTTGTTGAGCAGACCTTTCTAATCCATAAGAAAGATCTTGTCGATCGGTGGGCAAGCTGCCTGGCTGGCTGGATGGCTGGATGGATGGATGGTGTGATGCGAGCAGCCAGAGCCAGGACCGTGGAGGACAGGGCCAATGCCTGGAAGGCAAGTCTGGATGGTGGGGGAAAGTATGGCCCTCGCCTCAAATCCACCATCTGCTGGGGAGGAACGTGCGGATCCACACACAAACAGAAACAGCCGCCATCCCCCCTTTGGCGACGGCAGTCAGAGAGGGCTTCTCAATGACTGGACTGGAGTGGACTGGCGGTGGGTGGTGTGGGTGAGAAGACGGAGGGGAGGCAGGGGGGATGCTGGTGCAAACAAGCACAGACGTGCGAATACGCCAATCCAAACAACCTCATCAAAAAATAGATACAAAGAAAAATACCAGTAGAGGACAGCATGTACACATATGAAGTTTTACTCCAAACACAGGCATCTCAGCAGCAGATTAATTCCCTCCAAGTGCTTATCATAATTACCTTATCTATCTATCCATTAATTGGACAAATATCCCTCATCACTCTTCCTCTCTCGGTCTTCCAATGACCGTGTGTTTGCCAGCGCTAGCAGAAAAGGACAATCTGTTGCCGGTGTAGTTAGACTGATGAGTTTCTGGCCGGTGTTCACACGTCCTGGTGTAAATAACCTTCATGGATGGAAACGCATGACCTGCACTGAACAGAAGAGGGAAAATCCACAACAAATATTTTCAACTGGTGTAGAAGGAACCGGCAAATTCCAAGCTTAAAATTGAGCTTGCTTCTCGGTCATGTTGGTTAAGAGGGAGTTCAAATTACTATTTAAAATGAATGAGGTGATTTCGGCATTTCCTTGCTGCTTCCTGTCGTCTTTAATCAGCGTCTTTGTTGTGCTGATGGTGAGATGGAGGTTGTGACGACTGATCTAATCACCTCTCTCATTGGCGTCATAGCTATTTTCTGTGCTCAAGACACATTTTTCTAATGAAGTTGGAGCAATGTGTGTGGTATGCTACAAAAAAAACGGTGAGTCCAGAACGGTGCCCAGGGGTGTCCCAGCACTGGGATTCCTGATGTTCTGGGGGAGCAAAAACTCCAAAACCCCCAAGCTTGGGGACCAGCTTAACAGCCACAGCGGCGTTCAACACTGAGCTGCCATCAATCAAGAACATTTTTTTTATTTAACGTTTTACAAAACTCTTTTTGTTCAGGTACGACGTGTCCTGCGTGAAGAGCAATCACAACGTGGAGTCCAGAGTGTCAGGCAACATATAGTTTCTGTAGACATTGTGCCCTTCTAACCGCTCAAAGCCCTTCATGATGATGATGATGAATGTGAGCACTAAGCAGGCTGCGCTGAATTATTTTGGAAAGGGACAGGGTGACGCTGAAGGTAGGAATTTGCCAGTAAAGACATCTGCTATCTGCTAGTCAGCACATGCTCCGAGGAGGCAGCCAGAGATTCCTGTTAGGGACAGGTGCCGGCACGGGAATTAACGTTGTTAAGCTTTTTTATCGCACGTCAGCACCGGAGATTATGAGCGGGCAGTCATCCCGATCCAGAGGCAACCCTAATGGCTGAAATGATGTTACTAGGCATCACTTGCATGGATGTATGGCTTGTCTGGTGGGGAGGACATACACTTGTAGGACTTAGCTCAACTTCTCTTTGGAGTCATTTGTGGGAGATTTTTATTCATTGATGTGTGCTGAGTGCTGGAGCCATGGTAATCACTTTGTCCATGCGTTCTGTTGCATATACACAGGTACTCCTCCCTTAACGACCAAGTTCCGTTCCTAAAACCAGGTCCTTAAGCGAATTGGTCGATAAGCGAGGACCCCTGTTATTTCACGGTAAGGGGGCGTGGCCATTGCGAACGCTAGTGTAGTGAATACTGACAGACTGAGACTGACAACGGTGATGAGATGAGATGTATACAGTGTAATAGTATATATACTATATATAGTATATATAGTATATATAGTTTATATCATGTATGTAGTATATAAAGTGTATATAGTGTATAATATACACTATATACACTTTATATACTATATATACTATAAACATATCATCTCAGTTTTGAAAATACATTGAGAGATAAAAAAACCCCCACAAAGGAACACGAATCTGGTAAAATCCAATTTTCCTCTAAGAAATGTTTATTCAACTTATATTAACTTATGAGATAGCGGGTTTTGCTGCGGTGGGTCACATATAGTATATAAAGGGTGATGCGCGATGAGATGCTTGACGCTGAGACGCCGTGCGCGCAGCGCGCCCGCACGCAGCGTACAATACAGACCGGTCAGAGGTAGGTCGTTAAACAGGTAGGTCGTTAGGTGAGGAGTACCAGTATAAACAAATGGATGCACAAGCAGCTTCAAATATGCACGCACACTCACTCACACACTCACTCACACACACACGCACGCACGCACGCACGCACACATACACACACACACACGCACACACACACACACACACTAATTATGTTTACAGGCAGCAAATGCTCCCCACATCCTGTTGCCATCTAAAACCTACTTCCCGCTCTTATTATCCCTCCGAGGATCTGCTCTTCTCAAGAAACAGAAATCCAAAACCCAAATCCAAATCCGGCAAGACACATCTAAAATCCATCTACACGCCAGCTTACAGACACTTACAGCTTACAGAAAGACGTTCAGGGGTGTCAAACTGAGTCCTGATAATGGATAAGAAATAGAAAATACATGACTGGGTTATTACAAGTCCAATATACAGGGGCCTTCTACCGTAAATAGGTCAGAAGAGATACAAGGAGTCAAAAACACTGAAGCTCAATAACTATGGAGCTAACATAGAATTATGTTCAGAAAAATAAAACCCAATGGTGAAATGTTTGCTGAATCTATAATCTATAATCACAATGTGTACTTGGTGTTTGGGCAAAACAGAACGATGACTTGGTCTTGAGGGTAAATGCTAATTGCTATTTGTCCCTTACAACTTTTAAATCCAGGCACAAAACTTTTATATTTGCATCTGCATTTTAGTGAATAATCAGCCTGTTTATAATTACATTACATCTATTTTTTTGATTTTTATTCCCAAGTGTGTAGTAGCACAGTACTCCTGAGCTTCGAGGTACTGTAGGTTTGAGTCCTGCCATGATTAAGTACATACTTCAATTTCTTTGTGTTGTATAAAAAAATGTTATGCCTTACATAAAAGCACTTTTGCCTTTTTAATAGGCGGATAGAATAAAAGGTGTCGTCCTGAACAAGGAGAGCTGCAGCTGATCACACAAAGCGAGTTGCCCTTGCGTAAGATAGGTAATGTCCTCATAATAGCTTTTCAGGAGGTAGGTTTGGGAGAAAATCAACGGTATGACGCAATAGAGCACCCAAGCGTCTCTCTTCACACCTACTTGCTCAGAGAAAACGACCTGTCCCGAAAATTATGGTTATACTGTATGTGTGTATCGATCCTTCAGTAACGTCTATAACTGTAGTCACTATCAATATAGTAAAGGAGTTTATTGAGCAATGGCTGCAAGGTGATTAGCTTTGCGCTTCTGAATTATCTCTACATTAAACTCATGGTCTGAAAAAGGGCCAAAGCCTCTTAAAAACTCAATTTGTGAGCCCCAAACCCATCGATTAGCTCAGTTAATTGTTTTATATTTGTTGCTGTATTCTTTCTGCTGTGTTTTGTGTAGCTTCAATAATGGGAAAAAAAAAAAATTGTTCTTCCAGTTTGTTTTATCGATTCTCATTATAGCCATAGATCTTTTTTAATTGCAAATTTGAGGTCCCTGCAGAGTTAGATCAAAAAAACGAAATATCTAACAGTGGCTCCAATACAGAAAAGGCACAAAACCCAGAACTAAAAAGAGTTTGGCATAGAGCAGAACTTATCTATCTATCTATCTATCTATCTATCTGTCTGTCTGTCTATCTGTCTGTCTGTCTGTCTGTCTGTCTATCTATCTATCTATCTATCTATCTATCTATCTATCTATCTATCTATCCATCTATCTATCTACAGATACAGTATATAGTATATTGTATATGTGTTGCTAAATGGACCTCTTTGATTGATTTGAAATGAAAACGGAGCCTTCCCTCTTGTGGAATAATCAGGTTTGAAGTAGGCACGGTGTATTGGCCCCTTCCGTGAGATAGATTCAAATAAACAAAACAGCATAAGGGCAGCGACATAACTCTGTATTATGTGGTATAATGGTATATTTTTCCGATAGTGTCCGTCTCTTTCTGATGAGGAGAGCCGTTGCTCCTGTCACGGACACAGCAAGTCACAGTATTCCGTAGATCAAAACAATCTGGAACGGTTGTTTCCGAAGCGGGTGTCTATTATTTTGTACAGAACATGCTCTGCTTTGGGTGCGCGGACTAATTATCAGGGAAAAAAAAAAAAAAAAAAAAAGGATTTTGTTTTCTGTGATACCCCGAAGCAAAAACCAGTATACAACAACAAATAGTCACTTTGATATCTATCTAAATGTCTGAAGGGAAGAGGCGTGGACATAAAATGTTTGGTCTGACGGCTAAAAGGGCCTCTAATAGCCCCGGCACGGCTGGGACGCCCTTCATTACTGCTGAAAACACTGTTTTAATCAGTGTCTTTTAATGAGTGGTTACCTTCGTCCTGTATCTCAAACGTTGCCCTTGACTGCGCTGTATCAGTAGCCAGACCAGTCAAAATCGTGTGGGATCCAAAAATAATATACTGTATGTGTGTGTGTGTGTGTGTGTGTGTGTGTGTGTGTGTGTGTGTGTGTCTCAGCTCAAACAATGAGTGTATACTATGCTATTGATTTCATGCCTGGGAGGCTGGCAGGGAAGAAGTGAGCACATTAAATATACATATATAGGTAAATGGAATAGAAAATATTGCGATAAATATTTATACTTCCTGTAAGAGTGTTTAAGTGAGCCAATTCCCCAGGGGATGGATTGAGTGCGTCCGCTCAATTCCCATTGTTTTTAGATGCCGTTTTTAACCATACGATAGCCTTTACCTTGATTATTTAATACTTTCGAAGTAGAAGTGCCTTCTCTCTTTCTATAGTTATGAAAAAAAAAACGTCCCACTTGACCTTTTAGAAGGACTCCTTTGAGTGATTCATTCTTTTCGAGTCAGTAAATCAAATTTAAGTGCATCAGGACTTTCAAGCCCGTTTGTGTTTTTTTTGTTTGTTTTATTCCTGGATTGAGTGTTATGCGCCTTTTAGGCCAGCCAATCTTTGTATCCATATTCAGTTTAACTTCCCATGGAGTATTTTTTTTTTCATTATGCTTTTTCACAAAGACGGACTTTTGAATCATGAAAAGTGTTTCATTGTTTCAAGTTTTGCACTGGTTATAATTGTGTATATCTTTTTTGTAATTGTCGTTACGTTGCAATCTTTTGCAGCTTGTGCAGTTTGTGGGAAGGTTGGTTAGAATAAGTACCACTGCAGACGCGGTAGGTTTGAGTTGGAAAATGATCCGTTCAAAAATGAGTCATTGGAAAATGATTTGTTCAAAATGAATCGTTCGAAATGACTCGTTCAAAATTATTCAGTCAAATAAATCATCCCTTTGCACTACACACGAAGCTGCCTCAGATTTTGTAAGTTCCTCCCGCCCCTCAATACCCCCCTCACCTCGGACCACGATGGTGGTGGACTTCTTGGCTGGGTTGCCCACGTTGTTGCTGGCCACGCAGCTGTAGACGCCCGCCTCGTCGGAGGAGATGGCAGGCAGCGTGAGCGTCCCCCCGTTGAGTAAGCTCCGCTGCGGCAGACTGTCGTTGCTGCTCACCCAGTTGAGCAGCGGCGTCGGCTCCCCGCCCGTAGTGATGCACACCAGGGATACCGTCTGGCCCGGGTTCACCACGATGGGGTCCTCCACCAGCAGCTTGATCGACGGGGAGGCTGCGGACGGAGGAATAGGGCGGGTGGATGGGGACTCATCTCGACACACACGCCGGCAGTTTTTTTGGAATGTCACTCAAGGAGTTTTTTACACCGAGTATCTGGGTATGTTTGTACCAATAGCCGGTTATTGTACTATCATAACAAGTACATGACATTCATTGATCTATCAAGGGTGTCAAATATACACTTTGCTTATTGTTTAGTATTATTATTATTATTATTATTAGAATACTACTACTACTACTACTACTACTACTACTACTACTAATAATAATAATAATAATAATAATAATAATAATACTTTTTATACCTGTGAAATCCACTCTATATATTGATGCCACGATGTGCTTATGGTAGCCTTAAGACACTGACAGATAAATTAACATTAGCCCTGCAAGGTTTTACCTTAATTATTAGCAGGTTGATTGATTCCCACCGATCAGCTCAAAAGAGCATCCCAGCTTGTTGAGCTAGGCACATTGGCGTTGCCTTTTAAAAAGTAATCTGACCCAAATATGAGTTGAACAACATTGATACACCTATACACACTGTAATTATATACCTGTTTTATTGGTGAGCCTGAAGATGACGCTGCGGTCGGGGATCCCGCAGACGTTCCTGACCGACGCGATGCAGCTGTAGTTGGCGTAGTCCTGCGGACGCAGATTCTTCAGCTTCAGAATCTTCGTCTCCCCCTGCAGCTCAGATAAAAACCAACACCGGTGTGCAAATGTGTGCCAAAACATCGACACAATCCATCCATCCATAAAACGCCACTAAAAAACAAAAAAAACACCGAATGAGACAGCTGTAAGTGATGGTCAACTGGTCCCAGTCATTTTCCATATATGTTATTTTAACTCTATTTTTTTCTTATAAAAACAAATTGCCAACAAATTGATGGATCCTGTCATACGTTTCACTTTTAGACAATACATGTTCTGCTTTGTAAAGAAGTTTAGATATATTTTCTGCATGAATCATTCCTTTCGCTCGAACGTTTCTATTGATGATGCATTAAACACCAATGGTTAAAAAGAAACAAATAGTTAGAGTAGTTTTTGAGAAGCATACTTTGTACTTTTACTTAAGGATATTTTTACACCAGTAGGTTTACTTGTAATGTACTGCAACAGGCCTCTGAACTCTTTCCACCACTGCAAGTAGATATGTTACTTTCGATAGTACAGAAATATTATCTAACAATATATTAAATAGTAATAGTGGGAATATCTTATACCGAAGTTCACAGATGTCAATGTAAATTTCCTGTCATTTAAAAAAGACTGGAGCCCATCTTCAGAACTTTTTCAGAGTATATTAATTTGCCGATTATGGTATGCAGATTGCCCCGGCGGTAAAACTGCCCTGCACGGTGTCTGTCAGCGGGTTGTTTGAGTATGGATGGGCTCACTCTGGGGCTCGCTCCATCACGGAGGATGCAAGTTTGACTCTATCTGGGACTGACAGACAGGAGCCCCACCCACCCCAGCGTACCGTGTGATGTGAGAAGCCAAGGCTTTGATCTCACCAACTCTGCCGTGGGTGGAGGGTGGAGGGGCAACAGATTAAGACATGAGTCAGCCGCATGCTGCGGCGGTCCTCGCAACATGGCAGCAACTCGTTTCCTTCATTTCCAATGAGGATCATGGAGAAATTAATTGTATTACATAAGGTAAATCTCACGTAATCTCTTGTTCCATCGCCTCAGAGTTGCGTGATGTTTTATAGTGCAGGCTTCTCCTCACAGCAGGGAGGGAAAGAAAGGAATATCCATTTGGATGATGGAGGATGCAAGTGGCTCAGAGTGCGGTACTCGGAATGGTAAGGAGGGATTCATTGACATAATGGACAAAAACACTAAGGACAGCTGCAGAGCGGCCAGGGGGAATGGGTCAAAACCTGCAGGTATAAGGGGATGAAAGGATATTTGACTGTAGGTGTACTGTAACAGCTGTGGCCCGTTGAACGCTACAAATACGTACATAAAAAACCCAAGGTCCTATGTTCCTGCCATTCTCTTACAGTACCAAGGTCCTATGTTCCTCGGGTCTTATGTTCCCAATGTCCTATTTTCCCAAGGTCTAATGTTTCCAAATTCCTTTGTTCGAATTTCAGCTGACTAAGCAAGCGGCCCTTCATCCCCCTCGATTCATTGAACATGAATGTTCATGGTTGGTCATATGTTCCCAAGGGGCCCATGATCCTATGTTCCCAAAGTTTTATGCTCCTTCAATCCTATCTTCACAAGGTCCTATGTTCCCAGGGTTGTATGATCCCCCAATTCTATGTTCCCAAAAATTCCCATGGGCCTTGGCTGGGAACATAGGTACCTGAAAAACATAGGACCCTAGGAACATAGGACCTTGAGGACATAGGACCTCGAGAACATAGGTCCTTGAGACAGAGGAACTTAGTAACATAGAATAGGGAAACATAGAATCCAAAATGAATGTTCATGTTCCACAGACAATGAAAGAAGGTGGGTGAAGGTTGCTTGGTGAATACACTGAATGGGCAGCAGCAATAAGACCAAGAAAAGTTTACGGAGAATAATGGTGTGATAAAGAACCATGAAAAGGAGTGTTGATAAGTGATAGAAGTGTGATGGAAGTGTGGATGAGAGCGCTGAGCCGCTGCTCTGTGATAAGAGCCACTGAGCAGCGATGGTATCTGGAAAAGTTAAAGCATATCTCAAAATGCGGTCACAATACGAGTAAACGACATCTTTATTTCGATTTTTTTTCCAGTTCTTCGCAGAGAATTATGGAGTAAGAAGGTTGCAGACGACAGGAAAGTCGGAGGCGAAATCAACAGAAACGCTCAGCTCTGGGTCTGAGATAATTGTGTGGCTGCTCTCGCTGCGGAGTTTGAAATGCCATCGCTGCATTTTTTATCTGCAGGCCAGTGAAAACATTTGGTTGGCGAGAGGAGCGAGGTGGAGGGGAGGAGGGGGGGGGGGGCGGAGGGCGGACGGCTGGAGGTGAGGATATCGAAATAAAAAGGTCTTTTCACACGGGTCTAAAATGGATTCATCGTCCAACACCTCTCCCCCGCCCACACACAAAAAATTGGGGCCGCGATTTCCTTGCACACAAACTTTTCACTTCACTTCAGGTCCGATTTGCAGCAGCAGAAAAGAAAATACAAAAAAATGGGAAAAGCTCAGAGAGGTTCAAAAGGCTTTTCTTCTTCTTCTGAGGAATCGTTCATGGAGTGGAGGGAAAGCTAATTAGAACCGAGGTAATACCGCTCTCTGCTCCTTTCCCCTGGTGTCCTTGAAAAATGCTGGCAAGGAAAACTTCATTTCAATTGATTGTATAAGCTACAATTAAATAAAATATTCACGAAAACAAACAGGCGACATTACTACATTGTTGAATTGAACTTGAATTCCGCTCCCCTGTGTTATCTTCTCTTATCTTAGCCCCGTAGAAATCCTCTGTTCCCTTTACAGACAAAGGAAATATGACAAAAATTGGGACATCAGATATTTTTCATATTCATCCTTTTTCACATTCATCCATAGAGAGCGCTCGGAAATGAGAGAGGGAGTCAGAGAGCCCTTAAAATAACTTGTTAAATCGAAACTACCCTAACTAAGAGGCAAAACTAGATTGAAATGGATTATACTTTGGCTTTCACTGGACCAGAGTGGACCGAAAGGTCTTCAAGGATCCAGTGGGTTGGAGATAGGTGCTTGATAAGTCTCTCAATGTGCATTCATCTCCGCTTGTTCACAAAAGATTTTTATCGGAGGAAGGAGGGAGGCAGCGAGGTAGGGAGAAGAAAGTAGGAAGGGCGGACGAGAAGGAATTCCTCCAGTCGAAGATCTCTCAACGATTCCGTCAACCACCCCACAGGGTCCAGGTTGAATCTCAAGATTCAAGAGGTTTATCTGTCACATACATATACATACTTTCATACATATATAACGGGTGGAATGCTCATTTGGCCAAACATCCCTCGACCCAGCCAATTTAATTCAATTTGATTTAAATGGACTTTATAATTATCTCTGCTTCTCTTGACTCTTTCTCTTGACTTTTCCATTAATCTTGCCCCAACTGTGTCTTTTTATAGATTTAATTGTTAATTTTAATCATTCATTTTTAGGTTTTAGGTTTATTTTTATTTTTCATGGTTATTTTTTAGCTTTATTGTGTCTCACTAATTCGCTAGTTATAGTTTAATTCTTATGTTTATTGTAAATTGCCTTTTATTTATTGTTTAGCTTTTTGGGTTTATTGTGTCTTGCCCATTAATACTATTTTTATTGCAAATTGCCTCTTTTTCATTCTTATTACTTATTATTATTGGCTATTTTTATGTATGCTGCTATGAACACCACAATTAAGAATATAGTATATTGTATATCCATGTGATATAGAATTAAAACTATACAAGTAAACATATACAATTCACTTCAAATTTCATAGTCATGTCATGCCAACACATCCATTTTTAACATTTCTTTAAGGGCTTTAGAAAGGAAAATGTTGAAAATTTATTCCTACTCTGTCTCTGGCATTTCATCTGGCATATCGTCACATAAACCCGTCTTATTTTTCCCACTCACATGAGAAAAATGTCTGATAATAAATAATAAAATGTCTCAACCACTCCTTTGGGTCCGAGTCATCTTGGCTAATGGGACGCCAACTATCTCTCCTTCCCTCGAACCTCTTTTCCATTTCTCTCACCATTTGTGTGTCTCCTTCATCGTCCATTCACCTGACTTTTCCTCTTTACTTGTCCAATTCCTCTGTCTTACCTGCGTGAAGAAGGGCTCGTAGATCTCCACGCCCTTGTCGGAGCCCTGCGACAGCACCTCGCGGCCGCGGTGCCAGCTGTAGCGCACCGGCGGGTTGGAGTTGGCCACGCAGCGCAGGAACACCGTCCGCTCGTAGTAGAACTGCTCCTTGGCCTCGCCGATGCTCTGGTGCACCGTCACCACTGGGTCGTCCAGGTCTGGTAAAAAAACAAAACCAAACATCACCGGTAGAAGCTCAATCAATCAATCAGTCAAGCAGGTTGGGTTTCTCCACACATAAAGTATATTTGTGTTATTGATGTTGGTCATATTGGGGAGAACACATGATTTCCCAAGTGCTTGGTAGTGTTTAAAAAGTCATGGGAGGAGGCTCCGAATCAGATTAGGGAATACGAATCAGTTCATTACGGCAGGTACGTTTCAATAAAATATTTTGGCATTAAAGAAAGAGCTTCACAGTCTGAAAAAGAAATACAAAATATACAAAATAATAACAATAGAAAATAAATGCAAATATAAAAATATAAAACAAAAGATAAAAAATAAAGGTAAAAATTGCCAAATATACATAAATAGCCAAAAAAATACAGAACAGAAGTAGCCAAATATACAGTATTTAAAAAATAATCTGTGTGTCTTTCGAGGAGGCCGACTCGCGCCATCCTTCTTACCGCCAAGATGTTGTGCAGACAGGGGAAATCAAAGAAAGAGAGTCTACCCCGCAAACACTTATCCGTCAATCTCGTGGATAATCATCTCAGGGACAGCTCGGTGTCCTTATTAGGCGTCATTGTTGGGTAATATGTGTGTTAAAGTGTCCCGTTTTCAGGACTGATCCGGGAGAGGTTTTAAGCCCCTCCCGCCGACACCAACCGCCAGTCGGGTTGTTTGAGACGCCACGCGTGGTTGATTAAATGGATTCAAAGTTAATCATCTTAGCCGCGGCTATCGCATTAAGCCACAGCAAATGGGCGTCGGTCATAACCGGCGGTGTCTTTCAGCATCCTAATACTCGGCCGTTTAGAGGATGTCCATTCGCAGGCTCGGAGGACGCCGGGAGTTAGTTTGCCGTCTTTCATCTCCATCCGAGATGCTATCCGTTTATTTTTGTGTTTTTTTGTTTGTTTTTAAGCTGGTGGACCAAAAAAAGGGCAATTTATAGGGGACCTATGATGAAAAACTCACTGTGTACATAAACGTGGGTCTCTGATGAGTCCTACTAACACACAATCTGTGAAATAGGACATCACAGTTGGTTTATTGTGAGCTATCTGTTTCGTTCCCTTCCTACATCACCTGGTGCCTCAGGAGAATTAGAACCTTCCTCCATCTCAGAAACTCCACCCACGGCTGGAGCGCCATCGAACCCGCTGGCATCAAAGCTAAGAGCAAACATCGTAAGTGCTCTGTTGGCTGCACAGACCAGCAAAAATCTTTTAAAAGAAAGAGGAATTAATACCAACTGTCTGTGAAGAAACTGCAGATGAGAGAAATGGTATTTAAAAAACAATTCCGCTGTGCAGGCTACGCGACTCTAGGCCAGGCGATCCGCTGTGCGTTTCTCCAAGCAAAAGAAAAAATCCCTGCGTGTGGTGTCGGCAACGAAAGTCAGAACAAACTTTCAAATGAGGCCTTGTAGATCTAATATGAGTGACGATTCTGCAACTGGATTGCTTATTTCTCACCTCAAATTTGTTCAGAAACAGATTTTGGTGGACTGATGAGGTGAAATCAGTGAAAGTTTACGGACTTCAAAAAACAGGGTCACAGAACTGGGGCAAACAGTTCTGGACTGGGCTACTACTACTACTAGTTAGTATAGTTTTACAAATTAATATAGTGCTACTCATTTATATAGTACTACTAGTTAGTATAGTGCAAATAGTTAGCATAGTGCTGCGCTTTATTGACTGTACTGTTTTGCTGCTCGAACAGTATTAACACAGTGTTATATTATCTTATCTTGTTGTATATTTAACAGTTGAGCTTACTGAGCGGCCGCGTGCATATTCCACTGACTTGGCTATGCATCACGAGTAAACAAGCCGCCATTTTTCCACGATTTTTGAACTATTTTGAATGATAATTCTCCACGGGAAAAGGCAGTGTATTGCCCCAGGTATTATTAATGGAAATATTAATCCCTCTAATTCGGTGGCTGCGGCGCGGCGCTGGGGCCACCGGAGGGAATCGGACTCCCGGCCCCAATCAAGGCAGCGCACGTGGGACACACGGTGGCAGGAACCGCCGCCCCCACGCGCCCGCTCCAGAATGCTGATTCCTCACTTTCATTAAAGACATGTTCTGCCCTGCAGCCCCTTAATCAAAAATCTAGCGGCGGTCAATACTTCATCCAGAATCCATTACAGCGGCTCAGGTAAGAGCAATTACCTTTGGGGGGAGGACGGGGGGTGGGGGGGGACAAAGGGGTGAGGCAGGGCAGGGCGCACCACAGAGAAGACAGAGCGATTGAGTGGGGGCCATTCCAGAGGAGCAGATTGCGCTAAGTAAATACAGTGATTCATTAAAGAGAGAGAGAGAGAGAGAGGGGAGGGAGAGAAGTACGGAGGAAGGAGGGAGGGAGGAAGGGAGGGAGGAGTGTATGAATCCTCTCTGGCCGACGCCCCCTCTCATCTGCTTCAAACACTCCATTTACCAACTGTGGCGGAAACAAAGTGACGCTCTGGCGCTCCTATCTGCTCCGGGATACACGTGTCTTTAAACACGCCACCTGATTGGGGGCTGTCAACGCAGCTGGTATACGGGTGTGTGTGTGTGTGTGTGTGTGTGTGTGTGTGTGTGTGTGTGTGTGTGTTTGGATACTGACGGAGGAGGGCGTTTGAGCTATTAATAGGAGCAGGATGATCATATGCGCAGGGGCAAAGTGGATGCTATCAGCGCAGGGAGATAAATATGGAAATATGGAAATGTATGTGCTGGATTAAATTTTGATGAATTTCAAACAAAATTCCACCTCCGCCGCCAATGCCCCCCACCCCCACCCCGCCACCACCCATAAAGGATGTTGCCCATGTCGCATCTTGTGCAATTACCTTCTGAAGTCACGCTCGGCTGATTGTGCGGAGCTTAACTCCCCGAGGCCGAGGGGGGTGTAAGGGGGGCCCCCGGTGCGGGGCTGGAGTTGTTAGGGTTTGTAATTGTGGGTTTACGGGTTTGCAGGCCGGTACGGCCAAACGCTCCGACGGGCCTGACCTCAGCGCCGCCATGGCAACTGCTCAGAAGCTCCCGGCTCCTGTGATATTAAGGCTGCACAAGAGGCACGACACCAAGATGCATCTGGTGGTATCCAGAGGGGCTCGTGGGTGGGGTGGGTGGTGACGGTGGGGGTGGGGGTGGGGGCGGAGCATAAATATATGTCTTATAGGGAAAAAGCAATTCAGCAAAACCATCACGCGAGCTTTGCCTAGAATGTGGACGGTACCTTCCACTCGGCTTGAAGCCTGAAATGGGGATTCATTTGGCCCCCGTCGCTTTTACGGGCTCCAAACATCTTTGCCGTAAATGTCTTTATGGACGAGGTCGGTGTCAAAAGAGAAGCACTTCCTACAGCATGTGAATGACCACGCCCTAACGCTTGTTGGTGCACGTTAAATAGAAATAGAAACGATCCACCGAATCTATCATGCTTCCACTCGGCTTGAAGCCTGACATGTGGAGTGTGTTTTTGCATCAGTTTTTCCCCATTACCTGCATCGGACTCTTTATGGGAAGATGGAGCTGCAAGAACCAAACCTACACCCAAATAAGGAGTAGACTTCAAAAGTCGGCAAACATTTCCTTGAGGTATGTATCCAAAAGAGGAGCACTTCCTATTTGAATAGCAAAACAGTTTTTTTTTCATTGTTTGTAGTGGCAGGCTATAGGCCTACCCTAACATTTGTCGGACAAATGGGCACGAGGGTGAAGTTTTGGGAGAAAGCAGCGAGATGAAACATAAAGAAGGTGCTTCATTATCACATCAAACCCCGGCTCCATCCTTTCATGTTATGCGTCACCCCACTTGCACACACACACGCACACACACACACACACACACACACACACACACACACACACGCACACACAAGAAAATAACCTGACACACACATTACCTCCTTCCCACCCATTTGATCCAGTCACACACACGCACGCACGCACGCACGCACGCACACACACACACA
Source organism: Zeus faber (assembly GCF_960531495.2). Classification (NCBI taxonomy): domain Eukaryota; kingdom Metazoa; phylum Chordata; class Actinopteri; order Zeiformes; family Zeidae; genus Zeus; species Zeus faber. The sequence continues at coordinate 9,359,798 of NC_137189.1, forward strand.
CACACACACACACACACACACACACACACCTTTCTTTCTAAGGCGTTCCCCCCGGGTGTTATTTATTTCAATGCATGCCTCCTCCAGGTTTCCTCTTTGATGTTCCTTCATTCTTGGTCTTATTTGGGGGTAGTCATTTGGAAGGAGACCCCGCCACCTCCACACGGGTGTCAGGCGTCTGTGATTAATTTCACCCACCCATCATTGTCTGAGCTTGATTGCCAGGAAGTTGGCGGCAGAACGAGCCCGACTGACAATCGGCGACATTTTTGTCTGTTTCACGAGTATAAATAGCAGCGTCGTGTCAAGAGATAAGCATGTCGAGGGCGTGGCCTGGGGTGGCACGGGCCACTCCTTGGAATCTGATTGGCAGGTGCCACCCCAGCGAATCCATCTCCGCTCGGCTGCAAAAAATAAAGGCTCACTGTTTTTATTTGTTTTCTTTGGAGACAGCGTCCTCCGTTTCTTAATTAAAGCCAAATGATGACAAATAGGCCCTGCGTGTAACAGGGACACTTTCTCAGTCTTCGATTATGGGTGGCGCCATCTGGCCTCCCCTATGAAATATTTCCGGGGACGCCCCTGCTTTGTTGTCAGCACCAACATCAAAAAGATAGACAGGGAAAGTGAAAGGAAAGGAAAGCAAAATACGGACGGAAATAGAGACTGATAAACAGGATATACAGGTGATGGAACAACAGGTGATCTATACACCTTCATGTGCACCTTTTTTCATTTCATGTTATTTGTATTGATGTCTATTTTACTATTAATAATAATAATTCTAATTGATATTCTTATTATTATTTTTCTCATTATAATATTATTCGTAATTGATTTATCATATTAATAGAACCCCCCCCCGGAGAAAATGTTGACCCCCTAATGTCCTTGTATATTTTGCACTCTGTCTTACTGTACTTACTGTAAACACCACTAAACAACACTATCTTTTATTTTCCCGGAGACTGATGATTTCAGACTTTAAGACTGGCTGTTGAGACTTCAGCTTCCCGGTGACAACTGGGTTAACTGGCAAGTTTGTCGACATATGACATCAATATGCAATATGGAATTACATTTCTCTTGATAGTGAAGTATTCCCTGATGCGTACACTGTAAAAAGTAGCCAAGCATAAACCAGACGCCACCAGAAATGTGACATCAATAAACAAAATGTGAGACGTAGCATCAACGGGATGTCATGTCCTCTGTGGTTTTGGCAAATTAATGGCCGCCATGTTTCATTTCCACAGGTCGCGAGGGGTTAATAAGCCGCACTGGGTGATAAATAACATCCGCTCTGCCTCTGATATCGGAGACAAGCGTGCTGGTGGAAAAACGTGTATGCGGCATATAATAATTTAACACATGAGACATTTCCTCCCCTCCCTCCTCCACCTTTGGCGACGGTGGTGACCTCCATCCTCCATGGACGACGATGGCTCTGCCATCGGAGCCAGTCGCCATAACCTGCTGTTCCATCTATTTGGTTCCATTCTGGGGGATGTTATTGGACTGGGGTGTGTGTGTGTGTGTGTGTGTGTGTGTGTGTGTGTGTGTGTGTGTGTGTGTGTGAGAGAGAGAGTGTGTGTGTGTTCTTTTGGACACACACATACAGTATGTATCCATTCCATCCACACAAAGGACCCCCTTTCCAATGATGCTGCCTGGGTGAAAGAGATATCTCAGCAAAACTGAAATATCATCCTCCAGTGCGTGAGATATGGCTCCCAAACGACACTACATCTCGCACCGCTCTCCATTCTGTCACGGGGGGTGGGGGAGGAAGGGCTTCTCATTCTCGCGTCCTCATTCTCGCATGATATCCTCATGTCAAATGTTGTATTAGCAGCCTCTGGATGCGCTAGAGGATCCCAGCATCTTACTGGATGATGACAATAGTGATGATGGTAATAACAATAACCGCCCGCTGTCATGCTATCCATTTATATTTCATGGTTATTGGAGGAAGGGGGAGGCCGTGATAAGGAGAGAGGGAGACCCTCACTCTGTATTACCACCTGCCCTGCAAGACACAACATGGGGATTAGTACAAAACAGGGTTTATCTTGTTTCTTTTTTTTATTTTATTTTTTTGTTTTTTGTTTGTATTTCTTTGTAAAGCGCATTGTGTTGCCCTGGTATGAAATGCGCTCTATAAATAAAGTGTGACTTGTGACTGTGTTACTGTAAACACTACATTACTCATACATGTGGGTTAGGGTTAAAGGATAGGTTTGCTGTTTTTCAACTCGGCATTATTAAATTGTTGGTTACCATAATTTATATATAGCATCAAATTGGCTACAGCAAGTTGCCGGTAGGAAGCGACGGAGCATACTGTTTCTAGTCTCTTCCATCAGCATTAAGAAGTTGCAGCAGAGCTGTCAGTTTCTCAGTAGTAAAGGATTCAGTGAGGTTGTTTTGAATGATGGGAACGAACATTTCAAAAACGCCTGGGTTGAAAAACGGCGTACCGAGCCTTTAAGGGGAGATGGGAAAATAGCCAAAGGAAGTAGGAGCCGGTGTATTTAAGGTTTTAGCATACTGACCCCGATCCACCTTGTCATTTGACATCTGCGATGGCAATTTAAACAGTCATTTAGTCAGCCAGGATGGAGTAGAAACGAGCACTGCGTTGTAGCGGGTTGTTCGCATTAGTCTGAGCCTTTTAAAGGCCAAAGTGACACGCCGGCCAGTTCTGCGATGGGGGGAGGAGGGTCGAGTGACTCAGGTTAAGGTTTATAAAGGGCAACACGCCACCTCTGCCATGGCCGCTGCTTGGCATGCCTCTCCGGTCTCAGAAAAAAAGCCCTGAATTATTCATTTTGCATTTCCACATCCAAGCTCTAAGTTGAACCCGGGCTTCCACCAGGGCATAGGTGGGAGACTGCAGCTTCACTGCTGAAATTGTCCAAATGTTCTTTGAATGCATTTTTCTAAAATAAGTAATTTCACGAAACACATTTCTGAAGTTATGGCCATGTCTTGGAAGGTAAGTCACACCAAGAGACACACAGATTTAATCTCTCTTTAACTGAATTCTCACCAACTCGATCTCTCCCTCTGTGTCCCAGGATATGAGCGGGGCATTAAGTTAATGCAAACTAACCCCCTCTCTGAGGCCACAGTCATCAGGTCTGGTTAAGTGTAATTACCTCCAATTAAAGTGGAAATGCAGCAGAGTCAGTGGAGCGTCATAAAAAGCTATGCTTCAATGTTAGCATTTGAGCAGCCTAAATGGATTTACAAGGGCAGCCGCCTGTTTAATAAAGAATTCTTATTCCCTAGACTTTGTTAATGGCTGCTAATGGGTGTGTTACCCAAACATACACTGTACTTGATCATTTACCGGCGTTCACCTTTAAACAAGATTTTTTTTGTTGCCGTTTGCGTACCAGGACAGTGTTTTCCACCCGCCGATTCTTTAAATTTCACTTAAAACATAAATAATTCAAACTAGCTCTTGTGTTGCAAGGTCAAAATTGCCAGGCTGCACCAATTCATGTAATTCACCAGTTCCAGCAGAACAGCAGCGGCGTGTTCATCGGAACAATCTCCCGTTTCGCACTGAAAGCGAGAATGGTCAGCTGTGATCAAAGGTTCGACTCATTTTTTGAGTCAGCTGGCATAAGGCGCTGGGGAGCGAGGGAGGGCTCCCCGAACCGTGAACAACAGAGTCGGCTGGGCTCTGAGCTATGAATGAGAGTTGAAGGGAGAGCGATGCCGCCTCGCGGGATTATTTCATTGTACAAAAGATACTGGGATGTCGGGAACCACCGCGCGAGGAAACCTTCTCTCATTTGAATGTTTAGACTCCGACTTCACTTCGGTTCCACTTCATAACCGAAAGAGAAAGCGAAGCTTTGATTGAGGTAGAGGGAGTGAAATGTCGAGGCGGGGGCGGGGGCAGGCGTTTTTTTTTTGTTTTTTTTTTCCTGCTGCCAGACTGAAGCTGTCTTGTGGCCCCGACACCCTCTCTTCTTGTAGCCGCCGTTGCGGTCAGGACGCCGCCTCCCACTTCAGACGGCTGTTCCTCCGTTGCGCTCGCTGACAGGTGCTGCGCTTTTACCAATTACGCCGTCTCCGGCCAAAACAGTCTTCAGAGGGCTGCTCGCCGCCTGTCAGTGTGTGTGTGTGTGTGTGTGTGTGTTTCTGCTGTCTCCGTGTGATGTGGGTTGCCAGGTATGCGTGTGACACGGCTGATAAATGGACGGGCGGACGTCGGCGGTCCACCGCCCCCTCCACCCCATCCACCTCCACTCCGCTTCCTCCCGGTGATGGAGATGAGGAAATAATGAGACTCAGAAAGCAGAGCGAGTGGGTGGGGGTGGGGTTGGTGGGGGTAATGAATCTCCTCTTCATTGTCTCCCGGAGGCATCGGGCGTCTGCCGCAGACCATCTTACTTCCCATTTATCTCCCCAGAAAACAAGCCGGACACACGTCTTTCTCTAAACAACCGGCAGAAACGCGTAAACACATTAGGGCGTCGAGGCGCTGCCGACGGCGTGGAACTCCATCATGAAACTCCACCTTGGGACATGGAACTCCACCTTGGAACATGGAACTCCACTTCAGAACATGAAACTACACCTTGGAACATGGAAATCCACCTCAGAACATGGAACTCCACCTCATAACACGGAACTCCACCTTGCAACATGGAAATCCACCTTGGAACATGGAACTTGACCGCAGAACATGAAATTCCACCTTGGAACATAGAACTTCACCTTGGAACATGGAACTCCACCTTTGGACATGGAACTCCACTTTGGAACATGAAACTACACCTTGGAACATGGAACTCCACTTTGGAACATGAAACTCCACCTTGGAACATGGAACTCCACTTTGGAACATGAAACTCCACCTTGGAACATGGAACTCCACCTTGGAACATGGAACTCAACCTCGGAAGATGGAACTCCACCTTGGAACATGGAACTCAACCTCGGAAGATGGAACTCCACCTTGGAACATGGAACTCAACCTCGGAAGATGGAACTCCACCTTGGGACATGGAAATCCACCTCGGAACATGGAACTCTACCTCAGAACATGGAACTCCACCTCATAACACGGAACTCCACCTTGCAACATGGAAATCCACCTTGGACACTCTCAGCTCAAAGGGCCATTATACGAAAAGGTGCCATTTCCCGTTCTCAAAGTGTGATTGTCAAAGTACTTTCAGCCGCTTCTTGGATGAAGTTGATTCTTACCTCTCAGGAAAATGTGCCGTGCCATCTCAAGCATCTTATTATAATATCAACATGTACAGTATATGTGTGCTTCGTCAACCTTGTTACCAACATAAATTTCTATTTAAAAAGGTTTTGAATCCATATTTAGAACTGATATACAATGAAAGATAAAATCCTCCTTGTTACACTAAGTGTGTTTTTAAAGTAACAATATTGAGGAGTTTATCTTTTCCCGTGGATGAATATACATATTTACAATTGACACTTTCACAGCATCTTCTTCTGTTTTTGGAAAAAAAGTAATGGAAACAAAATAATAATACAGTACCCCAATATATTTGAGTGGATAACTGGTCTCCTTTACTTAACATATACAATAAGTGGATTTTTTGAAAATTATATTAGAATATTATACAAGTAACAGGGCTGACACCCCAGTCACAGGGTTGACAACAGTTAATGTATTGGTTTATTGGGGGGTCTAGCGTAGAAGATTATGAAAAATGATGATCCTGCTATTGTTCTATTAAAAACATGGACATTGAAATTACATCACAATGAAATTATCATAATTAAACGAAAAAACTAAAACCTAAAATTGTAAACACTGTGCCCCTCAAACGCAATTAGTGGTACCCCCGTTACACACACATTCCCTAGCCCGGTCAACAATCTTGGCAAGGAATGATAAAGGATCGAGGATTCAACAATCTGACAGTTTGCCCACCCAAAAACTCTGAATGCCCCCTTCCCACCCCGGCGTTCTAGAACCGAAAAAAAAAAATATATGAATCCGGTGTGTTTTCAGAGCTTTCGCACACCTGTGTAACTCAATATAACTTATTTTAATAGCTATTGAGGCCAAAAAAAAGACAAACTATCATAAACAAACTTTAACTTATATAAAGCCTCAAGTGTCGTTTCATTGCTCATGAATGATTTTATTCTTAATATGCGTAAAATGTCGAAAAAAACAACAAGTTAGTTGGGTGCCCAAGTTTTCGTCAACCCTGTTACTTTTAATTAAAACACCCCTTAAGAGATAATGGAATGAACTGAAAGTTGCATCATTTTCTGGATGTGAAATGATCTTCCTTTTATGAAGGTGATGGTGAAAAGACAAGGAAGTGTCCTCCTCTTTCAATGAATTTTCTTTGAGTTATAATATCCGACAGAAGGGTACAAGCTCCTTGAGTCTCGCCCGTTATCACAAAAGCATACATTAAAAGGTTATTTGTTTGTTCCAACATAGTTATTTAAAGCTGCCGCATAAATAAACAACTGTGGAAACATTAGCTTCCGACTTGCCCTGCCAGCAGTTGACGAAACTAGACCTAAACCAAAAAAAAACAAAAAAAAAACGGGGATTGATGAGAAAATTTCCGCATAAACAAAACCCCTCCCGTGTACACAACACAAATATATTTCACGCTGGCGAGGTGGAAAAGTGCGCGGGGGGTCTGGTGAGGGGGTCGACCGAGGACCCCTGATTTAGGCCTCTACCTGGAGGAAGTCCTTGAGAGAGTAATGGCTAGTCCTGAACAGGCCTTACCTCCATTAACCACGGCAGCAAGCATTTACATAATGTTCACATAATGTGCTGATTCACTCCATCCCCATCCAAACAAGACCTGAGATAACTCACGCAGCCTGCATGGCTCCATTCATCACGCCAGCTCATTTAAATCGAAAAGCACTTACGAGCCGCTGTATATACTCTATGAATACTACATATATTACCAGAGTTTTCATATAAACATTCTAACTAACTACTGTAAATATATATATATATATATATATATATATATATATATATAAATATATATATATATATATATATATATATATATATATATATATATATATATATATACACATAATTGGAATTAAACAATGTATTACATTACATTATATGAAATATTATATTATAAGTGAGGGATAACGAAAGGCCATTATCGCAAAATAACCTCAGACAGGGTGACCAGGACCCCAAGGTGAAGCAGAGGGTATGGCATGACTTGGAAGGAGTTTGTTTTGCGATAATGGACGCATGGCTCTACATTATCCCGCTTATTACGCAGCTTCCTACTAAATAACATTATATGAAATTCTTTGATGACTAGTATTCAGAGTTTAGGAGCTTCCGCTGAGTAAGAAATAGTCCATAACAAACTGCAGTCATTATTCATAATAATTGACTGATTAAATGAGAGTATTCCACAGAGACGTGTAACATTATATTATTGCATTATTGCATTATGTATTATTATTACATTCTATTTCATGTGTTGATTTTTATTTAACGTACAGAGGCCAAGTGTGGGGGCAAGAAAAAACAAGAAATTAAATGACGCATTGCTTTTGCTTTACGGTGTGTAAAATAAATAGATTGTAAGAGGAACTACATGATACTCATAACTCACCCTATTGAACCAGGCTCCAGCGTTTGAACCCGCTAATCAATAAGTTCCCTGGAGATGGCTCCCTCCTCCCACACGCTGCTTTGGAAAAGCAACGTACACGGCGGCATAAATAAACATAAATACGATGATGAAAGAATACGGGTGCTTATGGGGAACTCCGGAACGTCTAAGCCAAAATCCAGATTTCAAAAGTCAAGCCCTCCCCCCCACGCCCCCCTTTCTATAAAATGGCGGCTCTGCGCCGGCTTCAGGAATCGAAGGCGCGGCGACTGAAGGGAAGATCCAGCTCGGATGCTAAACAAACACCATCAGCCACTGTTTGGCCTCTGAGCTGCTTCATGGACTCACAGCAAACACGAAGTAGACACACCCCCCCCCCCTGAAAAGTGCATGGCAGGCGTGCACGGCAGGCGTGCACGGCGGAAGGGGCTTGTGTCACGGTGCGTTAAGCCTCTGACACGTGCGTCTGAGTCAAGACCCTCGCTGCTGGTGGAGAGGGAGGACTCATGCATAGGCATCGGCTGCAGCCCGACGGGGACGTTGCTGTTTTGTTTTTCTGCACGCATGCACAGACACACACACACACGCACACACAAACACACAAACACACACACTCATACATGCATGCGTATGGGTGACGCAAATACACAGAAACTAAAATAGACACACACACACACACACACCCACACACACACACACACACACACACACACACACACACACACACACACTCATGGATTTCTTCCCTCAAGTCTCTGGCTGCTGCATTTGCCGTAGCGATGTGGAGTAGCATGTGTAGCTTCCTCATGTGCATAAGAGTGTATAATAATTAAATCCTCAGGGACATCCCAAATCACATCCGATCCCCCTATTTAAAACATGCCATACATTCCTAATTTGAATAATTTATTGGAGGTCGATGGTCCTTTGTGTCTGAATTGGTTCCATTTTCCCCTGGTTGGGAACCACTGCTCTGGACCATCTTTTTTTAAGGACAAATTAGGACTATTACAGGGTGATGGAATGTGTGTGAAGGAATTGGCATTTGCTTCAATCGAGTTAACAGCGTCAGACCTAATCACCTCGCGCTCCTTTTTCGTCTTTCTAGCATTGGTCGGAACGGATAGACTTCTGACGCAAAAGTTCTGTCTTTGAGGTGTTGTTTTTCGACCCAGGCCTCACTCATTGGTTTCCACCAGGTCTTTCAGGGTTGTATTGTCATTGCACGCCTGCAAATCAGATGTCTTGGCTAAATCCACTTTAAGGTAAGAGACTAGAAACAGAACGTTTTGTCGCTTCCTAGCTGCCCTTACACGTTACACTCTGGATGGATGTTCTGCAGCAATTTCAAAAAGTAGTTCTCATTAAAATGTGATATTTCTGTTACAGTACTCAAAACATGTTCAGGAAATACACAAACACGTGTGTAACTATAGTGTGAATTTTGTTTTCCAAAAAGTAGATTTAACATAGTTTTTAAAGCTGAAACGTTTGCCCCATTGCACTGCATTCAAGCCCAGTGAGGATGCAGCAGGGTGCTTAAGTTTCCCAGGAGTAAAGTGTTCAGCAAGGTTGTTGCTATGAGCAGTTCCAAATGATGGGAACCCACATTTCAACAAGGCATGGGTTAAAAAATAGCGAACCAGTCCTTTAAGAATTGTTGAGTAATAACAAAATGTACATTAATGTGTCGATGACGCAAAAGGTTTAACCCCTGAGAATAAACTCACTGAGTAGGATTCCTTTGTTCGCAGTTCTTTCTTTCCCCCTTGCAACTCGTAGATACTCTTCTCTGCTGGGGTTTGGATATATAGTTGTTTTAGATATACTGTATAGTTGTTTTAGATATGTTGTGCCGGTGACTATTGGATGGATTCCCCGGGCCGGCGCTAAGCCACCCTTGCAGAAATCGAAAGCCCCTTTCCACCATCAGTCACCCGGTCAAGCATTAGACGGTGCAACAAAATTAATGCGGCTGAAATTAAATGAAAACATTGAAAAGACTCCCCTGTAGGAATAAGAAGTGGGCACCTTAAAGCTTCAAAAATCGATCGGTGTGGGCGTGCAGCGAAGTGCTTTATTAAGTTTGGAGGGGACGATCCCAGCAGACCCCAAGTGTGGACAAATACAACTGAAGTGTCAGCAGGAATAAAATGTGCTCAGACGGACTATGTGGGCTTTTTAAAATAAGTTAAGTTGGAGCCGGTGGAGCTTAATATTGAGTTCCTCGGGGCCCGGCGCCGGTTGTTCCTGGTTATCCACCCTGCCCCCCCCCCCTCCCAACCCCCTCCACATCTTCATCTGCTCCTCACGAAACTCCCCCAAAGAACAGATCTCACCTCATGTTGAAAAGTTCGGCTCTTTTTGGAGAGTCGGTAAAAACATTTGTTCCGTTTTTCCGATTCTTTGTTCGTTTGATTAACTTGAGTTGCGAATGGAATTCTCACGAGAATAATCTTATTGTGTCTAAATTATTCATTTTGGGTGGAATGGAAAGTGTGAATCAGTCACATTCTATATGAATTGTGGCAATTTTTTTTTTTTTAACCTTTTTTTCCACATCCACATTATTTTCTGTGTGGGAGCCGAACACACCTCACACCTCACGTACTAAAGAGCTCTGAGATTTTCCCCGGGTACATTCTCTGGCTTTGATGTAAACAAAACGACTCTTTTGGAATTTGTGACTCCCGATTCCTGACTCATTTCAAAGATTAGTTCCCGGCAAATGAATTGTGCCAAGTTGAGCAAAACTCTCCATTTCCACCTCTTTTTCTCATTGCGCCTTATCCGCCAACAGCCTCCCTCATACATATTTTGCCATTCTAAATGAGTCAAGGAGGTATTTGACAGACGTGGAGGCCGGGAGTTTTTGCGGGAGGGTTCGCTTGGATCTAATGACGGATATGAATAAGAATGCAGGTGTTTGGTTGCAAAATTGGAAACCAGCTCCTTTGGTTTCCGGGAACGAAGAAACAGAAACAAATAAATGCCACCGGAAAGGAAAGGCAGACCAAGGAGAGACGGTTAAAGATCATTTGAACTTCAAGGAAGTGAATAAACGCTGTGGTGCTTGCGCTGAGGGCCTGTTACTGGCAATGCGCGGCACCTGTGGTATGAGCTGTCATCTCCTCTACCTGCCGTTTGTTATTATTTAAGATTGTTTTTCAACCGCTGTGTTCTTCAGAAGAAGAACAAGTTTCACGCTGAAAGTGAAAACTATTAATAGTGATCAAAGGTTTGACTCCCTTTTGAGGTTCAGTTTTTGACGAGTCACTCCATAAAGGGTAAAGAGTCATACAATTTTCCAGTTTGGTTCAGTTGGCGTGGCTTCCTGAACCATGAACGAGAGTCGGGGGAGTCATTTCGGCCCCGAGGTGTGAATGGAATTCTCACAAGAATCATTGGATTCTGTCAAAACTATTGGATGATGTCAAACTTCCGAGACCTTTCTCTTTGCCTTGGTCTTTAGTTTAGTCCTCAGTGATTATTTTCAGGATATGAGTCCAAGATTCACTCGCTCGCTCCCTCTTTTGCCGCAGTGACTCCCGACTCCTGAATCGTTTAAAAGATTTGTTCGCTATGAACGAATAATTCGCTAGTCTTGCATCACTACTTATCAGTAGGCTACAATAATAATAATCAGCACAGTTCCATTGGTTAGCGAGATTTTGTGATGTTTTGTAGTGGGTAACAGGGTAGTGGTGGCAGAACAGAGGTTGGAAAAAACTAATTTTAAAAAAGAGAGAATTTTTGGGATGAACTGAGACAAAACCAAAACCCATCAGAAAAGGACTGCAAATACGATTCCGGGTGCTGCGGTTGTTGTTGTTGTTGTTGCGAGGTCCAGCTTCTGAAACATGGAATCATTTTGATGTTAATGAAAAAAAAAAATTAAAAATAACACAGGGCTGCAAACCACTAAAAATATCACGTACTGCAAGAGGCCCATCAATTAAATTCACCCCAGGGGGACGGCCGTAACATTTCTCAGGAGAGACAACAGGCGTTTGCTGGATGTGCGACACAAACACACGAATGAAGAACACACACACAGGGCAAACAGTACACACAGTACACACAATACACACAGTACACACAGTATACACAGTACAAGGCCATGTGCAAAGGCGGCGTCAGACCTGCGCTTAAATGCCACCGTGAATTAATACATTTGCATAATGAATCTCATCCCCGCGGCTCCACATCCTTATTTATCTGCAGCCCACAAAAACACAAAATACTAAATAGAGTTTCTTACGTGGAATGCGTCACACTGATTCTGTGGCACAGAGAGAGGTCTTGGTTAAGGTTCTACTAAATGAGATTGAGTCCCTGAAATAAATGTTTAATTTGCTTTTTTAGGATGCCATTTTAAAGTTGCATAACCATTTTGCTTAGAGGGTTAAAAAGTACTTCTTAAAAGCTCTTCTTTTTTAAAGGGAACCTCATTTGCTTTTCCTTTTTTTTGTCACATATATATATAACGTTACAATGTCAGAGGTTCATATTAGACGTAGACATTAGACGTGGCTTCCGACCGCTCCGTTTTCAAAGGTTTTTTCTACTCTCTGCACGAGCTGACCTCAGCTCGTCACGGATTTCTTTTTATGGTCATCTGCTACATCCCATCCGCTATACGTTTCTCCATAAAAAACAATAAAAACTGTGTTTTTATTGTAGATTTATTCATTTTATCATATTTTATTTTTCGATGCTTACATGAAACAATAAATCCCTGTGTGCTAGAGCCCCAGTGAAGTGTCCGTGTCCCCCACAAGCTTGGAGCACGGCAACAAAAGTCGGAATTAACTTTTAAATGAGGACTCATAGATTTAATATGAGTGAAGACCGAGCAACTGGATTGCTTATTTCTCTCCTCAAAATTGTTCAGAAACAGATTTTGGTGGACCGATAAGGTGACACCAGTGAAAGTTATGGAGTAAATGCAACGAAAGCCGGAAGCCATGCTCAAATGCTATTGGCTCACAGAACTCGGGGCCTTGGGAGAGTGGCTCCTCCCACTTAAACGACCTGTTTTGGAACAAGAGGGTTATAAAGGCATGTCGCAATGGCTCAAAAGCACAATCTGAGTGGTATTTTTAGAATTATTTTTTTTGGGGACCTCAGAGTCCTACAGTATATTAACTTGTGTAAAATGGACCATCATGGGTCCCCTTTAAAATAATGCTGCCTTGTATTCATTTTACATTTTTTATATACAAAATTGATATAAAATCTATTGGCTTTGATATTTTTTGTATGCCAGCCCCCCAAGGATCATCTGATTAAAAAACAAAAACAAACATATTCTTATCCATAACCCTAGCCTTAACCCGAACAAAACACATGGTTTCCATATATTTCCAAAGACAGGACCGGCTTATCAACATGTCGAAAAAACACTGTTTGCTCTTCAATAAGTAGAGAATATAAAATAAATAAATAAATGTAAATGTATATGTATTTATATTATAAAAAAGAATATATATAAAGTATTAGTATTAGTAGTATTTATTAGTAGTATTTAATTCTGAAATTGAGATGTGTTTAAATCAGCGCTGCCATGAGGTGTTTGTTCCTCACACCTCTTCTACTAAAACCCTCCGACAGCTTCCCCGTTACTATTCTATGGCTTTGGTGTCAATGGAGATGGAGCATTTTACTATTTCTACCAAATTGCCACAGGAAAAACATTATCACTATTCTCTTCATCTATTTTGGTGATGTTTCTATTTCAAGGGAACTTTATTACACCTAACCCTTATTACCTAACCCAACCCGTATTATTTTCATTATTATTTCACATTATTATTACATTTGACATTTATATATATATGTACAGTATATATGTATATATATGTGTGTATATATATATATATATATATATATATATATATATATATATATATACATACAATTTTGCTCCAGCTGTTATATCAAAGCAACTGACAAATCTCATAAATGACTTTGTAGTGTTCATTTGTTATGAGTGTGTGTAATCTGGAAGGATAAAACACACACATTAATAAGTTGCAGCAGGGGACTAGACAAACATGATCATTTATATCACATCTTGTCATTATGAAAGCATTGAGGTACTGAACACATTTGGTAATTGTTTAATAAGTGTGCTGGAAAATCCAAAGCAGTTTATATTTCATCATCAGTTATTTTTATTGAGATCCCAGGGAGATATTTTCCCTGTGTTGTATTAAATAACGCACATGTTTTTTTGATTAAATTCTGTGCTCATCTGTATTTGTTTTTATTGCAACAGAAGTTTAAACTGACTCATGCTTCGGTTAATTTTATCTAAATGTCAGATGGATAGATGATACATTTAGCCAGGGACATTTACTGTACATATAGTACATAAAATTTGTTCGTGACACTGCAGAGCATTAGTAGTTAAAAAAAAAGAAGCTTAACAGTCAGAAAAACTGGAGAATAAAAATAATAATGAAATACAATACAAAAAGAAAGAAGTAAATAAAAAAAAACAATTAAAATTATTAAATTTAATTGTCAGATATATACAAATAGTCCAAAATAAAAACACAAAACAGGAATAGTTAGATATAAAAATGTATCCAAATATCCAAATAAGTGTATAGAAATTTCCATATACAGTATATACAAATCCATATTTATACTCACACCCACCCACTTAGTCCCTGTTACAGCCGTTTTTGTAAAGTATCCCTATCTGGAGAGCACATTTTGTATATTTTGCATATTCTCATATTATATATTGTATTTTCGATTTTTTTGGGGCTCTTATTTTTGGACTACTGGTCTATCCGCACCACAATGCGCAAACAATTACCAAGTCCCAAGTCACCTCAGTATCCCTTAATATTCATATATAAGATGCATGTGGAACTGAAAATACCAAAGAAATAAAAAATAAATCCCCCATTCCCCCAAACTCTCCATCCATTTGCTAAAGCCAACGTGAGCAGCTTCTCCCCCCACGGATCTGGATCCCTCCCCCTGCAACACGTCAGGGCAGATAAACAGGAACAAGGGCGCTGGGTGACACCCTGACACCAACATCAGGGGGACGAGACGGGGGGACGGGGGAGACGGAGACAAGCGGGTAAACAGATAGAATGTACAGGGGGATGGAAAGAGAGGAAAGAGGAAAGGAAAGGGCGGTGCAGTGCTCAATGACGGACTGACAGGCGTGACGGACGGATGGTAAAGAGTTTAGACAAGATGAGGAAAAGGAGGGAGGCATCCGAGTGGGTGAGAGATGCACACGGGAGGGGGGAGGGGAAATAAAAGAGGAGAAGACGGGAGAAGGGAATGGAAAACAAAGAAAAGAGGGGATGAAGGGAGAGGACAGATGAGGTGAGGAGAGGAGAGGAAAGGAGAAAAAAGGAGAGGAAAAAAAGGGGGAGAGGAGGGGAGAAAAGAGCGGGGGGAGGGGGAATAAAATGAAAGCGGAGAGGAAAACAGAGGAGAGCGAAAGAGGGGAGGAGGAAAAAAAATAAAACAACAGAGGAGGGGAAAGGAGGAGAGGAGAGGCGGCACGGGGGTCTGGTGGGTCATTTTGCTCTTGGCGGGAGAACGTTGCATTGCCCCCTCCTCCTCTTCCTCCTCCATCATTTCCATTCCATCCTTTCTTTTTTCCACCTCCGCTAGATATCTACCGGCGTCCTCCATGTTGCTCTTCCCCCAAAATGCTGCAGGAGCCACAGAGAGCCAGACAGTGGACACCATGTTGCGGCTGGAGATGTTTATTTTGGAATCACAACCGGTCTCATCATACAAAATGTTTGGTTAATCATTAATCTGGGACCTTGATGATTCATTGGAATTAGTGATTTATTAGCATTTCATTGACAAAAACATCACAATGAATTGATGATGATGATGATGATGATGATTATGATGATGATGATAATGAGGAGATGATGATGATGATGATGATGATTATGGTGATGATGAAGACGATGATGATGATGATGAAGATGACGACGATGATGATGATGATGATGATGATGATGATGATGATGATAGCGATGAAATGAAAATGTTGTTTTAATTATTGTCTTTTTATTTGTCTGTTCATTCAAATTATTATTATTATCATTATTATTATTATTATTTATAACATCATAATAACTGTTATTATTATTATTATTATTATTTATAACATCATAATAACTGTTATAATTACTATTATTATTATTATTAATAATAATAATAATAATAATAATAATAATAATAATAATAACAATAACAATAATAATAACAATAATAATAATAATAATAATAATAATTATAATATTATTATCATCATGATTATTATTATTATTATTATTATTATTATTATTGTTTTTGTTGTTGTTGCTGTTATTGTTATTACTATTATCATTGTTATTTATTAATTGACTTCTTATACTTTGCAAATGTAAGTATCCCTGTCATACCAATAAAGCAAATTAGAATTGAACTTAATGGAAATAAAGCCATATTTCACCCAAATGAGGTAGAATATACTATAGATACATAGACTTGACTGGTTGTCCATAGTTCATATTCAATGGGGGATCAACTCTGTTTACTTTGGGTGCTAGTTCACCTTATCAAGCCAAGTGGTGATTTACGACAATCAATATGGAATCAATGACAATCACTTTAAATTGACCCTTCATCTCTGACGGATCCTGACGAGAACTGCCTTTTCACAGCGCGTAGATGTTTAAGAGAGAGGTCGCTCGGCTCATCAATAGGGATGTCAACATAATAAAAAGCTTCTCGGCTTAATTAACATTCTCATGAGAGTACCAGCTGGTCTGACTCTCTGGGGACGCCAGCGCCAGCTCCCAATCACAGTGTCATCACCGTTTACAGCTGAATCGTGCAATAGCTTTGTACTGGATTATAAGGCTGCTTTTATGCATTGATTATAGAAGAAGGTACAAAAAAAAAGGGCTTTTGCATGATGTCAGCCTTAGAGCAAAATAATTGACCGGATAATCTCCAATGCAGCTTCTATGTTGGGAACCATTTAAAACATATGAAGAGGAATATAGCCATATCGAAAAAATGTTTTATCTACCTGCATAGCAGCGATGCAACGGTACAGCGGACCCACGGTTCGGTATGTATCACCGTTTTGGAGCCACGGTAAGGGTAGTCCTCCATGAATAACTAGCAGGGCGGCTCTCCCTATAGGCGAATTAGGGTGCCATCCCGGAGAGGGAGCGATCAGGTCGCAATCTGCGCACCTGTCTCCCTCTCCAATAGTACCGACGATGCGGTAATTTTCTTTCCAGCACAAGAACAACTATTACAATGACAACACAACATGAACAACTAAGCATGACATAATTACTGCATACAAATAATAAAAAAATGGTTCAGATAGATAGATAGATAGATGGGGTGCTCGCAATTTGCACGCCAGAACAGTGTGCTTCTTTTATTTTACGTCTCCTTAGGGAACGAAACTGTGCGTAATGGGGACACTTTCTCCATGACTCTGAGGGATGTGGCCATCCCAGGGGATTCTTTTCCGAATGGACACCTTGATTGACTGCACACTTTACAAAAACATTTGACACATTGTACTTTCATCTCGTGTTTCTATTGAAAAGGAAAAAATCAAAAAAATAAATAGACCTCTCACGCAAAAATAGAGAAATGCCGTGCTGCTCCGATGGACCCTGCACGGCTGACGTGGCCGGTGGAGCTACAACAGTGGATTCAAGCAGCACTTACAGCAGCAGCGCCCGTATGCTACGCTCACGCATCCGATTGACTTCCTTACTACATACCCACCTACCTACCAAACTATCTACCTACATAGCCATCTACCTATCTACCTACCTGCCTACCTATATTCCCACCTACCTACCTACATACCCACCTTCCTACCTACGTACCCACCTTCCTACCTACGTACCCAGCTACCTACCTACCTACCTACCTCCCTACCCACCTACCTACATACATACTCACCTACCTACCTACATTCCCACCTACCTACCCACCCACCTACATACCCACCTACCTACCAACCCACCTACCTACCTACATACTCACCCACCTACCAACCCACCTACCTACCTACCTACCTACATACCACCTACCTACCAACATACCCCCCACCAACCCACCTACCTACCTATATTCCCACTTACCTACCTACATACCCCCCTACCTACCTACCTACCTACCTAAATACCCACCTACCTACCAACCCACCTACCTACTTATATACCCACCTACCTACCTACATACCCCCCCTACCAACCTACCCACCTACCTACCTACGTATCCACCTACCTAACTACTTACCCACCTATCTAGCTCTCTTTTTGCCCCTTATTGGAGACACTGCCCACAGCTGCAGAAAATATGCGGCAGAGTCATATCTGCCGGAGGAGGGAGGAGGGATTTTTTGGCATAAAAATGCCCACGATCTCTCTCCCTCTATCACATTATAATTCCACCCCCCCAAACTAGTTCAGTCACACACACACTTCCGTTTGCATTCATTCCGAGTCAACGGATAGCGGTCCTGCTTTTTCAGATTTGAGGAAACATAATGGCTGACGCACAGACGTGTCAATCATGGCCTTTTTTTCTGAATAATAACGAGCAACTTCGGGAAGAAGCAATGTCTGTTTACCTCCATTTATTTGTGCTTTCCCGAATAACTTATTCAGATTGGGGTACATCCCTAATACCTACCTACCTATCTACCTATCTATCCATCTGTCTATCTGTCTGTCTGTCTGTCTGTCTGTCTGTCTGTCTGTCTATCTATCAATCTATCAATCTATCTGTCTATCTTTCTGTCTGTCTGTCTGTCTGTCTGTCTATCTATCTATCTATCTATCTATCTATCTATCTATCTATCTATCTATCTATCTATCTATCTATCTATCTATCTATCTATCTATCTATCTATCTATCTGTCTGTCTATCAATCTATCTAATGTACCTACCTACCTACCTACATGTACCTACCTACAGTACCTTCCTACCAACCTACATCCACCTACCTACAGTGCATGTACCTACTTACGGTATCTACCTACCTACAGTACAGTACCTACATGTACCTATCTACCTACAGTACATGTACCTACCTACAGTACCTACCTACCTCCCTACCTACCTACAATACCTACCTACCCACATGTACCTACCTACAGTACCTACCTATCTCCCTACCTACCTACATGTACATACCTACAGTACCTACCTACATATATCCAGCTACAGTACCTACCTACTTACCTACAGTTCATGTATCTACCTACCTACCTACATGTACCTGCCTACCTACCTACCTACAGTACCTACCTACATGTACCTACCTTGTCCCTACCTACAGTACATATACCTACCTTCAGTAGCTACATGTATGGACTTACCTACCTACATGTGCCTACCCACAGTAACTACCCACCTAAAGGACATGTACCTACATTCAGTACCTACCTACATGTACCCACCTACTTACCTACCTACATGTACCTACATGTACCTACCTACATTACCTACCTACCTACTTATATGTACCTACCTCCAGTACCTACCCACGTACATGTACCTACCTACAGTACATGTATCTATCTACCTACCTACAGTACATGTACCTATCTACAGTACCTACCTACCTACAGTACATGTACATACTTACAGTACTTACTTACAGCACCTACCTACCTACCTACATGTACCTACCTACCTACCTTCCCACAGTACATGTACGTACCTACAGTACCTACCTACTGACCTACATGAACTGTACCTACCTACATGTACCTACCTACCTACCTTCCCACAGTACATGTACCTAACTACAGTACCTACCTACTGACCTACATGTACTGTACCTACCTACTGTACCTACCTACCTACCTATATATCTTGCTGAGCTCCCTGAAAATACCAAACTGCTTCACTGGCTGTTGAGATAATAAATGGAAATGTGCAATGAACAACACCAATTTCTTGGTGGGATATTACCATGTATTACCATGTATTATTATGCCTTAAACAACAATCTTGAGTTTTCCTCAGGTACAGCAGAAGACAAACAGAGAGAGACTAGCCGATGTTAGTCCACAATTTTGCGGTGACCGGCTGTTAGAAACTGGGAAACACTTCGGCCGTGTACTTACAGTAGACGTCCACCCTGATGGATTTGATGGCGGGTGATCCCAAGCCATTCTCGGCCTTGCAGTAGTAACGCCCGCCCTGGGTTCTCTGGATCTTGGAGATGTGCAACGTCTCGTTGAAGACACTCGAGTCCTGGAAACGATCCGACACGCTGCCTGCTGTCTTAGTCCATCGGATCTGGGAAGGAGAAGCGACACAAAGCTGCAGTTACACCAACCATACCATCTAGATCCCAAGGCTAACAAGGGAGATAAACCTTATCAGTTGTTTGCTGGTGCTTCAATCTGGGTGTACACACGGAGGAAATCGGGCACTTGTATGTTTGTAAGTACGTAACAGTGCAAACTAGGTTGACGATGAAAAACCGCAAACAAAGATAATGCCCTTAGCATTGTCTAGAGTAGACAACCGACTCCCTCAAATGTCCCATTTTAATTTTCTTCTGTTTCCCATGAGGCTGACCTCTATCTGAGCCCTCTCAGCTCGAGTACCTTTCGGTAACTGATGAGACCCAGTTAGCCTATGGCATCAAGGGGTAATGAAAGGTGAAACAGTGTAGCTCTCCAACACGAGGTTGTAATTGACTCTCCATCATGTCCCTCTCCTGCTCTCATTAGAGTGTACAGCATGAACAGGTACTGCAACGACTTAGGCCTCAGGGCCGCAGACACAGCACATGGAGCTCTGTTCAATCCCTCACCCTAAATAAGTCACGGATCGACTGGCTTGACCGTCAGAGCCACGAATATCTCTGTCTGGGTCGGGTAAAGCTATGAATTGGAATTCAATATGTGTGAACTGGATGGTGATAGCATACCCTTGGACGCTGATAGCATCCCATTTGATGGCGATAGCATCAGATAGGATGGATAGTATCGCACAGGAGGATGGGGAGTGGATGGTATCTTTGGAGAATGCAGTTCTTCGCTGGCTTTAGGAGGTTTTACCCATGTTCAACTACATGGGTACGGTGGCATTGCAATGCTACCTCACAGCATGGGTCACCTGGGTCCGCCTGGGGCGCTGTTAGCACCGCCTCCGGCGGGTTATCTCCCGATTAGGGGCCTTTCTCTGTGGAGTTTGCATGTTTTCCCCATGCTCACATGGGGTTTCCTCCTTGTAACATCAGTAAGGACCCCCACCAAAAACATGCAGAACATCCTCGTCTGACCAGCGATGTGTCGCTGTATGCTGCCCACTGCTTCTGGCTGCCCCCAAAGAGGAGGGACAAGCCAGGATTGGTTAAAAGCAGAGAACCCATTTCACAGGCCACCATTTCAAGTGCGTGTGTGTGTGTGTTGGTCGCCATCGCCAAGTGAGTGCATGTGTTGTGCCGTGTGATAAATATGAATCTTCTTATACAACCTTAGGTGGCATTTATGGAGAGTTTGGTCATTTTACCAAAGTGAGATTGTAGAAGGGGAAGGGTGAAGGAAGAGTTTGGGGAAAAATGCAACCACTGTATCATATTCCAGAGGCATCCTGAAGCTTAAGGCTAGAGGAAAACAGAGGAGAATTTGCATACAGAAGAATTCAGAGTTTATCATTAGACGAGGCTCTGTCTGGCCTTGGGGTGTTGCTGTTCAGAGAGGGTGAAAAAGTAAAGAACAAGCCTGGAACTCAAAGACTTTGTCTGTCAGACTTTTCTTTTTCATCAACCCCCAACTCTTAAGAAGGGACCACGAGTGCATAACCACATAACTTGCCTGCTGCGATCCTTTTTTTTTTTTTTAAAGGCTTTAAGTGCATTATGTGTACATTAAATATAAATGATTGCATCCAAATACAATGCGAATTTCCATGCAGAGTGGGTCGGATTCAGATGTAGCTAAAGAAAGAGCCGGGGAAACGGTACGAAAAAAACTCAAACTCAGCAACTGATAAACACCGGAGCCCAAACGTAAGTAAATCTCAAGGTCTTACTTATTATATCATCCAAGAAACAGCCTCAGTTCAGCAAAACAAGCCATACCCCCACACCACCCCACCCCCACCCCACCCTAAAAGTTAAATAAGTTATGAACAGAAATTTGATACTGCAAAGTTCTGGAATTCTCTGCTTCTCTTCTTACAGTACTTTGAATCCTCCACAAAGCGACCTGGCTTATGGCGACCTCAGCAGAATTCAATATTCTCTCTTCCCAGCTTATACACCCCCATACATTCCCCCTCTGCCTTGTGTAGAAAAGGAGCTTTGAGTTTTTAGGAAAGTGCCGCTATCAATAAGTGCATTGTTCGAGTGACACTAAGAAGTAGGGTATTCAAATAGCCTTCATATTTTTTAAAAGGGGAGAGTGCTGCTGTTTGTTTCACGCAGCGCTGGACCGCCATTAATAGCTATACTCACCCGAACCCCCGCACCCCGGAGCTATTCTCATTCCTTCCTTTTTTGACTTTTTTTTTACCTCCACCCACAGGGGTAGACCTAAAGAATTGCTGATGAGAACGATTTGACCCTCTGCGCTCTCCTTTGCACAATGCAAACACTGCTGATCAGAGGGGACCCACCGGCTTTGAGCACTATGATAATTATTTTATTATCATAGTTAACCCCAATTATAATTAACCCCAATTATATTGGGGCGGTATTTTGAAGACTGCTTTCTTATCCTTTTGAGCAACATTTTAAATGAAGAAATAGGGAAATGAAGACATATTTTATAATAATCAATCAAATTATATTTATATAGCACCTTTCAAACCAATCGGATGCAATTCAAAGTGCTTTACAAGCAATAGTAGGATGTAAAATGGATCTAGAAACAACCAAAACCCTTCCAATAAAGTTAATTAAACAGGACAACAGATCGATGGGTAGTTAAGATTAAAATAGCTATACATTAAATTTTAATAACCATTTTCATAACTTTATGAACCATTATAACAATTATTATTCATATGCTATTCTAATGCATTTGAGTGAAAATCTTTGAAGATCTTTTCAGTTTCCCATGGGGAAATAAGCAAACGTTAAAAAATTAAATAAAAAAAAAAAAGTGAGACGCAATCGATAGAAAGATCAACATTTGCTTCCATTGGAAGTCAGAGATTTCCCCTCGAAGCACCATTTCGCGCCACACCCCTGCTCGTGCTCGGCACCAGAGCTAAATGGAGCATGCGGTGTGTGTGTGTGTGTGTGTGTGTGTGTGTGTGTGTGTGTGTGTGTGTGTGTGTGTGTGTGTGCTTGCGTGGCGCCGTCAGACAGGGGTGGCATGGCCGAGCACAAGTCCCTCCCTCACCACTGCCTTTCCAATTGCTCGCCATTCTGTTCCTCCCTTTCCGCCCCCGCCGGGGGGCCTGCGTAGCGCGGCGGCGGAGTGTGGCCGCGCATCGCGATTCGACGATCAGAGGAGACAGCGGGAGATCCCAATCTGTCAGTGCACGGCGACGCTACAGGTCCGCGGGGTGTGAAAATAACACCCAGAGTACACACCCAAGCAGGGATGGAGGGATGGAAGGAGGGATGGAGGGAGGGCTGCGAGACATTTTTGCAATGCACCGACGACAATTACGAAGGACTTTTTTATGCTACAATAATCTTTTTTTTTACCGTACAATTTTTTTAATATGCCATTTTTTTAAGAGATCTGTTTTTTTCAAAACAAAATGTACATTTTTTTTTAAGATATTTTATTGCAGATTTTTTTGAAGAAAACATTTTTTTTTAACAATTAACAATAAATACAAGCCCAAAAGAAAATGTAAACAATAAAAAAAATCCAATAATAAAGTGTTATTTTATTGTTTATCTTAAATAAACAATCAACAAGAACAATTTGGAAATACATACAGTACGTACATACAAACCTAAATATTAACACGGCAATTGGGCGCTGATTTTAAAAACTTCAGGCGGTTTGTGAGATGAACCTGAGGTTTCCCTCTTTGATGGACATTCAATTCATATCTGGCAACTCTATTGACCTCAACTGTAGGACAATCACTCCAATCCAATGTCCAAATGCACATACTGTATAGGGGAGCTGTTTATATCAGTGTTGTGGAAGGAGAGGGAGACGGTTAGAATTCGGAACGAGAATATTCCTCATCCAAGATGGATCTCACGTGCCAATGGCTCGGCGTAATGGAGAATATTTCTTGACCGCTGACCTCCCCGACGCGATGAACTGCACACGGCCCGGGAGATAATTAAAATGTTGAAAGGAAAAAAAATGTTGTTTGCTATTTGGTGTGGCTGGCGTGGTGCTCAAACACCGCGGTGTGGACAGAATGGACGGAAGCCAGAGTCCATGACACCGAGGGGAGATGAGGTCACACGGTTCCATCTGCGGAGACTCGACACGCCGCTAAGCTGAGAGTAACAGTAAGAGCTGCTGATGCGGAGTGTGCAATGGCGTGGGAGGAAATCCGAAATGGGAACACGTTTAATGAATGGGAGATAAACGGAGTGAGAAATGTATGGAGATAAGATAGTGGCCGAGGCAAGTCATGTGTGATACGCAAACGATTCGTTTGCGGCGGATTAATCTCTTTAAATGAGTCGGGAGTCACTCCGCCCGAAAGAGCCGTTTGTTTCGTTCGCGACTCGGTGATTGCAGCGAGACTCACACAGACGTTCACAGACTTGACTCTCGATTTGTTAATGAAGAGAGTAGAGAAAGGTGAGTCACGAGTCATGTATGTATAAGCGAGCGAAAGAGCAAGTGAGTGACTCTACTCACAAACAGAAAATAATTACTGAGGATTAAATGACTGTGGAAAAAAAGGTGAAGCCATTTGTCATAATTCATATTTGATGTGACAGAGTAACACTTGGAATGAATAGTTGTGACAGAATTAAATGTTTTTTGTGAGAATTCCATTCACAACTCAAAGCCGAACCGACTCTTCTGACGGTCGTTAAAACCGACTGAATCAAATGAATGAAGAGTCGGACAAATTGAACAACCTTTTCACCGAGTCACTCTCACTCAAGAGCCGAATCGCCGAGAAGAGATTAACTTTTAATCACTATCTGAGACAGGCAATAAAAGGCTGACAAAACAAACTGCAAGATGAGAAAAGTGCACGACAGAAATCCACAGTGGGAATGTTTCTTCAAAATAGAGATAGGTACTGTGCTGGTAAAGTACTTTTTTTTTTTTTTCGCAATAATACGTCTTACTTATGAGTAAGTAAGTGATACAAACACTCAGACAATCATCACTACCAGGTGTAAGAAAACCGGTTTAAAAACAGGGGTGAAATGAAAGGATTTTACATTGCTTTGGGGTATTTTCACTTTGGGGTACATTCGATTTCCTTGAGCGGGTTTTGCAGCTTTTTCTGTCCGTGCATCACGTTTCATTGTTTTCAGTGCGTTTTGTGTGGATTGTTAATGTATTTCAAGTTTGATGGAAGGAAGCAAAGTAGGCCAAAACGCCAAATGAGGAGCGTAAACATGGAGAGAGAGAGAGAGCGAGAGAGGGAGAGAGAAATAAATCGGACTTTGCACAATTTCATTTCACACCCGACAACCTGCTCCAAAGTCAGAAAAATCCTATGCGGCTGAAGTCTTTCCTGCGACCACACCAGCGATGCCATTTTTAAATTTGGAATGTGGCTTTTAAAACACGTGCCTGCCTTGAAGGCACCAATGGACTCATTCTCTCTCTCTTGATGGCCGTAGGAAGAAAAACAAGCAAAAAGCACAACACACGGTGTTCAGGTGAGTGACAAGAACATTAATTTATTTGACAAAGAAAAAAAGAAAGAAAGAAAGAAAGAAAAAGCGGTTGCTGTTGCGATTAGCATTTATGTAGATTTGCGTGTGTGGGCTGCATCTGTCTTTCAATGTGTGTGAGTGTGTATACATACACAAACATACAGTATATTAGTGTGTGTGTGTGTGTGTGTGTGTGTGTGTGTGTGCGCGTGCCTGTTTGTGGAATAATGCAGTGTTTTTCAATCAGGTGTGTCGTGAAAATGTTTCAAATGCCACTTAAAATACATGAATAATGGAAACTAGCTCTCGCGTTGCAAGGTCAAAATCCATCCGTTCCAGGAGAATAGCGGCTCTGTGTCTATTACAATAAGCTCACAAAACAAGTTTCACGTTGAAACTATTCACTATTAGTAGTGATTAAATGTTTGACGCTTTTTTGAGATTTGGTTCCCGACGAGTCATTCAGGAAAAGGAGTCGTTCGATTTAAGATTTACTTTGTTCATTGGATTCAGTCGGTGTAACACACGGTGAGCGAGGCTGGACTTGAGTCAGAAGAATCTCTTCGGCTCAGAGTTTGTTCATTGAATTCTCACAGGAATCATTTAATTCTGTCAAAACGATGTATTGTGGTGGAATGCAAAGTGTAAATAAGTCACAATCACTATGAATAATGACAAATGCTTAAACCTTTGTTGTAATCAGTATTTATTTTCAGTTTGTGAGTCAAAGATTTGCTCTTTTTCCAGAGTGACCCCAGACTCCCGAGTCTTGTAAAAGATGTGTTCGCCACGAACAAATCGGTTGCGAGTCTTGCATTACTATCTATTGTCAGGTCATAATAATAAGCGGAGTTCTATGTGTTTGTGAAGTTTTGTGATTAACAGGGTAGTGGTGTTCCATGGGATAATTCCAGGGTAAAAAGTGTGCCCTGGCAAAAACCTCAGCTGGGAAACACTGAGTTAGTTTCACCCCGAGCCCCTCCGTGATGGAGCCGGCGCACTGGCTGGACACGGTCCAGAGACTCTGTAAGCACTGAGGCCCAGGGGGAGTCCGGGTAATTTCAAGAGTGCGCATATTGATAGACATGAGTAGAGAAATTGGGAGAAGTCCCTGCCAGCCGTGGCCACCATTTGGCGAATTGTTATGGCCTTTTTTGTGCAGCTGGTGTTGTGCTTGGCACGACGCGTCTCTGTCTCTGTCCATATCCCATTTGGGGGAATGAGATTGTGCGTGTACGGTGATGACGGAAAAAAAAAAACGAAAACTTTTTTGCTATTTGCTAATGCAAAACAAACTGAGGCGGTTTAAGACGACACCGTATCGTAATGCTGCGAACTGGGGTCTCAGTCGGTGCGAGGTAAAGGGGGATTCTGAGTTCCTTATTGGGGAGATAGATATGGAAATAAAACTGGAGGATGAAAAAAACTATAAAATTGAACAACCGAAATACAATTTTGCCGAAACACAAAAGGGAATAGTGAATTTGGAGTATGACATTTGAACACGCAGGGAGGATTGACATGGATTTCCAAAGAAAAGATGAAATGTTGTTCTTAACTTGTAAGACTTCCCTGATGAAGTTGCCCTGAGTCTCGGGGCAATGCTAGCGGTGAAAAGTTTGTCTCTTTTTGGAGATTCGGCCCTTTACGAGTGCCTCGGTAAAAGGATTTGTTAAATTTGCCCGAATCTTTGTTTGTTTGATTCAGTGGGTGTAACGAGAGTCAGAAGAGCCAGTTCGGCTCGTGAATGAAATTCTCACAAGAGTCATTTAATTCTGTCAAATGTATTTATTATTTATTGGTATTTAAGTGTAAATCTGTCACTTTTGATATAATTGCCTGCTGATACAAATGCCTTCAACTTTTTTTTTTCCACATTCATTGTCATTATTTTCTCTTCGCGAGTAGAAGATTCACTCATTCATCCGTTCATTCTCTGGAGT
The DNA here is from genome assembly GCF_960531495.2 of Zeus faber. Taxonomy (NCBI): domain Eukaryota; kingdom Metazoa; phylum Chordata; class Actinopteri; order Zeiformes; family Zeidae; genus Zeus; species Zeus faber. Next base: position 9,387,190 of record NC_137189.1, read on the forward strand.
CGGGTTTGAGTTCCGTCGGAGCAGCTCTCGACTCGTTCAAAAATATTCATTCAGTTCTCGACGGACGAATGGCCGTGAGCGCCGCATAACTAGTCAACACCGCTGGACGTGGCATCCAGGATCACCCCGCCACCACGTCCCGAAACCCGAGAGGGGCGAGGTGGACGCCTCCAAAATGTCCAGGGAAACACAGCGTGATGGGACGGGATCTGAGCGGGTACCATAACGACTCGGATTCAAAGGAAATCCTTCCTCCCCTTCTGCAGCCACAGAGGCCCTTTGATCACTTTCTCTCCGTCCCCCCTCTCTCTCTCTCTCTCTCTCTCTCTCTCTCTCTCTCTCTCTCTCTCTCTCTCTCTCTCTCTCTCCCGCTCTCTCTCTCTCTCTCTCTCTCTCGCTCTCTCTCTCGGAGGAAATTCTAATTAAGAGAAGGAGACGGTGAGACGACGACCGGAGGAAATGAGTGATGTCGCCGCGCCTTTAACTCATTTAAGAGGCCTCACCTTTTTCATTGGAAATATAATAATCGATGGGCCCTTTGCCTCCACATCCAGGGAGGAAGTGCAGCGCGCTTAATGGTTTCTGTGTATTGATCAAAAGGCAGATTGTATTAATTCATGTAAATTACATCGGCCCCGTCGTTCTTTTCATATGACCCCAGCGATTCATCATTAATTGAATAACAGATAACTTGATCGACAGGAAATGAATCGACTTGACATGTAGCGATTGAATGAGAAATAAAGTGATCATGGCATAATATATATATATATATATATATATATATATATATTATACATATATAATATGTATAAAAAGTACAATAAGGGCTCTTCAGCGAGTGTTGGATTTTACTGTTTTGACACCTGAAATGCACACAATAAACCCATGTGCTAAGTTTTCTTCTGACCTGCTTTGTCTTTCCTCCTAATTACTGTTTCTTTCTCATTTACTTCCTCGAATCCTAGACACACATGAACATTCACCATGGGTTTCCTACACTGTTGGCCAAATATGGCTGCTTTTTAAGAAATACCTACAGCAGTCAGACCTGGACTAGATTATAATAAGAAGCCTAAACAGAATTTGGCAACACTTAGGTGCTTGTAATAAGCGTTAATAGTTAAAAGTTAACTTGTAAAAAGTTAATAGTTAATAAGGTCCTCATAAGATGCTTATTCATAATTATAATAGAACATTATTATTGTGTTAATATTACTATAAAAGTGTTAATAATGGAATTTATTAGCAGTTAACAATGCACTTTTAACAGCTAACAATGCTTAAAAAAAAACAACAAAAAAAAAAAACATGCATAGAATTTGAGGCGCATATTAAGGGTGTTCTTGATTAGTCGGCATCGCTGTTGCTTGGTGATGATACTGTAAGTTAACTGCTAATGAATGCTATTGTTACCTGCTAATAAATGTTGTTATAAACACTATAGGCTTATTAGCACATGATACAAACATAGTTTACTGTTAATTAACGCTTGTACAGGCTAATTAACACATAATACAAGCAGAGTTAACTGTTAATAAGTTCATAGTTAACTGCTAATAAATGTTGTTATAAACACTTGTAGACTTATTAGCACATGCTACAAGCATAGTTAACTGTTAATAAATGCTTATATAGGCTAATGAACAGATAATACAAGCAAAGTTAACTGTTAATAAGTTCATAGTTATATGTTGAAAAAATCTGTTATCAACACTTATTAACACATGAATAATGTTAATGAGCATCTTACGAGGACCTTATTAACAGTTAACTAACACCTATTATGAGTACCTTATTATCAAGCATTACCCAGCATTTAAAACCCTTTTTCAGGTTATGAAACCTTTATTGTTATTTCTGGATGTTCAGGCTAGAACTAGTTTATTTCACTGCTTGTTATTCAAACCTGCCACGGTTTCTCTGGAGCTTTTCACTAGAACTGGGGAGATGTGCTCTCGCTTTCTTGTTTTTGTTCATTTTAACATTTTGCATGTTTTGGTTCCACGTTCCCATTCTAATTAGACTCCATGACTCTCATTGTGAATCCTCAGCCGTAAATAATGGACGGATTAAACTTTTAAGCTGATTTAGCGCAGAGTTCCGTGGCTCATATGGCATCTATGGAGAGCTATTAGCACAAAAAGAAAGAGAGAGCAAGTGAGAATGAGCTGGAAATATGGTGAAGACATTGTCACTCAATAACACTGAAACATCAAGTAGGCAGAGTAGGTCGGGTTAGAAAGGGGTTTAAAGGTTTTTTCCCTGATGATAGCAGACATTTTTAGATTTTCAATATCATCGGCAGGGCCCGACAATAAGCCCAGGGCAACCAGATGTCAACTATCCTGTACTTTTTCGTATGTTCATGGCTCTGTATGTTTAGAAAGTGAGAATGTTGAAATCTGGACGGTAATTGTATTAAATCAATCAATTACAAAATGATTACAATTTTGGCAACCATTTTGTCTGTCTTGGCAACCAACAGCTTGTGCCAAAGTGCTGCTCATGCAAAAATGTGACTCACCGCATCAAAAGCCGCCATCTAAAATCGCGCATTTCTAAAATGGCCGGGAGCAGCCAAATAAGTTGAAAAAACCTTTCTTGAAGGAAAATTCGATTTTTTCAGATTCGTGTTCCTTTGTGTTTTTTTTGATCTCTCAAGGTATTTTTAAAACCGAGTTTGATTTATAAATAGTAGAAAAATGTTAAACCGTGGAGTTAAATATTACCGTTAGATTACATGGGGAAACGCAGTTCACTTACTAGACGCTGAACAGCGCTGAATAACGCAGATCGATGGTTTCCTTTAAAGCGACCATCCAGGTGAAGATCATTGATATTTGATGATCCAGATCATCAAATATTCCATGTGATGTGAAGTCACAATGTGAAACCGTTTTGATAGAATTCAGCCTTTAAATCGTACTACTCTTGCACACACGGAGCCACTGTTGTGAAACGGCGAAGAAGAACAACCCTTCGCGTCACGCACCTACGTTACTTCCATAAACAGACAGTTAAAGCGCAGCACGGGGGTGTTTAGATCTCACTTGTCCGTGAAAACCTTCTTCTCCGCATCTTTATGGATTATGCAAAGCGTTTCGGACCTTAATCTGACCAGTGCGATAGATCCAAGTCAGTGTTAGCAGCGCGTGCTGGACTTCATTTTCCACGATGATAGTCAGTTCTCTGACAGCGACGCAGAGAACGACAGCGACGCTGAATCTGATATTACTCCAGACTTGGAGGACATTTCAAACAGCGGATTTTAACCTTAATGTGACGATGAAACGGAATATTTTCTAGAACCACCGGAGGAGACCGACGATACGTCCGTTGTTGTTACAATGGAAGAACTTGATGACGTGATGAAGTCTGTTGAGGTTGGTGACAGATTTTCAGATTTCAGACTGGGATTTGACTCATAATATTGATAGACACTACATTTTGTTGTGTTGTCTGTACTTTTAAACTCCAAAATAATTCCACTTTTATAAAACATGTATATTCTTACTGTTAAATAAAAGCTTTTTGAAAAACAAAATTAGTTGTGTGTTGTTGAGCTGTTCGTGATTGGCCCATTCGGCAGTACGTTAAGTAGCCATGAGGCTTTGTTTTTCCACTTACCCCATTTGCACTCTGGGAGCTGGCTGAATGAACCTGGTGTGGGTAAAACTTTGGAGGTGATTATCTCAGAATCACAGTTTGCCACACCCTTGTCATTAACAAGTCAGAGCTTTAAAAATATTTGCTTGATTTGCACAAGTGACAACTTGTTTGGAAGCTGCTTCTCCACTTTCAAATGATGCAAAAAAAACAACTCTAAAGCTGCTAAATGACCCTAAAGTACGCCGTGGGTCACAAATGTTCATTGAAATTTTACAAAACCCAAAAATAGGACCAGGGCCCGACACCAATTTCTAGAAGTGGTCACCAAGTTGGCAACCATGCATCAGCTGTTGGTTGCCAAGATTTACAACATGTTTGCAAAATATTAATCATGATCCATATTTCATTATTCCCACTTTCCCAACATACAGAGATGTACTGTTTTTGTCTTTTTTTTTTCAACAGAGCAACCAGACCAAAATATTTGAATTTTTTTTTCGTTTTAGTATTATTTGGCGGTTTTCTTTAGATATTTGGTTGTTTTTGCACATTTGACTATTTTTGTTTTACTATTTCAGACCCTTAAGCTTTTTTTATGCAAATTCTCTGTTCAGCAGCCATGCACCGATCTTTACCGCAGCAAATTCGTTGTGTATGAAAATGTACTGGGCCAAATCAACAGGTCCTGATTCTAACAATTTGGGATTTGTCTGTGGTGTGAGTGGGCGGCTGAGGTGTCCTTACCTGAGGCCGGGGGTGTCCCGTCACCAGGCAGGTGAGCTCCAGGGTCTCCCCCTCTCGGATGGTGTACACCCTCTCCGTGTGCCTCTCCTCCTCCACGTTGCAGGCGTGGCCCGAGTGCACGATGCGGACAGAAGGGGGCGCTGTGGAGCCAGAACAGAGCATCGGCGTTAACATTCGGGTCATTTTTTGCCCTAAATAACGGCCCTCTCAGCCTCGGGGTGGACTGTGCACTGGAGCTGATGAGGTCCAACATGAACAAATAAAAGGGATTTCTGGAGACAAAAAGGAGGACGACAAAAAACCTGGCGATGGACGACGACGATCTGTGTCTGTTCCACAAATTCCTTCAGTGGAATGCAAAACAAACGCAAACCCGGAGGTTGAGAAATTCACGACGTCTCCGAGGACTCCGATTTAATTCTGTTTTTTTCTTCATTTCCGTCATTGTTGCATTTATTGACCTGATGCAAAGTCAATTACATGTCCCCTTTACCTCGTCTGAGCCTCCAAAACCACCTCCTATAATCCTTATTGTGGTTTAAGAGTAAATAGGCTTTGAGAGGAGGAGGGGTGGGGGTTATTGAAATAAGAGACATTGTTTCTCGTAATGAGCGTGCGGAGGCCGTCGTGCCGCAAAAAACCGTCCATTCATCCCTTTCAGTTTCGGTTTCAGTTTCAGATTGCTGTTTTCCTTGACCTCCATCTGCTCTATTTCCACACTCTCCCTCTCCGCTCACGTTCCTTCCTTTAGAACCGGCGTCCCTGTTTCCAACTTGTGCAATAAGATTGAAATAATAATTTGACCGGATATGCATGCATACACCGCCACCCGCCGTTATTTTCTGTGGCCATGTGGGCGACAAAAGTGTAACTTTTTCCCCCGCTTTCCAGTCACTTCATTACACTTTCCAAAGACACAATCGGTAAGGTTGGACAACAGCGCCCCCCCCCGAAGGGGAGCCCTGGAAAGGACACCGACGTCGCCGAGCGCGGCCGCTCTTCCTCGACGCAGCGGCTCCATTTCCTCAACGGGCGTGCGCAACACGACACATTGTACCGCCGAGGCAAAGAAGGGAGCGGGTCAAAAGAAAACGCTCAAGTATACCCAAAAAGGGCTCAATAAACAAGGAACTCTTTTTCAAAGTATGTTGTTGCGATGGACAACAAAGCAAATTGAACAGCACGGCGAGAAGCTGGAATGGTCACGATGGCCGATGACTTGATGGGTAATCAATGCTCTATATTGTAGAATAGAGACTTTTTAATCACATATAATTGTACGGGTCATTTGGACGTGTTAAAGTCAAAAGTATGTTTCTCAATGGAAGTCGATGGAGAAAACCCGAAACCTCTGTTCTCCACACAGTGGCTGCAGAAGCTTCTTGTAAAAGTGATGATATGGACTTACAGTACACCGCGCTAAAGGTCATGAAGCGTAAAATGTTGGATAAAAACTCCCGTCTCGCTTTAAGGCTTTTACTGTTGCGGCAGAGGCTTCACTGCGTGAGGCTCCGCCCTCACACAGAGCACGTTTCCGTGCCCCCCGGGACAATGAAATAAAGATGGCAGACGGAGACATCTCAGACCAACGGCGCTCTCTGGAAAGTGAAATTAAAAACCAAAAGGCCGGCTGACTGGTTTGGGGCGGTTTTAAGCGTCTCCGATTCTTCGCGGCGCGAAGGGATTAGCGAGAAGGTCGGCGGTAAAGTCAATTAAGTTTGGGCATCGTCCGAATCTGAATAGGGAGGGGAGCGTGAATCGGCAAAGACGATGACACAGGACACACTCATAGATGGTACATCTACAGTACGGCTTGTTTTCCTCTTAACGAAGGTGGGTGTGACTCTCCGGGCGAGGGCTCCTGTGCCTGTGGACCCTCCACCTTCCTTCTCCACGCTAATGCGAATGCTAACGAGCCCAGCGCCATCGCAAACGCTGCCGCTACGCCACCCTTTCCCTCCCGGTGACCGAAGAGTCACAGTGTTCCGTCTCCATCCCTCCCATCCCCGCCCTTCTCCTCCCGAGCGTCATTAGCTTACTGCTCCCGCGGTCGCCGTGGCGATCAGATCCGCCTCAAATCCTACAAAGACTGATGAGCAGCGGTAAGTCTGTCCACTGTATCGCTGGGAAGGAAACACCGACGGCTGCCAGGGAACAATGATCGCCCCGTCTCTCCCCCTCCTCCCCTTTCGGTCTCGGCCTTCTTGGTTTGTATTTCTCCTCGTCCTCGCGTTGGTGGATGAACCCGCCAATGGGACGTTCCAGAGGTGGGGGGGTGGGGGAGAGGGGGTTGCTGAAAAAGGAGTGCCATGCGTGGCTGCCACCTAAAACAAAAAAGGAGGCTTAGGAACATGGAGAACCCCCGGGCGCCGGAGGGACGTGCCGCTGATGCCGTTTACTCCAATAAGCTTGCGTCTCCGCTGGCCGTGTGCAAGCTAGCTGGCTAGCCCTGGAGGAAAAACGCCAGTAATGAATTGTCCTCCACTTGTAGTGCCAGCAGCATTACTACAACCCACACAGCAAAACACACAAAATGTACACGCACACACACACACACACACACACACACACACACACACTTGAGATCAACCAAAACACCGAAAGCATGTGCATAAGGAGAGAGTGCCGTCACGGGAGAATCTTCACTTTAGCCTCAAGTACCAAAGTGGAAATGGCCGTCATTACGCCACAACCCTGTTTGTGATAAAAACCTCTCGTTCATACGTAAGCACTTGCTCAAGATTGTGTGCGGTCCGCTAAGAGAGGCTCCAGCTCCGGCTCCAACCTCCTTATTTATACCTGGGGATTTTGGGGTTGTCATGGCAATGGTAAGGGCTGCAGTCGAGAAATAGATTTAATAAATAAATAAATAAATAAATGGTCCTGGTGGCGGGAGACTCTGGATAAACACCATTACTAAGCCAAGATAACCCTTACAGCAAGTACTTTATTCTTCATAAATAGTAATAATAATAAGAATATATTTATTAAATAAATAATAAAATAATAATACATAACCTCAAACTTTTTTTTAAACCCTTTTTCGATTTTTAATTATTTTTGTTCATTTTAGGTTTACATTTATTGTTTATCATTCCATTGTTAAATATAGTATAGGCCCAATTTTGATTTTAGTTCAGTTAATTGTTTTATTTTCAGGTTTATTGGTAATTGTTTGGCTCATTTTTAGGCGAGAAACCTTTATTTTTTGAGTTGTATGCGAATTTGGGGCGCGAGGGGTTCGGGGTGTGAGTGACAGATGAACGCCCAACTTACGAATGCCTGTACTTGCGTTCCGGCCTCAGTAAAGCCTATTGTTTTAAAAAAATCAAGTTGAATACAATGGTTTGTACTCACGGAATAGTTTCCTCGATCCTGAAAACACTGTGCGTTTTCAGCGTTTCGTCGGCCCAAAGGAGAACAACGCCTCGCCTTTGTCGCTCTCTCTCTATTTTTCTCTCTCTCTCAATTATGAATACTGAACTGTAATGTAGTTACATTTATTATTATAATTATTTTTTATATAAATAAATAATTTATTATTGTTAATTCTTTATTATGATATTTAAGATATTTTAGGTAAAATATATACTATATACTGAGACAAACATTTAACTAATTGACGCTGGATGTGAATCATACGTAATTTTTCCGACTTACATACAAATTCGATTTACAGACAAACTTTAAAACGGAACTCATTCGTATCCCGGAGACTGCCTTTATTATTTAGTCGTTTTTGTTTTTTTTACCTATTTGGGAAATCAAAATCACAATTAGAGTTTGAATCACCTCTTCTATTCATCACCAATGTCACAAGTGTGAAACCAAAGGTTCATTTTGTCTGTCTCTGGAGCACTTTGAATTCAATTACATTTTGCACAGCTGCATTATTATTGATTAAGATTTAGCCTTTGACTTCTTTTTGCATCAAACTCTGATAATACACAGATACAATGTGATGGAACCATGCTGTGACCCCCAGGACGGGGAGAAGGTAAAATCTGTCTCGATCTAAAGAGCCATGACAATCACCACAGCTGAGAAAACAAGGTCTGCGTGCTCGCGGGCGCGCGCGCACACACACACGCACACACACACACACACACACACACACACACACGCACACACATGGAGGAGCCAGAGGCTTGAAGTAGGACTCTCGGGTGACTCTTTCATTTCCTGCCACAAAGTGACATCATTTCCCCCAGCGCAGGATTAGTGTGTGTGTGGGTGGGGAGTAATTAGCAAGAAGGAGGGAGAAAAAAGACCATTTGAAGGTGTTCATTTGTCCATAAATTGCCTCCACTTATTAGTACTGTGTGTGCATGAGTGTTTGTCATTAAAATTCTGCTGATCTGTTCATTTCCCAGTTCGGCAAGTTGCAATGGAAAGTCATTCAGTTTGGTTGGTCTTAAGCCGACCTTTCACCTCTAACCAATCACGTTTGTCGATAAAGAAACCAGCCCCGCCCCCTCCCCCCTGGACAGGTTGTAAACCCACTAAACACACACACGGAGCAGAGATGGAGCTGCAGCGTCCAGAACTCTGAAGCGAAACAGAAAGATGATGTAATGTCAACAGGGACACATACTTCCATAGTTTGGTGGGGTTTTTTTCTATTTAAGTTCCGACCCGAAGTAGACGGTCAAAACCCTCCCGACGAACATAGACAACACCACAAACATTATTATTTATTTTGACCTAATTGCCATATTTATTTTGTTTTGGATTTGATCAAAATTTTATTCAAGTGAAATGTCAATTAAAGCATCTTCACAAACATGAATGAATTCATTTCAAGTAGTAATATTCCTAATTGTATTCATTTATTTTTTTAAAAACGTTAACTGACGGGACTTATTTTATTTTTAATATTCAGTAAAAAATATTATACATTTACATACCTTGATGATATCATTCTCTATATAGCCTGCCTATCAATTGTTTTTAAGCTATAATCACTTTAATAATATTTGACCGGAATCTCTTCCATTTGTCCGGGCCATTGAAATCTTCCAGGATGCTAGGTTCAATGGAAGTCGGGTGGAGGTTAGGTGGAGGTTGGGTGGAGATTAGGTGGATGTTGGATGGAGTTTCGGTGGAGGTTCAATGGAAGACGGGTGGAGGTTAGGCAGAGGTTGGTTTGAGATTAGCTGGAGGTTAGGTGGAGAGTTCATTTTTATGCGTGTGTGTAAGGATCAAACATCTCCTGCTGGAGCGTGGAGCTGTCTCTGGACGTAGTGGAGGTTGGGTGGAGGTTGGGGTGTGGGGTGGAGTTACAGCTTTATCCACTACTGCCAATGGAGATTAAACTGGATTTGGCTGAAAGCAGCCGTGTCACTGTGGCGACCGAGGAGGAGGAGGAAGAGGAGAGGAGGAGGTGGTGGTGGTGGTGGAGGAGGAGGGTGGGGGCTCTTGGCAGCGACCAGACAGTCCAAATTTGAGAAACAAATAAATGTGCTGGGAAAAAAAAAAATCTCAACAGCTGGGGCTCATTCATGCTGTGGGCGTCAGGAAAGAAGCTGGGAAAGAGAATTTGAAGGAGATAAAACCCCCGTCCTATATAATATAATATATCCCACATGCTATAATCTAACATACAGTATATTCTGTCATCACTCACAGTTATGAGGAAAGTATCTGGTGGTGTTATAATTGGGTCTGGGCATACTTATATTAAGGGCTGTTGCAAATTTTAGTTAGTTGACTTATTGTCATATAAATAACAGCAACTGGCAATTATATATTGTCTTTTTTTGGTCACATCATATACCATCATATACCACTATTACGAGCTATAGCTGTCTAGGGAATGGCAACCCTGTATAGGGTTGCCAGTTAATTTGCCCCAACACGACTGATGGAAACTGATGGAAACTGATGGAAACTGATGGAAACTGATGGGAGTTTACATTTTATTTAACGCAACATTTCCAAGAGCTTAAAATTCCCCTGAAACTTGGATGGAAACACATCATTGTGAAACCGAACCAATTTTGCTTTTAAGTAATTGAATTAATGAATGATGAGACAATTATGTTATAATGTTTGACAGCTTTAACTCATATACACAACAATTATAAAACCTTTAAAATATCAACCATCGCCCTTGGCGATGCTCAATACGTGTGAAACTGTGTGGAAAATATATTATTCTTTTGCTTTTTATCCTTTCTCACACAATGCATTATGGGTAATGCTGTGACCGTGACATATCTTTCCCTACGTGACCGTCCATCCATCCATCCGTGTGTGTGTGTGTGTGTGTGTGTGTGTGTGTGTGTCTGTGTGTGTACATGTCTGTTTGTGTGTGTGCAAGTGCTGCCTGAACTTGGTTGCCAGTTCAGCAGAAAGCCTGTATTATTACATCAGGGTTTGTCAGAGCGCATCGATTACGCTCCGCAATGCACTCGCACATAAAGCAGAGCGGGTTATGGATCAGAGCACCGCACTATCAGCACAGATCATCTATCACCCCCTGTGTGTGTGTGTGTGTGTGTGTGTGTGTGTGTGTGTGTGTGTGTGTGTGTGTGTGTGTGTGTGTGTGTGTGTGTGTGTGTGTGTGTGTGTGTGTGTGTGTGTGTGTGTGTGTGTGCGTGCGTGCGTGCGTACGCTGGAAGACAAAATCCCACACCCACAGACATGAACCCAGTGCAGAGACGCGCAGGACCCAGGAGAGAAAAAAAAAAAAAAAAAATCTGAAGTAAGATGTCTGCCATTAGAATGAAGAGGGATGTTTTCCAGGTGGCTCCTTTTGTGGTGCGAGGGCACTAACGGCTTAATTTGTATAAATTGAACACTTCCAGTGGGCGCTAGTTCATTAGCATCAACAAGGCCAATGTGTCTTTCATTCCGTTCAATCCGACGATGCGAACCAACGTAGGCAGAACATCGCCACTAGACGACAGAAAAGAAAAGAGGAAAAAAGGAAATGATGCTCAGCTGTGCCATTCAGAGGAGCTATTTATAGATGGAAAAACACACACACACACACACACACACACACACACACACACACACACACACACACACACACACACACACACACACACACACACACACACACACACACACACACACACACACACACATCCATATGCAGCCACAAACACACGCTCTCGCCCTCCTGAAATTAGGCCAACGTGGAGTTGCCACAGCTGAAATGGAGGGAAGCGAAAAGGGGAGTCAATTAAAAAAATGAAGATGTTGAGTTTATTTATTTCCTTTATTTTTTGCTTCCCACCGTAGGACAGCAGCAGTCATTCGTTTGTAACAAACTGGGACTGATTATTTTGGTAATAAATTATGCTATTCTATCATATTGTTAAAGAGCCAGTCCCACCCATATTTTAAACTGATAAAATGTTAATATTTTGAAAGAAAGCACCATCCAAACCCAAAATTGTTCACTAAGCTACAGTAAAATGGCATGACAGCATTTTGAACCCATTATAGAAAATGCATGATGTGCGCGCGCACACACACACACACACACACACACACACACACACACACACACACACACACACACACACACACACACAAACACACACACGTTTGCTCAGGTTATGCAGCCAAATTACTGTGCGCTCTATTTACAGTGGCACGAAACAACACAGGTGAAATACAATTTTACATTCACCGAACTTGCCTCATTCGGACTAATTGTTCCATCCAAAATCAAACTGGAGACTCGCTAAGGGTGAGGTTAATCATTACTTATCAGTTATTATGTTACATTATCCCTGATTATTATCCATTGGCAATTAATCTCTTGACAAGGTGGCGGTCACGACAGGAACTGTCCATGGTGCTGAAGCTACACAGCTGGGTAGCAGGGAAGCTACAAACTGTAATTAAGGGTTACTCGACCGGCAGCCTTGGGACAAAATGGGGCCCGCACATCAACAAAGATCCGCTCCTTCAATAAACAATACATTTAATAATTTCATTTAGTAAATTTAATTTAATAAAACCACAAACCACAAAAATGACTGGTTGCTGTCCAATGAAAAGAGACGGTTTTCCCTCGAGTCCTGTCTACTTTCTCCTCAACCGATCACAATTTTCTCACTCATTTTCTGTCAGACTACTGTCGATTGTTAGAGTGTCTGTTATATAACGCAAGTGTTATTTGGCTGGTATACACAGAATTACGTAAGAAACATATACTGATGAGATTAAGTTAAGTTAAGGTTAAGGTTAAGTTACAAAACGTTCTTTATTCGTGGTTGGATTTATTTGAGAAATACTCCATATCCGAAAGTAATCATAATAAAAAAATATGGCTGCAGGCAGCAATACACAGGGTCCAGTTCATTTGTTTCAGGTACGTGTTTGTTTTTTGGTTTCTGTGAAATGCATCAAAATTTCCTGACACTTATCTAAGAAGTCACGCCGAATCCAAAGGGCAAAAATAGAAGGGGAAAAACAAACTTTGAAATTACTTTTCATAACAATAATAATAAATACACATAATTTTATAAATATAATAAGTGTATGTTAGTTGTGATTACTACTTTATTGTATATTTTTCTGTTAATAAAGTACAATTGGAAAATTCTGTTTAATAAATTACTTGTCAATATTGTAATGCAGGCAACATTTATGGAACTCTAACATTCATTTGGTATTAGAATTATTATGGAAGAACTTGTCAATACTTTTCTGTCTTTTCATTTAAATACGCTACATTTAGCTGGAGGAAACTGTTTATACATGACATTTATTTTAAAAATGTTTATTTTTTACTTTAACCCAAATCTCTTCATTGTTATGGCTTACCTTGGTGTGTGGAAGTACATGTGCAGGAAGGTGACGTTGTGTCTCGAGTGCGTCAGTGATGACGTATTTACGTAGGTTTATGTATTTATGGAGATTTACAATAGCAGTGGAATTTGCCTCGTTTTATTGGTAACTTGTTTCCTTGGATTACATTTTCAATAAGTTACGTTTCCATAAAATATGAAAAATATTGTGGAATTTATGTAAGTAATTAGCATTTCACGGGCTGCAATTTTTCAGGCGCCTTGCTGGATCTTGAATGCGTCACTCAGTCACAGCTTTGAGTTGACTTGACTCTACGTGGTCACAAGTTTTTGTGAATTACTTTTTTGCGAATTTTTCATGAATCCGGCAAAGTAATGGAGACCAATGAGATAAAATATTAATCGAACAGATCTAACGACATCTACCAGGTAAGAAAGTACGTAAATATACACGTAAAACCGTAGTTGGTTACCTCTAACCCCTCCAGAGTGATGGATACACCGCACACTGGACACGATGCCAATGGACATTCTGAATCAGAATCTGTACATTTATAGTTTTATTTATAATAATATGATAACATCACAAAGCGTCTTACTGTAAATCTTATCCGGTTAATTTTGTTTACGAATAGTGGCATGTCAGTCAAGCACGGCCAGCTGAATATGTGGGGTTAAAGTTGTTCAGTTTTTCTAAAGTTAAAGTTGTTCAGTTTTTCATTTATATCTTCTCCGTATGTGGATCGATTTAGAACTTAAACCACAAGATACTTGTGACATTACGGTTTAAACGACACCTAAACAGTGTTGGTGGCTTAAGTCATTGTTGTGATGTAGATACTTTTGGACCGTGTCTGTGATATCGATCAAATTTGGTCGCTTTATCACAAATTTCTGCTCCGTATGTGGATCGATTCGGATGAAACTTCAACCACAAGATATATAGATAGAATTTTCCCTGGACAACGCAGAGGCAGTAGAGACAACATGACGGCGTAATATCTAAAAATGCAGATTTAAAATGGTTTGTGTTAGTGCAATCATGTAAAAACAATTATACAAAATAATATAAAATCTGTCTCCCAACTGAATTAAAGAAAACCAGTTCATTATCTGTTGACTCCGTGTCGTTCCGGGATACAAAGTCTGCTTGGAACGACTTCTCGCTGGAGGTCAAGTCGTTTTTGCCAAACCTTGTCTACAGATCCATTCCAAGGTTGTTTTTTTTTATCCTTCAAATCAAATACCTAAATGTGAGTGAATCCCTGAATACCTGCTGAGGGCGAGGCCGGTTCAGAGCCCAGTGCCGCTGTCCATGGTGCTGAAACACAACACTGCTAAATGTACTGGCAGTACACACTGGAGAGGCTTCACAACACAAAACAAAAACAACAATAATCAAAAAAAAGTCGAATCCATCTACCCTAACCCTGCAGTGAGTAAAAAACACTGTGCTGCAAGCGTTTAAGATAGAGATAGACAGATAGATAGATAGATAGATAGATAGATAGATAGATAGATAGATAGATAGATAGATAGATAGATAGATAGATAGATAGATAGATAGATAGATAGATAGATAGATAGATAGATAGATAGATAGATAGATACGTAGATCAGATTGCTAAGCGAAGATGTGAGTGAGAAATTGCAAGACATTAATAATTTTCTCATTATCAGGAAAAAAAATCACACACACACGCGCACGCTTAGTACGCACACATACGCACACATACGCACACATACGCACACACGCACGCAGGTAAACACACACACACACACACACACACACACACACACACACACACACGCAAACACGGTATCACCGAGCAGCAGCCAGAGTATCACAGTGCCACAGCTGAATAAGCCTTTGTGGCCTTCTCTCCTCCTTTCTCCTATTCCCATTCTGACAGGCTCTCCATCCTGGCACGCTGCTCCTGCCGGGGCACTTTGATTTCCCTAAACAACACTAATCACACATCTGTAGGGAAGGATAACGCCCAGACTGGCTGTCACCAAGCAGCGGCTTTCTGTCGATAGGCATGAGCTCTGGCCAACACCTCATACGATTCGCTGGAGCCAGTATCGGTTCGCTTTTCGGCTCACGGAGGATAGAGCGTCTTGCAACCCGTGGAAGACAAACTGTCTGCTCATTGGCTGCAGCTGCTCCACGGCAGACTGATTGTCCTATCAACGCCCACGGCAGCGAGGTAGCCTGACAAGGCTGCCCGCTGGCGGGCTTAGCTAGACGTGACTATCCGTAACACCTCCACGGGGCACATGTCCACATTTCCCTGTGTGTGCGTGTGTGTGTGTGTGTGTGCATGCGTGTGTGCGTGCGTGTGTGTGCGTGCGTGTGTGTGTGTGTCTGTGTGTGTGTGTGTGTATGTGCTTGTATGTGTGTGTATTTATGTGTGTGTATGAATTTTGTGTAAGTGTGTGTGTGTGTGTGTGTGTGTGTGTGTGTGTGTGTGTGTGTGTGTGTGTGTGTAGAGCATCCATAACTTTTCCATTGGGAAGCTGTGCGGCTGAGCTAAGCCCTGCCAGGAGGTTCTAGCCCCTCATTATTCTGAGCCGGGAGGAAATGGGCTTTATAGATCCTGGGCACGGGGGCGGGGTGCAGGTCTTCTGATATATAGTAGATAAGCTACAACCAGAACTAGAACTAGAACCAGGACTAGGAATAGGACTAGAAGAAGAACTAGAACAAGCACAAGGACTGGAACTACAACAAGAACTAGCAGCAGAACCAGCACTAGAACTAGAACAAACACAAGGACTGGGACAAGACCTAGCACCAGAACCAGCAATACAACTACAAAAAGACCAAGAACAAGAAATAAAACAAGAAGTAGAGGAGGAACTACAACAAGAACAAGAAAGGGGGGAGGGGGCTACAGGTCTTATATATGATTCCTAAGTCTTTTTTTCCCCGTCAAGGTAATTTAAAGAAGAAATTTCACCGGCATGTTTCATTTCACCATTATCATGCACATGCACTCATGTCACAGATGTGTCCAGCAACTAGGGTTGATTTGGTTTGAGACTTAATGAGTTTTTAGTGTTGTTTTCACATAAAGGACACTTTATTTATTTAGTTATATTAAGCAATGGCTTAAGATTAAGTGTGGCTTAATTCCTCCATATTACATATACGGTCAATAAATCATAATTTTATCAAGTAAATTCAAAAATATGAAGATCGTCAGAGCTATTTCCATTCATTTTTTCATTCATGCATGTGTTCATTTATTTATCCAGACATCTCACTACAATGTCCTGGTCAGTAAAGTATTACATACTTACTTTATTACAGAATCAGAATTGGTTTTATTTTTAGCAGGGACGTTTACATATACAAGGAATTAATTCTGGTGAGGCACTTCAGTATAGACCTTTAGCATTAAAAAAATAAAAAGCTTCACAGTCCAAAAAAAAGGAGAATAAAAATAATAATAAAATAAGATAAAAAAATAATAATAATAACATTTAAATGTCAAATAACCAAATGGCTAAAAATACAGAACAGAAATAGTAATATATTTAAGATGTAAGGACGTCTACAAATGCGATACTATGCACAGAATATTATACCTGGGAGGATAGTATCAAATGGAACGGATTGGAAAAGAGTGGAATAGGTGTCATTTAATAAAGGAATTAATTAAGATCGACTGACCTGGACAAGGTTGCCATGGCATCAACAAAAGAACAATTGAATAGAAAGAAAATATAAATCACTTAGCACAATGTCTCCATTTGTTCCCATCGCCATCGCCTTGGGTGTCGAGTTCCCCATTCCCCCACTTTTCGAAAACCATGCTGATGCAAAAGGTGCTTGATATCTCATTCATCAAATCTGATTATTCCCTAAATGCACGGTGTAGAATTGGATTGCGGCTTAATCAATCGCATTACTATACTAATACAGTTTATTTTGTTTAATTCCACAATTACAGCCCCCATGCAAGTCATGTAATTCACCATGATAAAGAGGTTGTTTGAATTCATGATATTTGCCGTGTTTGTTTGAATATCAATAAGCAATTATCTATGTATAGATGTATGTATCCATCTATGGATGTTTACCTTGGTGGATTTACTCGCATATGAGAGTGAGACAGAAGGGATGAGGCAGACGCCCAACGTTCCCATGTCACAATAAGCTCAAATAATTTGACTCTTTCAAATAACAAGAAAGCCTTCTTCTTATAATTATTATTTTTATAAAATACAATTATTTCTTTATTTTTATATTAAATAATATGTAACATAAAAAACATTAAATAAATAAATACACACATAAAATAAACATTAAATAAATTGAAAAAAATAAAAATAAAAAAACAAGAAAGCCTTCACCTCAAAAGGGACCGTGAAATTTAAATGTAACGCGGATGGATCCCTCTGAGGCCTTGTGCAGCCGCACATCAAACACAAACCCGGGTGCGAGCATCATGTCTATGTATAAATCATGCACATATGAAAGATTTAATTGTTATTTTGACACAGTGTAAATGGAAGCTGACGGGAGAGATTTTGGCAGCGGGTCCGTGGAGGGTAGCCAGCAGCAGCGGAGTGTTAAAAGCAGAAGGACATTAAGGACGTTAAGGTCGTTACGGCGGAGCAGGTCTTGGCACGGGGAAAACAAGACACCGTTTCTAAATTCTAAAAGTTCAGCACATTGTTTAATAGTCCATTTAGGAAATGTATATCTCTCATTGGCTGCTGTCCTTGGCGTGGACGCAAGACGGAAGATTTAGGCTTTTGGGGGGCGATAGAGAATAAATAGCTGTGGTCGCTGTTGGACTGCTCATGGATCTGGTGTTGAACTCTGGTGAAGTAAAAAGGTGGTAGTGGTGGTATTCTAGTTCATTGTTTCTATGAAATAATCCCACAGCACTTTACTGTACCACCGTCCTGTAACATAGAACTGGACTAATTATTATGCCCTACTAAAAGTTAGTGAGCCAAGACTCGATTTGCGAACGATTCGTTCGTAGCGAACACATCTTTTAAAAGACTGCGGAATCATTTCCGACAAGAGTGAGCGAATGAGTGAACCTTCGATTCACAAACTAAAAGGAATAACTGAGGAATACATTTAATGCCAAGGCAAAAAAGCGCCAAGGCATTTGGTGTAGTTCCTATAGAATGTGAATGATTGACTGCATTCCACCAAAATGAATCATTTCAACAGAATGAAATGATTCCACAACTCTGAGCCGATCCAACTCTGTCGTTCACGGTTCAGGAAGTCCTCCCTCGCTCGCTGCGTGCTACGCAGACTGAATCAAACGAACAAAGAGTCAGAAAATCAAACGACTCTACTCTTTACTGAGTGACTCGTCAAGAGCTGAATCTCAAAAATGAGTTGAACCTTTCATCACTACCAATGGTTCCTACTTTCAGAGTGGAACTTGAACTGGTTCTGATGAACACAGAGCTGCTATTCTGCCGGGCAATTTTAATCTTGCAGCACAAGAGCTAACTTCCATTATGTGTATATTTTAAGTGAAACTGGAAACATTTTCAGCACCGTGGTTGAAAAACCCTGCTCTAGACCACGTCGTCCCCCCCCCCCCGCTCCTTGTTTCGAGTGGAGAAGAGCAGCGGTGAAAGAAAAAGGAGAAAAAGGAACATTTCAGTGCCTCGCATCCAGTTGAATAAGATCCACTTCCACCGCAGTCGGCCGGCTGGATGGCTCATACATCACTGAGCATTACCCATACCGCACTGTGACTCCGAAAACACAAATTGGATTACCTGCGCACCCACGCAAGTTATCTGATGCGGACACAGAAATACAGAAAAACACACAAACACACACACATACCAATAAAGAGGTGAGTGCGAGTTGATGTATGAATCTGTAGCACGCACGCACACACACACACACACACACACACACACACACACACACACACACACACACACACACACACACACATTTCGGTGGCTGTGATGAAGCCTCAGTGTGGAGATATTTGAGATATTGGCCTTGACACGGAGTGAAGCCTGCGGCCCTTGAAAGCCCCCGACCACCCATCGCCCCAGTAAAACATTAGATTGAACAAGTTCCCATTCTCAGCACCCATTCTCCCATTCTCCAATTCCCCCATTCTCCCATTCCCCAATTCCCCCATTCCCCCATTCTCTCATTCCCCCATTCTTCCATTCCCCCATTCCCCCATTCCCCCATTCTCCCATCCCCCCATTCCCCCATTCCCCCATTCCCCTATTCCCAGGAAAACATTTGGTTGGACCGGCTCCCGATAAAACTCCAAAACCATGTCTGGAATTGTTTTATTTTATTTTTCTCTGTGATGTTTTTCTTTTTTTTTTCCACATCTTTGTTTTCGTGCGATTGCTTATATCACTTTTAAACAGTAGCGCTGTAATGATTACAGGACTTTACAGCGACTAAACAAATTGGGCGATTACTGTTATCTGAAACCTGACATTTTAGAGCAGCCGCTTAACAGTGGGCGACACCCAGACGCCGTAAATAAAGTTCTGTAATCTGGTGGGATAGAGGAGATCCGGCTGGACGTTTACCTCCTTTAAATAAGAGAGGATTTGAGTTTCTTTGTGCGTTAACTTGGGAAAAAATAAAAAATAAAACATACACAGGCTTTGTTGAAAAGAAATTCTGATTTTGAACACGGCAAATGTTTAAACGTTGAGCCTTTAAGCACAAATTAAAACAAGACAAACTGTAAAAAAATAAAAATAATTAAAAGTAAGACTAAGATTAAGATGACTATGAAATATATACGCTTTACAGTATATGAATACATTAACAATTCATATAAATTTATTCATCAATATTGTGTATATATATATATATATATATATATATATATATATACAGTATATATATATGTGTGAGGCACTAAAAAAATATGTATATTGTTGACATTACTTTCTTAATATTGAAATATGTGTTTTATAATTTCATTATCACTCAATTATAAAATCATTCAAATTTCGCAACAAATCAATCGAGATCGATAGATAGATGGACGGAAGGATAGACAGACAGACAGACAGACAGACAGACAGATAGACAGATAGATAGACAGACAGACAGACAGACCGACAGATAGACCGATAGATAGATAGATAGACCGATAGATAGATAGATAGATAGATAGATAGATAGATAGATAGATAGATAGATAGATAGATAGACAGATAGATAGATAGATAGATAGATAGATAGATAGATAGATAGAGGTTTGGTAATCTGATTGGTCTTTAGCTTGGATAGTCTGTATTTGAACAGTGTTTACAATGGGCGGGAAACACCGAAACTCCCAAATCTCTACAAACAGACACACCTGGGCCGTCACAGTATAAATGATGGAATGTTTCACTGAGAGCGGTCACAGTGTTTCCAACCCAGTCGGTCTCCAAGCTGCTGTAGGAAACAGGACGATGGACTTCCAAACCACCCTCCAACTTCTTCCTCTGCTGCTTCTGCTCGACACGGTAAGAACTCAACAATAACGACAATACATATAATAACAACAATAACGACAAATACATATAATAACAACAATAACGACAAATACATATAATAACAACAGCTGTCAACGGTCCTCACAGACTAGTTTGCAGTGTTTCAACAGATCTATGTCGTTATAACCATGGACATTGAGACGTCAATGTCTGGCGATTTGATGTCCGCCAAATCTGGAGCAGTCACAACAAAAACCATGTGTGTTGACTTCTCTACCAAATCTCCTGCAACACGTCTAATTCTCAACCGATTTTCATGAAATCTGGTTTGTTATAAAAGTGAGAAATTCAACACGACACCGGTTGCTTATTGGAATTAAATTCAGGTGCTGGGGGCCGACATTATAAACTCTATGACAAAACATGACGATTCTGGATGGCCACACCATCCTCTGGGACATGCAGGCTCCATCTAGGAATCCGCAACATCAAGCGTCAATTATTTACAATTTCAGCTTTTGTCAGTTTCTCCAAAAGTGTAGATTTCGATATATATTATATTGTTATAAAGCCACCTGGTTACTTGTAATAGAATTAATAATTAAATCAATTCATTAGGGGAAGGTCTACAGGACGGTAGTGAGACCAGCTATGTTGTACGGTTTAGAGGCGGTGACACTGACAAAAAGGCAGGTGGCTGAACTGGAGGTGGCAGAGTTGAGGATGTTGAGATTTTCATTGGGAGTGACAAGGATGGACAGGATTAAGAATGAGTACATTGGAGGGACAGCTCAGGTTGGAAAGAGTCAAGATTGAGATGGTTTGCACCCGTGTGTAGGAGAGATGAGAGTTACACTGGGAGAAGGCTGTTGAGGATGGAGCTGCCAGGCAAGAGGAAAAGAGGAAGGCCAAAGAGAAGGTTTATGGACGTGGTGAGGGAGGACATGCAGGCGGTTGGTGTAAGGGAGGAAGATGCGCAGAACAGAAGCTATTGGAGGCAGATGATCCGCTGTGGCGACCCCTGACGGGAGCAGCCAAAAGAAGAAGAAGAATTAAACAACACTATTTTTGTTCCCCAGAACATTGGTCTCAAACACTTGACGCACTACATTGTATGGAGTATAATATAATATAATATAATATAATATAATATAATATAATATAATATAATATAATATTATATTATATTATATTATATTATATTATATCATATGATATAATATAATATTATATAATATAATATAATATAATATAACTGCATATTATATTATATGATATAATATGATATAATATGATATAATATGATATAATATAATATAATATAATATAATATAATATAATATAATATAATATAATATAATATTATATTATATTATATTATATTATATTATATTATATTATATTATATTATATTATATTATATTATGTTATATTATTATTGTGTGTTGTGTGTCTAAAGTGAATTAATGAAGATTAATAGAAAACACACTTTTTTATTGTGTTAATGAATTGATTTAATTCTTAATTTGTATTATATTAATATTATATTTATAAATATATTCCAAGAAGTAATCAGTATCATATTGAATTCCTCACGTTTTGACAACAAACCAAATTTAAATTTTCTTTTGGGTTCAGAATCAGGGGAGTTGCAGTGGATTTTGTAGAGACGTCTGCATCTCCCAATACACGTGGTATTTGTTTACTTGTGGTTCTTGACTGCTCCAAAATATGGCGTCCACACAGACGCATAGCGCCAACATACAGCGGCGGCCAATGAGGTTTCCAGGTTTCTATATCTATGGTTATTACGATATCCACTTCTCCGCCAGCTGATGCTATATCTATGGTTATTACGGTATTCCACTTCTCCGCCAGCTGATGCTATATCTATGGTTATTACGGTATTCCACTTCTCCGCCAGCTGATGTGCAGCGCGCTCTTTCTGCCACGGTTCACACCAATGACCAATAATGATAAATATTTCAGGAAATATCTGACCCACGGCGCACTTCGCGTTTTGGGTCAAACAATAAAGAGGGATTGAGAAAACAAAGTGTGAATTTGTATCTATAAATATAAATATGTAGAGAAATATAATATATATTCTTTCAAAATTGTTAGGATTACTGTATATAACAAATGCTCCAGCAAATTCTTAATTTTTTATTCCATATCGGAATTTATTTTTATTATTGCTCTTATTACTTGATAATTATTGCCTATTTTACACTTTGCCCAAATAATCCTTGTAATTCCGGAGTATTAATAGTATCATAAAATTGATCGGTGTGGTGTACATTTTTCTCTTTCCTTTCTATTACAGAGCCTTGGTGACGGAACTGGTGAGTTTCCATTAAAGCTACTGCCAATATGAGCTGCCAATATGAGCTTGTAAGATATTACAATAAAAGATATATTCTTGAAAAATTCAAAAACTTTTATTATGCATTTTGGTCATTTTCTGCAGCGATGCTAGCAAAAGACACCGAAGACATCACCACAACGATCCTCAGGATGAACAACGGTGGGGAGTTGAAAATGATAGCCACGATTTTATTTGCCATATTTATCGTACTTGAAGTTATGACTTTCAATTGTCTTCCCCTGACATTTTAACAAAGACAGTTTTTTTCTCCTCTACCTCCAGCGTCTTTCTTAATGGAAGGCGATGTGTTCATCCCCAGAACCAGGACGGCCATGAGATGCCACAATAAAAGATTCAGCTGCCTCTGGCCAAAATCTGCCGGCGGCCACGTGGAGGTTCCTTTCATTATCAGCGAGAAATATGGTTTGTTACTTTACAAATAGAAAAAAAGCACTGTCATGCTTTCAAGTCAACATGTTAGTCAAGCTGTTGTTTGTTCGGTTCTTTCCCCGTCGACTGTAGATCGCGACGAGGTGCAGGAGATCTTAAAGGCCATGAGGGACTTTGATTCCAGAACCTGCATTCGTTTCATTCCGCGCAGGAAGCACAGGATGTACCTCAGCATTGAGCCCAGATACGGGTCAGACACTGAAGCTGAGATGACAACACGAGTCGAGCTTCTAAAGGAACAAAAAAAAACAACTGTTGTATTTAACCTAAGAACGTGGAAGAATGTGGAACCCGTTCTTCGCCGACGCGATTGCCCCATTGCAGGGCAGTCGCCTGAAGCTATTACCTTAATATTGGTCAAAAAATAATGCTTAGATTAAAAATACCAGAGCTTTCCTTTAAAATTAGGTATATATACAAAAACGTGGCTATAGAAATGTTATTCTATAAAAGTTAGCTGAAATTTACTAATATTTAATGCAGAAATGGTATTGCCTGGCAATGCAACTTAAAATTAATACTAATATCCTCGATTTTGGGTCCCTTCTCTCTCTCCCCCCTCCTTCCCCCGTCTCCCATTGATTCTATCTCCCCCCCAACCCCGCTCCATCTCCCTATCCTCCCTCACTCACTCCCCCCTCTTCACCTCCCTCTGTCTCCCTTCCTCCACTGCCCTCTCCCCACCTCCCCATACCTCTCACACACACACACACACACACGCACGCACGCACGCACACGCACACACACACACACACACACACACACACACACACACATACACACACTCTCTTTCCCTCTCCCTCCATCGCTCCCTTCCCCACACTGTGGTCCTCAGGTGCTTCTCCTCACTGGGTCGCATTGGCGACAGGCAGGTGGTGTCTCTGCAGAGGTTCGGGTGTGTTCAGCATGGCATCATCCAGCACGAGCTGCTGCATGCGCTCGGTTTCTACCACGAGCACACACGCAGCGACCGCGACCGCTACGTCAAGATCAACTGGAAAAACATCCGGGACTGTGAGTTAAGTCGTTAGATAAAGTGGTTATAGTGGCACGAGACTCGCAAACGACCCGTTTGAAACGACTCGGAAATCTGGAGACGCCTCAGTTTTCAATAGCAGCGGGGATCGTTGGTCCAAGGAATTAAAAATCCCAGGTGACAAAAAACATAAACTGCATGCCACAGTAACCCTTTCTGTGCACTTGCTTAGTTTTAACTCTGGCTTCCTGAAACTGTTGTGGTCCATATGCTGCCCACGTACAGTTTCACAGCAGTGACATTGTTTCTAAATGATTTTTTTTTTGTTGTCAGATCACCTCATCAACTTTGAGAAGAAAGACACCAACAACCTTCACACTCCATACGACTACGCCTCTATCATGCACTACGGAAAGTGAGATGAAACACAAACCATTTCCTGAACTTGTAAACATGTTTTTTTTCGAGGCCAAGGGCAGGTTAGGGAAGGTTCTGCAACAGTTGGTACAAAGGTATTTGTGAAGCATACAACTTCACATCCACCCAATTTGCCTCTATGTACAATAGGTCACTGTTGTTTTTAAGCATTTGGATTTCCCCCGCTTTCCCTTTTGTTAACTACATTCCTGTTTTTAATACTAGAGTACCAGAGAAGCTCTTTCAGGAGCAAAATGACCTGGGAAGTCAACCTGCTTTGAAGCAACGTGCTTCTGGGTCTTACTTTTGTTTTAGCAGGATATAAAACTAGTGGTTAAAGTTCCCAAAAAGCTCAGGGCGTCCTGGTGGCTCAATCACATAAGCATGAGTACCGTATGCTGTAGACAAAACACCTGCAGCGACCCAGGTTCAAATCCTGCAGTCACTGGCTGCTGTGTCTCTCACTCTCTCTACCCAACATTTCCTGTCTCTCTCTCCACTGTTTTCTAAAAAGAAAATTTCAAGTTCCCGAAAAGCTAAGGTGTCCCTCAGGGTTCCTGCTTTGTTCCCCAGTTCTTTATTCTTTGTATACAAACATCATCACATGTATCATCACGGCTGATGATACAGATATAGACGAAAGGAGGTTAAGGTTAAGGAACTTTATCCTCAACTTATCCGAAACTAAAACAAAAAATGTACAGCTTATAATTGGGAAAACTAAGAGACGGTCACAGATTATTTTTTTTGAAATGGTGGCATTTGAATAGGTGGGGTATTGGTAATACAATCGTTTCAAATGTTAAAATTGGGAGGCAATGTTTAAAAGACTCACAACAATGTGATATAAATCCATTTTCCAGTGTAACAGGTCAGTAGCAAAGTGTGTAAACTTTCTTTATCATGGAATTTGATTAAATTCCATTGTCCATTATGGAAAGGAATCAGTTGGACAGGGTACTCAATCTTTCAGTATTAAAGTATTGCATGTCATAGCCTCCGGTCCCCTTAAGGCCTTGAATGTTATTGATGACAGTGTTTCCCCTCCTTGAGCATCTATCAAATCAGAATGATTAACGATGAACACATGTTTCCTGAAGCCATTCAGTCTCCGAGCACTTGAAGAGATACTACAGCTTTTTGGGGAAATTCGCTTTATATCCATCTCAACCAGATCCGGACGACTAGGTCTGAATCTGTGCGAGAAGGTCAATACCAATTTCATCCCTGTGTGTCCAGTCCAGATAAAGCAAAGAGCTGCATTCTAACCATGATTGCTCAACTCAAAGGCTGCCAGGGGAAGCATCCAACCTAGCTCCTGTGAAATTAGGCATACACCTTCCAGAGTCTCAGAAGTTGACTCATTTCAGAACACAAGCAAAATAAAAAAGTTGTTTGAGCTGAGTTAAAATGCAACTAAACCAATGTCTGCTGTACATCTCTTGTCTAGAACGGCCTTCGCTAGCGAGTATGGCAAGGAAACCATGACTCCCATCCCCGACTCCTCGGTTGAAATCGGACAGAGGGATGGAATGTCCAACATAGACATTCTGAGGGTCAACAGACTCTACAAATGCTGTAAGACAACCGACAGCACTGTACATTCATGTTTCCAAATAACGCAATCAGAGAGTATGAGTATATCTACAGCGTAGCATATACGCATAATGCACATATGCACATGGCACAGTAAATGTAACATAAAAATGTAAGTGCAAGTAGCATGGGACTTGTTGCTAATTTGGAAATGTATATGGTGATACTGTATAGTATAGTACTGTATAGCATATTGTATAGAATGGAGTATTGTATATAGTGAATATTCATTGTACTATTTCTACCACTTGATTTCTCATCAATGTCCGAGCTATTAAAACAAATATTTCAAAAGAGGGGTCCTCACTATGCCACTATATATAAATAGTACGTATTAACACTTATTATTCTCTTTTCAGAGACGAGAAGAAATTTTTTTCCTCAAATGGATGCCAAACACGACAAAGACATCTTTATTATTTTGAAAAACAGATCTGTATCTGACATTTGCCATTATTTAACATATTAAACATATTAAACATTAAAATTGTGTTTTGAATCAAATGACGTTATAATATAAGTGGGGTTTTTTTATTACACAAAAAACAAATGACTTGAATTCGTAGACTTTCAATGACAAGAAAATAATGAGAAACAATGGAAAATAAATGGAAATGCGGTGGAGAGGGGAGAAAACAATGTGAAAGCGACAGACAAAAAGTTATTTCAAGGGTCAAAAGTGGAGGCTGAATCTTCCATAATTGAGTTCACACCCTTTTTATGCTCCCAATGATTAAAACAGGGATTTGTACTTTTGAAAAAAGTGCATTGGTGTTAGTTTTTTGTTTTTTTTCCCTTCCAGAGTAGAGAATGAACTTGGCCTAATCCTCACTGAGCCTGATTATTATACTTTTTTATGAGTATTTAGGGGAGGATCCCAAACAAAACCTCAGAGGGGTAATACGTTTATATGCCTGGCCACATCCCATGAACTTAGGTGTTTGATTTATTTTTGTGTGTTGCAGCATTTTGAAATCTCCAACAGCAAAAGGAACAGAAAAAAAATAGGGGGGGAGTGGGCAGTGGAAGGTTGAAGGGTTTAGATATAGGGTAATAAACGCCCGGGAGATGGACGACTCACGACAGGGCCCCTTTGGATGGATTATTATTATTTTTTTAATGTTGGAAAAGGTTCCTGAATACCAGTGAAACATCTGTATAGTTCAACTGGACATAGGCACGTGAATGTTTCATGAACTAGTTTCACTTCACATCAATCGCTCTGCCCCATGAAATATTTAAATTCTACTTGTTTATTGAAATATTTAAAAGGCATCGGCCTGTGTTCCTGCTCCAAGAAACTCCCTTCCTGGAGACTATTTTGGTTGGTCTACTGTAAATAACCAGCGCGTTGTTGTTATCATTAAAAGATTATCCCTGAGCCAAAAGGTACCGTGATTTTGTTACAAAACAGGAAAAAAAAAGCTGCATCTCAAAAGAATCCCATAGGGCTACGTCAAACACAAAAGTATTGAAGAAAGGCAAAAAATGGAAGTCAAACATATACTAAAGTATAATCAAAGTATAATAAAGTATACCTTTCCACCCGATATAGCACTGTGCAATGGTTTCTATGGAAAAGTTTTGTAGCATTGTTTTTAGGACGCAGTTCGACTGGACTGAAAAGGGAATGGAAGTCCAATTTCAATTGTAAAGCGGATCTATTTGGGCTGCACAATATGGATATACACCGATTAGCCACAACATTAAACTACTGACAGGTGAAGTGAATAACATAGATGGTCTCATTCCAATGGCAGCAGTCAAATGGTGGGATATATTAGGCAGGAGGTGAACAGTCAGTTCTTGAAGTTAATGTGTTGGAAGCAGGAAAAATGGGCAAGCGTAATTATCTGAGCCACTTTGACAAGGACCAAACTGTGATGGCTAGACGACTGGGTCAGAGCATCTCCAAAACGGCAGGTCTTGTGGGGTGTTCCCGGTATGCAGTGGTTAGTACCTACCAAATGTTGTCCAAGGAAGGACAACCGGTGAACCGGCGACAAGGTCATGAGTGCCCAAGGCTCATTGATGTGTTTGGAGAGTGAATGCTAGCCTGTCTGGTCCGATCCTAGAGAAGAGCTACTGTAACACAAATTGCTGAAAAAGTTAACGCTGCTATGATAGAAAGGTGTCAGACAACACAGTGCATCACAGCTTGCTGGGTATGGGGCTGTGTAGCCGCAGACCGGTCAGAGTGTCCATGCTGACCCCTGTCCACCGCTGAAAGCGCCTACAATGGACACGTGAGCATCAGAACTGGACCATGGAGCAATGGAAGAAAGTGGCCTGGTCTGATGAATCACGTTTTATTTTACATCATGTGGATGGTCGGGGTTAGGGTCCGATTTGATGGAGCATCTGTGGTATGTCCTGGAACAACAAGCCTGATCTATGGGAGCCCCTCCTCACAACTTCCAGGACTTGAAGGATCTGCTGCTAACGTCTTGGTGCCAGATACCACAGGACATCTTCAGAGGTCTTGTGGAGTCCATGCCTCCACGGGTCAGAGCTATGCAATATTAGGGGTTACAAGTCGGTATTGTACGCAGTGTACAATACAGACTGGTCAGGGAGCTGGTCGCAAGTCTGAACAGTCATTTAACAGGTAGGTCCTTAAGTGAGGAATACCTGTATCTTGAATGACTACATTCCTGCTGATAAAATGTTGGTTGTTGAGTCACAAAGTTGAACGACATTCAAGTCTATACCTATCCTATTGTTTCTGGGGATAAATGAGCGCTAGGCTTCAAACTCAGATTCAAACTGAATTAGACAAAGTGTGCCTTCTAACTGACATCTGTGTTCCCTGGGAAACTAGTAGTAAATAAACTGAAATGGTGTCCCCACTGGCAACTCATTGAGTTCGCCGGCTGGAAGCAGAGGCCAGTTTAGAGTCTCACGGGCCCGAGGCAGGAAAACCCATCTTCCTTTTTTTACCGCTGATGCCTTCCACTTCTGAATGTCCATTGCCATTATATTCCCTTTTTAATAATCAGACATCAAAGACAACTTACTGAATCTTAACATTTTTTTTTTCAGCCAACCAGTAGCCTGGCTTGCCTGTCCATACACTGAGCCTCTGGCTGTAAGTATAGAAACAATGATTAAAGGGTAATATGTTGGTTTGTGGGCCTCTCAGGACTGGAAGGGCTTAGCCAGGCCTTGAAACAGAATAACTAAAGGGTGTAACTACGCATCAATAAACTGTTACCAGGTGCATCAAACTAGTGCTGCTGAAGCCCAAAAGGGCCTTGCTTCCTAAATACTCACATTTCAGAGGTTTGGTGGTGGTGTGAGTGTTGTAAGAGCCTAGCTAGAGAGGGAACAGCTCCATGCTAGTCCATCTTGTTTGACACGCTCAGCCGAGGACAAGTGCAGTGAAAGGGCGTCGATCAGATTGGGGTTCAAATTGGCGTTGTCATACGGATCCTGGACAGGGAGCTTTGATCCCTCTACAGCTAAAACCACCAGGTTTTACACCCAGCGGTAGCGAAAAACACAAGTTTAATGAGAAGGTGCATCTTTTAGTTTGGGTTGGCTATATACCTTTAAAGGGCAGTTCAATGTGCATGACCAGCGGGGCCTCATGTACAATGTCTGTTCTAATGAAAGCCAAGGCCGGCCAGATCCAAACGCACTCTGATCTGTGATGTCACACGTAATTATTCTGGCAGACCATAAGGGTTTTCCAGCTCTTAGCTTACTGCCATGTAAGCCATATTAGCACAGAGCTCAGCTTACCTGCCTCTCATCAAACACGATGAGCCTCAGCACACAGTTTAATGCGTGAACCACCCAACACCCGCCCAAATGGAAATGATACTTTGCTTTCTGGCTCATAACTACTGCAGCCTACAGTGTTTTGTAGGCAAGCTCAAGGTTTGACCTTTTCAAAAATAAATGCTTAATTTTAGGGAGATAAGACAATAGATCATATATCTGCTTCTTATCCCTATTGCCATAAATACTTGAAACATGTGGGAGTGAGTTTTTGTGGAATAAAAAATAATAAAGCGATGCTTTTCACTTAAACAGAATTAAATTGTTCGATAACACGCAGAAAAAAATAAAATAAAATCTTAACCGCATCAGAGGGTTCTTTGTGCAATCAAGGCCATTTCATATTAGAATCTGCAGCGCGCACCGGCTTCAGCCGCCCGTCCGGGGGTGCGAACGAGGTGAACCCTTTGGAGCGGGATGAAAGACGCCGCATCAGAAAAACAAGTAATTTTTAGTGGAACCAAAATAAACAACAATAGTCTTTGTAGTCACGCCGGCAGATCTAGTGAAATGGTTAACTGTCCGTAAAAACTTTCAAAAGGGAAAAAACGCTTAATGAGTACCGTCGTCGAAGCTTTGATAAACGCCCTTGGATATCGCATCGCAGAGATCTGAGGAACTTTACGCAAACCTCTAATTCTGAGACGTGTGGTCCGAGAATAGCACGCCCAAAATGACTTAAGCCGTCCTGTCTGCTGTCTGGTTCGATGCATATATGTGTTGGGTGCTTTATTAAGGATGACACCACTTTGAATAAGCAGCGGGACAATCTTCATTTAGACAAGCGACAACAGGAGGAGGCGATAAAAGGGGATAAAACTGAATGGTGGACAAAGAAATCCCTGACGTATGGAGGGTTAATCTGTGGATCTCTGGGAATGGTGTGAGAATCCATAAAGAAGGCACCTACATAGATTTTCACACCAGTTCCATACAATGATCCACAGCGGGGGGAATAATGTTAAAAGAAAGGCCTTTGTACAAGGCCTCAAATCACGCCGGGGTATTAAGCCCGCAATCCCTGGGAGATCCAATGCGTCAGCTCTGTTAGTCAACACTGAGGAATTGCCTCTGTCGAAAATGATGGGCTCCCATTAGCGAAGGAATCCCAGCTTAGATTGAGTCAGACGTGGGGAGCCATTGTGAGGACACGACGATAACAAGGTACTCATTGGAGATGTGAGGGATGGTGTCTTGTCTCCGCTCCGGGTGGCTGATGGAGAGAACGAAGGGGGGCTGAGGGAAAGGAAATAGAGGCATTAAGGTAGAAAAAAAAAAGCCAAGGTGTGGAGAATAAGACGAGCGGAATTTAATAGAGGGACGGGGCTGATAAGCTGAGACAAAAAAGAGACAATGACATCGGTGGGTAAGAAAGCAAGAAAGGCGGAAATCTCCGGCTCTTGGTAGGGGAACAGAGGGAGCGAGTAGAAGAGAAGAAAAGCCTCTGAGCAAACTGGCCGAGCGACTTGCTCCGCCACGCAGAGATTGGCAGGTTTATCCGGTGATATTTACTGATCTCTCCTTCCACCTCAGATCATTCCGCCTGCCAGCTAAGCCGCCCAGGGTCAGAGAGCCGGCACCTTCCCTGCCAAAACTAACGGTGCTAACGCTAACTGCACAACCGCACTCCCCCAAGGTTATTGCTCTCCTTCCCCACTCCAACTTGCCTGAGTTAACTCTAGGTATTCATTATGACCCATACAGGGACCGTGCTGCGGCCGAAAAAAAGACAAGTGCTGATGCAATAGAAAAAGGGTTTTGCAGGGGATTTTGGCAAGGTGCAAGAGATGAACTCGAAGACAACTGACACTCCACCAGTGAAATGGTGACGCAAGACTCTGTCACGAACGAATCGTTCATAGCGAACCACTCTCTCTGTAAATGACTCAGAAGTCTGGAGTCACTCAGCCAAAGGAGACATCCGCGCATCCGTGCCTCTTGTTCACGACTCGTTAACTGCAGTCAGTTCATTTACAACTTTTGTTCTTTGATTACTTGAAGTACTTTTAAAAGCCTTTGTTTGTATTCTCATCTAGAGATCTGAAGAGCTTGACACTTAAACATGTCAGACATGTGATCTTAGAATAGCACGTTGAACGTCTATGTATATACGGTGTGTATATATATATATATATATATATATATATATATATATATATATAAAACAATTTTTTTTTCTTTTTTTAACCTGTGCTGTCAGCATGCTTGGCATAGAACACAGAGTAATTGTATCCAGGACAGAGTTAGTCTGCAAGTGGAGTTGAAGTTCTCACCCTGCAATGCAACTCTTTATTAATTCTTAAATCATCAAGAACTGCTGCAATAACTCTGTCCTGTGGACGACCTGTAGAATGACATGAGCACAGTTTCTGGTTATGGAGAACCACCACCAACCACCCTCTTTGGAGAACTATTTATCATGTTTGGGTCTATAAACAACTGATCACTACTCCAAGAGGGGGAGAATCACCACGGCCCCTCTCATCTTTTTAAGTGGGAGAACTTGCACAATTGGTGGCTGACTAAATACTTTTTTGCCCCACTGTATATATATCAAGTTCAAGTTCAAGTTCAAGTTCAAGTTCAAGAGATTATTTGTCACATACATACACATACGGTCATACATATATGCAGTGAAATGTCATGACACCCGGTGATTATGCACAATAAGCTCTATAAGCTCTAAAAATACAAAAAAAAAAAATATATATATACAGTATATGGTATATACTGTACATACTGGGCTTGGTTCTGGAGAAAACAGAAAGCTGGATCCTGGAAACGAGAGAATAAATAGGTGAAACAGACAAAGCCATTTCTAAGGCATAAAGGGTGAAACTCTGGATCCGTGTCGAAGGACGGCATGTTCCCTGCGAGTACCCCCGATGCAAGGAGTGCTAATTGAGAGTAATTGCTGCCATGGAGATTTAATCACAATTCACAGAGATCTGTGCGACAGTAACATGGCGGGTTCTCTGTCTGTGTGTGTGTGTGTGTGTGTGTGTGTGTGTGTGTGTGTGTGTGTGTGTGTGTGTGGTGTTTACCAGATGAACACCCAGAATGCTGTTTAGTGTCACATCGCTCACCTTAATGGCCGCTCCCTCCCTGTCGATCACCGTGGCGATGGCTTTAAATAAACCTTGTCTACTTTTTTGGGGTTTTTTTTCTTCCTTTTTTGAGGTGTTCTTGCCAATGTAGGCGAAGATTAAATATGAAACAGGGAATGCATAAAAAGAAACCCTGCACAAAACGGCTGCAGTGTTGGACCTGAGAATGAACCCAGGTGGGCTGTAATCACCCAGCACCCTGCAGCACTGCTGCACATTTTCAGCTGATTACGTATTTGAGATTTCTTTTTGGGGAAAGAGCCTCATTATTTTTTTTTTTGGAGGGCCAGTTAGGTCTGGTTGTGTGTGTGTGTGTGTGCGTGTGTGCGTGCGTGCCTGCGTGCCTGCATGTCTGTTTTTTGGGGGGGCAATGGTTTGAAAATCTGTTTCATAACAAAGAGTTGGAACAGATACAGATAGATAGATACATAGATAGATAGATAGATAGATAGAAAGATAGATAGATGTATAGATAGATGGATATATAGAGATGGTAGATAGAAAATTACAAAACATTTGAAAAATGAGCAACATACAATGAATCTAGAAATGAACCATAAACAATACAAATATAAATAGTAAAATGAACAATGAAGTAGAATGATTTGGTAAACCAAATAAAACACACCTCTGTAAATATAGGAAATGATGGACATACTCTATAAAGTAAAAACTGTACATATACTGTGTGGGATAAGTGGACAAGTATTCATGAGCCACTAGTGGATATAGAAGGAGAAGCACTATATATGCTCTCTATATATATTTCTGAACATGTTTTATGTTTTAAATGTTATTTTAGGTTTACAGCTCCCATGTCGTCCTCCTGATGCCGTTTCCCTCGAAATATAAAATTCCATATCTCCTCCATCCACGCTGCCTTCTTGGTTAAATAATGGCAAAATAAATAATTGACTGAATGAATAAATAATAGTGGGAGTAGCGTTAAAATAAAAATAGAACGGAATTGTTGAAGAACAGTTTTATAATGAAAAAAAAGAAGGGGGATAAATTACGTTGTTATTCCCAGTGGCATTCGGCAAGTCGTTCCCAAAAGTGTGACGTTTATCTGGTCTTTTGGTGTTGAACAAGATAAATACAGCCCTCCTAGACATGGACAATAAAAGGGAAATTATGTTCTTTAATTGAAATGTTTGCTTTTTTTCCTCTGTTTACAATGTAATGTTTCTGAGAGAACGCAGCTTCCCTGTAGAGACGTGGTAGTTTTAACTTGGTGACGCTGTAGATTGCCCCAAGTACGTAGGTGCAGAAGGTTATCAAACAAAGCTTTCTGCTGAACCCCCAGGAAACGCTTTTACATTGGAGTGAACCAAGAAAAAACGAAGTGATCAGGTCAGAAAAATGCACTCAAAGTGTCTATTTCCAAACTATCAGCAGGTCTCTGCATTGGTAAATTTCCAATACACACTCTTCTATATATATAGACATTTAGAAATATATAAAAATAATATTATTGAATATATTTAACAATATTATTAAATTATGCCATGTTATTTAGCTCCTCGTGACATTTCCACCTGACCAGATGTACAAGATATCTAGATAACATCCGTGGACAGGGGTTTTAAAAAAATTAGATGATAGTATGGCCTGGAGGAAAATGGTGGGAGATCTTGGGATAAAAGGTTAGTAAAAATATATATACATACAAAATAATGAAAAAGAAATATTATTATAATTACAATTATAATTATGATAATTATTATTAATATAATAACAATAATAATAAAAATAATTATAATTATTATTATTATTATTATTATTACTATTAGTAGTAGTAGTAGTATGTGTATGCTAATAATAATAATAATAATAATATATATATATATATATATATTTTTTTTTAACAATAATATGTATATCTTATAAATAATGAATACATAAAAAATAACATCAAAAGACAACAGTCATTTTGTTACAGTAAATACTATGATAAAGACAATGAAAAAGATGAAGAGGATGATGATGCTAAGGATGAGTATGATGAGAGTATGATGAAGATGATAAAGACGATGAAGGTGATGAAGGTGATAAAGATCATGATGATGAAGATGCTGATGAAAATGAAGATGATGACAATAAGGATGATAAAGCAGATGAAGACGACAATGGTAAAGAAGACGATGATCCTAACGATGTAGATGATGCTGAAGACAAAGATGATGAAGATTCTGATGATGAAGGTGATGAAGATGATGATGAAGATGAGGATGATGTTTTTGTGTGTATTTCTAAAAATGGTTGTATGTGTGCATTTTTGTGTTTTTCCTCCTAGTGCCTATGCGTGTGTGTGGTAGTGTGTGCAAGTGTGTGTGTGTGTGATGTTTATGTGTGTGTGTGTGTGTGTGTGTGCATGTGTGTGCACGTGTGTGTATGTGTGTGTGTGTGTGCATGCTTTTGTGTCCACGTGTATGTGTGTATGCTTGTGTGTGTGTGTGTGCGTGCTTTTGCGTCCACGTGTCTGTGTGTGCGCTTGTGTGTGTGTGTGTGTGTGTGTGTGTGCGTGCATGCGTGCGCGTGTGTGGAATCCCTCATTAGCAGTGTTCTCTGCATGTAGTTTATCTGCTGCTGCATTTCATGACCATTAGCTCGTTAATCAACTGACGTTTAATTTTTTGTCTCTGATTCATCTCATCTCCACTTCCCTCAAGGCTTTTATTCTTTTTTGGCTGCAGGTTCCATCTCTCTCTCTCTCTCTCTCTCGCTCTCTCTCTCTTCCCGTGTCTCTCTCTCCCTCTCTCTCTTCGTTCACTCCTCAGATACATCCATATGTTTCCAGATGTCGCCAGTTTGCGGAAATAACGTAATTGAAATCCCGTTGTTTTGTTTCGCTATAGTTAACGGTGCAACGATACCCCGTGTGACCAGCGGCTCATCAGAGCGAGAAATTGAACAAGAGAGACAGAGAGAGAGAGAGAGAGAGAGAGAGAGAGAGAGACAGAGAGAGAGAGAGAGAATGAGAGAGAGAGAGAGAGAAACAGAGAGACAGAGCGAGAGGGAGAGAGAGAGAGAGAGAGAGAGAGAGAGAGAGAGAGAGAGCGAGACAGCATCCTCCAATCACCCGAAAATTCCACTCTTCCATCATTCCTCCACCTTCCCCTTTTCCTATCATTAGTCCTCCTCCTCCCCCCCTCCTCCTCTTCCTCTTCCTCCTCCACCCCCCCTCCTCTTCCCCCACCTCCCCCTCTTCCTCCTCTCCTCACTAGTGTTTACTATTCCACCACGCCCAACTGGAGACGGACCTGTCTTGGTTTCAGTGAAGTTGTGCTCAAAGAGTAACGTAAGTTGTGGATTCACAACACAAGCACTAAAGCTGTTGCACTGAAATCACCTAAGTTGTACATTGTGCGTTAGGCTGTAAATGCATAGAAAATATTAAGAAAATATTATTTAAAATTATTTAAAATATTTAATATATCAAAAAATAGATACAATTATATTTTAATATATAAAAAAGATTTTTCTTGTGTTTTTGGTTACATTTGAAGACCAAAATAAAATTGTGGGTAAAGCAAGTAAATAAGAAGTACCAAAAGAAAACACTTCACAACTCACTATACATTGGTAGAGCACTTTTCATGGGTTTTTTTGTAATCGCATGATCAATCCCAGTAAACTGGCTCTGAAGCTGCTACGATGCTTAGATACAGCTACACTATTTCCACCCCCACCCCCACAAAAAACCATAGCAACAGTAACCAGGCCTCGACTGGAGATCTACTGTATGTCATCATCTACTGACAAGATATTCAATCCCCCCTTATACAGTCTACACCTACAATGTTCACCATCCGACCCAAATGGTGTAATAAAATCCCTCCCTAACATCTGCAGCACAGCTCAAACTGCTAAATTTTACCATTTTGGGTGGTTCGGTGTGTGAAGCAAAGGTAATAAAAAGAAAAAGGTTTGCTCCGAGCGGGGGAGCGGGTCTTTCAGAAGCAGGGTAATTCCGCATTTTTTTTTTTTTTGCAGAGGTGGAGGCCCCCCATGCATCAAACTCTGTCCAAAAAAATTCCACCACTCCCTATGATGGATCGCCTCACATGCCGCTTTAATTCGAAGTCAATGGCATCTGTAGATAGCTGTCAAAGCAGAGTGGACAGCAATGGATACTCACAGCGGAAAAAAGAGGGAAAGGCGGCCTCAGCCAAAAAAAAAAAAGACTAATACCTTTTTTTATTTCCAGTTAAAAAACAAAAATTATGGAAACTAGCTCTTGTGTTGCAAGATCAAAATGGCAAGGCTGCACTTATCCATCAGTTCCAGCCAAATAGCAGCTCTGTGTTCATCACAACCAGCTCAAGTTTCACACTAAAAGTGAGAACTATCAGTAGTGATGAAAGGTTTGACTCTTTTTTGAGATTCGGCTCTTGACGAGTCACTCAGTGAAAAGAGTGGTTCGAGTTTTCCCACTCGTGTTTCGTGTGGTCCAGGTGGTGTCACGCACGCTGAGCGAGGGACGACTTCCTGAACCGTGAATGAGAGTCGGAAGAGACAGTTCGGCTCCGACTTGTGAATGGATGGTTCTGTCCAAATTATTCATTTTGGCGGAATGCATAATGTCAATCAGTCACATTTCAAATTAGTTATCGTTAATTTCAGGAGTTATTTTCAGCTTATGAGTCAATTCACTAACTCGCACACGCTTTCTGCCAGGGTGACTCCTGAGTCATTTAAAAGATTTGCTTGCTACGGACAAATCGTTTGCGGTTCTTGCATCATTAACTATTAGAAGACCAATCATAATAATAATAAGCGCGGCTCAAAGGGTTTATGGCCTTTTTAGTGGTTAACAGGACCGTGGCATTCTAATATTTCATTGTAAAAAGTGGGGAACAGAAGGAGGAGGTGAAGGAACGAGAGTGAGACAGAGAGATCACTCATCCACCCGTTTCATTCCTGACAACTGTGACAGGAAGTGGAACGCCGCTCGCCGGAGATTTGTTTCAAGAGACGGATGGCGGATCCCGGAAAAGCCCAAACCCTGCTCATGCTGAATGAGAGGGCCGCTGCCATTCAACTGAAAAAAATAAAAAATAAAATAAAATGGAAAACTCCTCTCCCTCTGGAGACGTCTGGAATGGATTTAAAAACCGATGTCATTTAAAAACCCGTCATATTCTTTGCATGTATCAAACTGACCTTTGCTTATGTTCATGCCACGCTGTCTCTTCATCATAGGTAATTCCCCCCGATTTCTCCATTTTTTACATTTGTTTATTTTCTTTTATGCCGCCTTAACCAG
Source organism: Zeus faber (assembly GCF_960531495.2). Lineage (NCBI taxonomy): Eukaryota > Metazoa > Chordata > Actinopteri > Zeiformes > Zeidae > Zeus > Zeus faber. Next base: position 9,425,747 of record NC_137189.1, read on the forward strand.
GGTACCAGGGTACCCTTTACCAGGGTAATGTCGCGGCGCTAAACGAGTATACCTGTATATCTTTATTTTGATTCTTAATTGTATTTTATTATCAGTATTTTATTGGTATTTTTTATTTACTTGAAAAATGTTCTTTCTTCTTTAATCTTTCTTTCGAATAATATTACATTTAATTATATTATATTAATATTTCCTTCTCACTTTTTGTGATTGCATTTTCTTATTTTGCATTCTTTTTAATTTGTATTAATTATACTATTAATTATATAATAATTGTCTTTATAATTACTGTAATTGTAGTTGTTTATTTAGTGAATAATGAAGATACCACACTGTATTTCCGGTGTAAACCTGGAAAAGCCATAAATAAAGTAAAAAAAAAAAGAACTGGTCATACTCTTTGAAGGATGGTGACTTAAAGCGGCCATAGTTTTGCCTTTAGCTATAACTTGAAGAGACCAAGGTTATTCCTCCCTTCTATCAGAGCGATGGGACGTCTCTACTACTCTTTAAAGTTTTTAGTGCCACTTAGCTAACCCCAGCCGCATGAATCTAAATATCTTATTAGAGACCGAGATAATGACTCCAATACGGCTCCCAAATCTACAACTCCCCCCCCCCCCGGTATTATAGTGACAACAGCGTAAGCAGTCGAGAGCGGGAGAGCCGGATTCTTATCTTCCAGAAATTAGATTACATTTTTGGCAACGAGCTGATGGATCCTCTAAATCAGCTAAATACTAAGGCCACGACGGTTTCAAACAATTAATTGGCTGCCAAATTACACTCATTGATTTGCAATCGAATGATCTAATATGTCATTCTTAAACTGTCTCCGTTTTAATTGCAATGCCGTCCTGTTAATTTACTGCCCCGATAATATTCCACTGGAAGAAAGTGGGTTTTATTTTATGAGGAAATTATGTTGTTTTGGAACAAATTAAGTTCTTCTTGCTTTTAACTACAGCGGTACATCGACTTACAACTGTAATTTGTTCTATAAGAACGGTCGTATGTTAAAACAGTCGTATGTCGAAGCGATTTTTCCCATATAAGTTATGAAATCATGAAGGGTGAAAATGAACAAAATACACAGCACAAACACAGTAGATATGAAAAAAATTGCAAAACTGCAAATTTCCACGGTCGTATCTTGGAGCAGTCGGTCGCAAGTCGATACAAATTTTCGAGACTATCGCTACTCGTATCTTGGATTAGTCGTAAGTAGATGCAGTTGTAAGTCGAGGTACCACTGTACTTCTTTAATACGGCAGGATACAACTAATATAAAAATGAACGCCTTGGCCTATTGAGGGAAACAGTACATAGTAAAAATGGGAAGTAGGTGTACTCCACTGACTCAAAATGAGACATCAAATACATTTTTAAATTTTAATGAATTATACTATTTTTTAGAAGCAAACAAACATCAAATAAATATGAATAAATAGCAATAATAAAAAGCACTCCTTCCAAAATGTATCTCCTTTACTCCAAATTCAAATGTTTATTTATTTATTTATTTTTTTAGTCCAAATTCAAATGCTTTCTATCAAAAGGTTTCTATAATGTTGAGCACATATTCTGCACTTCAACTTCAGCGAAAAATACATAACTGAAAATATGTATATATTTGTCTTTTTTTTTAAACTATAATGTCGCCTAAAACTCAAGAATTAAATTGCACCTTCAAAAGTTTGGCTGGATGAATGTGTCTGAGACGGCGAGAATGGAATTGTATAAGAATTAAAAAAAAAAACGGCTTCCCGTCTCTGCTGACATTTTAAATGCCAAAACCCGTCCCGTGCCTCCGCCCTCGCAATTCACACAGAACTGGAAGCACCATCACCCCCAGGATGTCGCCTTCCCCAGTCGGGACTCCCTGCTACTGTCTCACCGTCTGAGCTGCTGTCCGACGGGGAAGATCCTCGGTCTCGCCGACTACCACTTGTACCATTTCGTCCGCCTTTCCCGACCAAAAATACCTCTTGGATAAACAGCTCTGCTGATGTGGTAGCGTATCCCGGCCAGATCTGACGTTTACCCACCCCCCGAGTCAGAAAGTGGATGTGGCGTTCCGTGAGAATTAATTCGCAGCTCCTCCACGCACCGGCGCTAACCCAATTTCTCCACCTCCGGCTCCTCCCCGACCACTCTCCAATTCCCATGATCCTGTGAGCAGACCTCGGCCGCACCCGACAGGCTCCTCCATATCGCTGAGCTGCCAATAAAGCCCGGCTGCAGGGCCCCCGTTGGCAAAATTACACTTTGATTCCGTTTCCTTGACCTCCACCCGGCCATGGATAATGGTCCAATGTCCTGGCCTGAGGGGCCCAGACAAGCAACAGGGAAATGTGGGCGGCGGGGGGTCTGACATCACTTTCAGCTGGAAGCTCCAGGGCCATGAAGCCAACATACCGTACATACATGCAACCATTTACATAAACTGTTAGCTCAATCCTCGTCCCAGGGGTGGAAAATTGCACTCGGATGTCCTTCCGACTGTGTGCTCGATCAAAGCTCTTGTCTTTGCCCCCTGCAGAGCCGCCTCTGTGTTCATCCCTCCCCCCTTCTGGTACTTCTTTTCCTCCTCATTCTCAGCCCGGGCGGGTCCTCGGATGAGACGGAACAGGCGGGAGCCCCGGCTCCACTGCTGTGTATCGCGCAACCCGTCTTTCCCGACCTTTACCCGATTCACCGCCCCCAAAGACCCACTTGTCAAGACGTGCAATTTTTGTCACCGCATTGTTTATGTCTCTCGGGGTTTGCAAACCCTTTGGTCTCTGTTTCTCATGTCCCGTGACGTGGTTGTCAAGGCAACCTCAGCAGCACAGGATGTTCTGACAACAGGAGCAGCAATGGTGAGAAAAGGTGAAAGGACAAAGAACGGCAACAAACAAGGAACGTTCAAAGCCAAGGATGGTGTAAGGTGTTTGGGTTCCATTGGAACAGCTAATTAATGATCTATCTATCTATCTATCTATCTATCTATCTATCTATCTATCTATCTATCTATCTATCTATCTATCTATCTATCTATCTATCTATCTATCTATCTATCTATCTATCTATCTATCTATCTATCTATCTATCTATCTATCTATCTATCTATCTATCTATCTATCTATCTATCTACCTATCTACCTACCTACCTACCCACCCACCCACCTACCTATCTATCTAGCAGACTTCCTGCTTCCACTACCAATCCAGAAATCCCTTTCTTTCTGGGTTGGATTGTTAGAAGTTCCAAACTGAGTGTCATTTTGTGTCTTTCCTTTTTCTCCCTCTCGCCTCGTCCTTTCCTTTGTGTTATGGTCTGTTCGCACGCAGATCCACAGCTGGGCTTAGAGGCGCCGACCGGATTGGCATTCGGATTCGGAGGTGGGAGATCTTTCCATTCGCATTTAGAGGCGACAACAGGGCTCTAGGGTGCCACCAAAAAACCTGTCAAGTGCGACTAAACATTTTCAATTGGTCGCACCAGTGCGCCTGAAATTTAGCAGGTCCGAAAGAAAATGTATAAAGCTGTTTTTTAACAAACCCCAACTCGGTATGCAGACGTTTGCTTTTGAACAAGAATTATAAACATTTTCTGTAGATTCTTTTCTGAGCGTATAGCAGGATTTGATGCATCTTGCACATGTGTCCTGCATGTCTGTGTGTGTGTGTGTGTGAGACCACGCCCTGTTCTCCTCCCATATTCCTTGCGTGTGAACGTAGCCAGCAGAGCAGCCCCCCCACCCAACAGTGCTTCAGAGCCAGGCAGCGGCAAAACAAAGCAGTGAGGAGTCAGAAATGATAACACAATTCAACACTACTTAGAATATAATCATAGAAGGGCTAAGAGGAGCGTCTGCTCTAGTTGTTCGTGGAGCAGTGATGAAAGGTTTGACTCTATTTCCTGACGAGTCACTCAGTAAAACGAGTCGTTGGATTTGATTCAGTTGGTTTTATGCACGGTGAGACTCGGAGGACTTGCAGGGAACAAGAGTGAGAAGAGTCGGCCATTTACTATTCTTCATTTTTTTGCAATGATTGCAATTTATTTTGGAATGGCAAAAAACATATTATAAATATAATATAAATGTATATTTACACCTAAAAGTGAAAGAGACTTTCATTTGAAGTTTGAACTTGACATTTCCATGTAATATGTTGTCTCCTATTAAAACTCAGTGAGAGTTACAGGTTGAATTATACTGGAACTTTGTGACTATCCCATATTCTATTTTATTGGAACTCAGGGACAGTTTCACGTACTATTATTGTTACATAATGAATAGACTAAAAGGTTAGTCTGGAGCCCTGTACAGTCTCTCTTTATCTGTCAATGTTAAAGGTCCCCATTTTTGGGGGTGGAAGGACAAAATGGCCATTATCGAATTTTGGGGAGGTTGTGGCCAACCCTGACCAGTCTCCCTATTCCTCATTACAACACCTATGACAACAACATAGATTGAAAACTTAGATAACTGTTAACTGAGCAATTCAAATAAACAACTTAGACAGCAGAGTAAATTGAGTAAAAATATTTAGATGTGTGTGTGTGTGTGTGTGTGTGTGTGTGTGTGTGTGTGTGTGTGTGTGTGTGTGTGTGTGTGTGTGTGTGTGTGTGTGTGTGTGTGTGTGTGTGTGTGTGTCCGAGGCAGCCCTCGCACACACGTCCTGCTTTTGGACACGCTCCATTTCACACAGTAAGTACTGTAGGATCAGAGCCCGTGCCCTGGCTGCTCATCCAGAAAGCACAGAGGGAGTAAATTGATGCTCCGCTGCCGAAAACACCCAGGGTCAAAGGTCAGATCTGCTCCACCATGGTTGCAACGACACACACTAGGGACCCACTATGGATTTGAAATGTGTACTTTGAGTATTCTAGCACAGTTATAGGGTTTATTGTTAATTGTTTTTTTTAAGGTTCATTGTATATTGCCAAATCGTTCCCATTCTATTTCTGAATTTTAGTTAAGGTTTAGGTTTATTGTAAATTTCAAATTTATTTTAATTTTTTTGTAATTTCTTAGCTTTTATTATTTTTTTGTTGATTTTTAAGTATTATATATTGCCATTTTTCTATCTTTAAGTTTATTGCATATTGGCAACTTTTTAAAATTGCCTTTCGTTTTGATGTGAGCTTCCGTGACGCCGCAATCTCCCTCAGGGGAGGAATAAAGTTTCTGTCTATCTAAATTTTCCTCACATTTTTCGATTTTTAATATTGTCTTTAATTTCTGGTTACTGCCGCATATGTATTTTTGCTGAAATTTGTGTCTGTGAAAGCAATGGCACTATCTCTTCAAATGGGATTGAAAATTAAAGCTGAAATGTTTTTCTTAAGTAGCAATTATCAATTATCCTAAGTACAACAATATGTCCAAATACTAGAAGATAAAGTAGGTTGAGGTTATTCCTCTTTCCGTTGAACTGATCACGCATTGCAGATACGGTTCAACTGTTGAGCTGCATCCCTAAATATTTCCTTTTTTCGAATCTGGTTTATAGAAATTACTTGGCCGATCGCCATGGCAGCAGTCAAGCTGCCATCAAAACATTCCAGCGTCATTGCTTCCACATTCTAGACAAAAACAAAGATGGTGAAAGTAATCTTTGGAGGACGGTGTTTTTATGATGACAAACTGTGGCAAAACAAAGACATTATGTCAAATTGCTGGAGCATAAAATCTTATGGAGGGCGACAGCGCGATGCTAATAGCTCCAAGTCGTTCAGGCCCTTCTCCCTTTCCTTTGATTCCTGAAGAACAATTCTGCACGCAGCTCGATTTTGTCGATTTATTGGTCTTGTTCCCTGTGGTTTATCACCCACCATGTGCCTATTTGCATGTACATTACATGTTGAGGCTGAGAGCCGTACCCACTCCACGCCACGGACGCGATAACCCTCCTTCTAATGGTGCTTTGTCAAAGCAGGCATCCCTGAAATGTGAAAACTAGTCAGGGATGACGGCTCATTTGGGACTTGATCGACTGGAGGGATGTGCACTAAAGGGAATTAAAAGAGTGAGAAATGACAATTCCAATTACACAGTGGACGCCCGCTTTGCTGTGTGGGCGGGGCTAACCTTTAGCTGGAGCCATCGACGCCTCCGTGCCACCGGATGAAGATTAGTGAAGTGAGACTCGCCAACGATTTGTTCCCGGCGAACACATATTTTAGATGATGCTGGAGCTGGGAGTCACTCCGCCCAAAGACTCGTTGGTTTAATTTCATTGGCGACTTGGTAACTGGACTCCTGACGTGTGCACCTCAAGCCCTGCAGTGAGTCTTCTGCTCGGCAACAGAGAACAATTACTGACAATTAAATTTATGTGAAGAATCAGGTCTCGACATTTGTCACAATTCACGTTAATTGTGACTGATTTACCCTTTGCATTACCCCATAATAAATCATTTTGACGGGAGAAATAGTTTATTAGTATTTTATTCCACTCTTACAGTGGCATAAAATTAACAAAGTAAAAAAAAAGGGACAATTAATCGCCAACTGAGACTCCATGATGGTGACTGCTCTAGGGGGCCTTAGTACAACACCATGCTACGTCATGTTGGTTATTGCCTGGTACATTTTTATTTGTTACTAAAACAGGACAGCATACAATGAGAAAATATGATTATTTTGGCTCCAGACTGGCAGCAGCTTACAGCCTCTTGAGGCCCAGGGTTGTGGCGGACCACCACCACCACCAACAACAACAACAACAACAACACTCCCACCCTGGGAAACTGAAGAAAACTAATAACATCTGCTCTGGGCAATTCAATAAGAACTCTAAAAAATAAAAACAAGTTATTTTTTTCTAGCCTTTGTCTCTCTCTTGCTCCTCACTCTCTCTCTCTCTCTCTCTCTCTCTCTCTCTCTCCCTCTCTCTCTCTCTATCGCTCTCTGTCCCTGTCTCTCATCCCTCTACTGTATGTCTGTCTCTCTCTCCCTCTTTCTATCCCTCTATCTCTCTCTCGCTCTCTCAATCGCTCTACTTCTATGTTGCTCTTCCTCTCTCTCTCTCTCTCCCTCTGTCTCTCCCTCTCCCTCTGTCTATCTCTCACCTTCTCTCTCTCTCTCTCTCTCTCTCTCTCTCTCTCTCTCTCTCTCTCTCTCTCTCCCTCTCCCTCTGTCTCTCTTAATTCAATTCCACCAGGCTTTATTGGCATGACCATGAATAAATACAGTATTGTCTCTCTCTGCTCCCTCCCTCCCTCCCGCTCTCCTTCTGTCCTGTAGTGATTTATAAGACATGGCGGGTGGCGTCTTCTCTCAGTACTAGGTGAGGGAAAGGCACCTTGGGGAGTTTTATGATCCATGACGAAGCGTCGGGGATCGTTTGGAGCGTACGCACGGTGTGTCGCCGCATATTAATAATATTAATAACCGACGGCCTCTGTGCGAGCGCCAGCGCACCTCCCGTCCATCGTTCCTTCCTTTCGAAAAGAAAAGAAAAGTGGGATAATTTAATCTTCTTCCCCCCTGACGCCCGCTAATGCCTTGGACAAGATCCCCGTCATAGCAGCCATCACTTAGCTGCTCCACGCTACCGTGGTTTCGGAATAATACAAGACAAGGAAAGGGGAGATGAGCCCCAGATCCAGGTTCTACAGACGAAAGATAGAAATGACACATCCATCCATCCATCCATCTATCTATCTATCTATCTATCTATCTATCTATCTATCTATCTATCTATCTATCTATCTATCTATCTATCTATCTATCTATCTATCTATCTATCTATCTATCTATCTATCTGTCTGTCTGTCTATCTATCTATTTGTCTATCCCTCTATCCATCTATCTATCTATCTATCATCCATACATCCATCCATCATCTGCCGTCTTTTGCCATTCAGAAACGCTTCGTTATGTCATGTTTTTGTTTCCACATTTATGCCTCATAAATGTATCTACATATCAGAAAAAGTCATTGAAAAGCCTTAAAAGCTCTTAAATATCAGGCCTTAGTGATAAAACGCTTGGCTCTTTTTGAGGATCCGGCTCATTGCGATTTCTCCAAACTCTCGGTCAGAAGGGTCGGTTCTGCTCTGAGTTGTGAACGGAATTCCCACGAGAATCATATAATTCTGTCAAAATTATTTATGGAGGTGGAATGCAAAGTGCATCCGTCAAATTCAATATGAACGAAGCACTCGGAGTCACTCCCGACTCCTCCCGAGTCATTTAAGAGATTTGGTCGCTACGAATGAATCGTTTGCGAGTCGTACATCACTCTTAGGCCTTAACAGTCATTAAACAGTCATGAATTGGAATTTTAGTCAGATATTATTATCTATTTATCCATATATTGATTATTTTTGTCAAAATAGTCCTTCTCTTCTGCATCTGAAACCCTAAAGGTTGAGGAAGACTTTGTCTTTTCTTTCTTGTGCAGTGGTGTTTGACTTGAGATTGACTCAAGATTGACTTGTCAATTGACTTTCTGGCATTATTGATCCCGTTGCTACAGAGACAAGATAAGATACGATTATATGGTTTCATTCATTGACTTTAGTAAACTCTTTTAAACTCCAGAGGGAAATTTGTGACGGGAAATTCCCAAACCAGTATGATGGAAAATGCCTTAATTGCCTTTATCTTGAGTCTCCACCCTTGCCCATGCATCCCATTCTTATCTTCCTCGACATCCTGGTTGAGTGACGATTGTGTATGAAAATCTGATCAACAGGGAATAACAGTAAATGTCATTGGAGGGCGTGGCTTCCACTGCAGCACCCCACCTCCCACCCCCATGCAAACAAATTTCCCTTGAGACCAGTAAAGTGTTTCATGACGTTATGTTATGGCTCGTGATGTCGGTGTGGTGTAACAACTCACACACTGGTGTAAAACACAACATTAATGGTAAAATACAACATTAATGGTCCCCAAGCTATAAAGAGCGAAAGGGGCAATGCAGCAAAATGCAAGTAAAAAAAAAAAAACCCAAAAAAACATTGATTCCAGGACACCATACTGCATGCAGAAAGTGAAATATAATCATGATGAAAATAATAATAATAATAATAATAATAATTATAATAATTATAATAATAATAATAATAATAATAATAATAATAATAATAATAATAATACAACTAATAAAATAAACAACAATATATTTTTTATACAAGTAACTGTCCCAGAAATTATGTTTACAGGCAAGAGACAATAAAAATTCTTGTTCAATATTCTATACTACAAGTAAAATAAATACCCAAATAAATGAATATTAACAATATTAATAACACTGTTTTGTAAAAACAATTAACTTTCCCAGAAATTGAGACAATTGTCTGTTTTTTTTTTTATCTCCAAGATAACCATCAAAACAAGCACAAAACCATTTTATTTCTCCTAATTAGGAATTTGGATGCAGTTATCATTGTGTATATTAATTTCCCTTCTTATCTTGAACAGGCTCTATGGGTTATCTCAACAACACGGTGCCAGTACAGTATATCTGCAGGGCAGCGGATATCTGGGAACAACACAATGCTAAACAAATGCTACGAAGGATTTGGGGTGAAAGCTCAGCTAACGAGGCCAAAACTGTACACCCTTAAAACTGAAAACCCTGACTATTATAATAAAAACAGGATATGATGTATATATATATATATTTATATATCCAATGAAGCCCAGATAAAAGAAATGTTGCTGATTAATACTATATTGGTTTATTTGGCTTTTTATCAAATTTAATTGTTTAGACTTCCTTTTTATTTCTAATCGTCCACATAGAAATTCACCAATCCGCACTGCAATGAATTCCTTCAATATGAAAACGTTTCTGGCAGAATAAACAGATTCTTATCCAGACTCTGATCGGTGGATGAAAACCGTTAAAAATGTTCAAGGTTTAAGCCCAAAATGCTATGGAAATGGTTTGTAGTGTAATTGAAACGTCTTTATATGTGAGTAAAAGACTTCTAAATCAATGGTGAAGCAATTGTGAAAACGCAAGTGCATGGATGAGCGACCAATAGAGAAGCGACTTCGTTCCTGCGTGTGGACAGCATTTAATCCCTGTTTCAACTTTCCTTTCAAAACCGATACTACACTATATACACAATACTTATTGCAGATTATCTCAACCAGCAAGGTGTGTGTGTGTGTGTGTGTGTGTGCATGTGTGTGTGTGTGCGTGTGTGTGTGTGTGTGTGTGTGTGTGTGTGTGTGTGTGTGTGTGTGTGTGTGTGTGTGTGTCCACCGTGCACGCAGTAGTGTCTCCCTCTTTACGGGTTTGGGGGCTTTAATGACCTTGTCATAAACCCTCCCCTCATCTCCCTCCTCCTCCTCCTCCCCAAACAGCGCGATGCCGTGTACAACAAGACGTCTAATGGGAAAATAAATGAAAAGAAATGACCCACAAGGCCCCCCCCCCCTTTTTACCTCAGATCTCTGTGTGTGTGTGTGTGTGTGTGTGTGTGTGTGTGTGTGTGTGTGTGTGTGCGTGCGTGCGTGCGCCTGTTTGTGAAATAGTTTGTTTTTTACTGCAACAAAAACATAATCTGTTCATTTTTTGCTTGTTTTCTTAATTTATTTGTTTCTCCATTTGCTTTGGCAAAGTAAACATAACGGGAAACATATTGTGTTTCCCGTGTGAATGAATCCTGTTCTAAAAGGAAGGGAGGTGGGAAGGAAGCAGGGAAGGAAGGAAGGTTGGAGTGAAGGAAGGAAGGAAGGAATGCAAGACATCAGCCTTCCCACTTCACCCCCCTCTGGTAGGTAGGAACACTACCTACCATCACAGCTTAGATCAGCCTCCCTCCCTCCCTCCCTCCCTCCCTCCATCCTGCCCCCTTTCTCCCTCCCCCTTCCTCACCCTCCCCCTTCTCCAAACCCCCCTTTGCCCTTTGACCAAACCCCAGCGGGGTATTATGCAACTTCTAAAAAAACAAGGTCAGGGAACATTCCGGGAGGAGTCGGAGAGTGAAGTGAGGAAAGATGGGTAGAGCAGGGAAAGGAGAAGAGAAGAAAAGGAAGATCATATTGCTCTCCTCTGTTACTCTCCATCTTTTCTTTTTTCTCTGTTTCGTGCCACGTGTGAGTCAACGGAAGGTCAGTACGATAGACTCGAGTGAGTCAAACACACACGCACGCACGCACACACGCATGCACGCACACACACACACACACACACACACACACACACACACACACACACACACACACACACACTCACACACACACACACACACACACACTGGGAAAAAAACACCAACGGAAATACACACAGAGAAACACGCGGAGAGAAGGAAACACACAGAAACACACACACACACACACGGAAACACACACACACCAGGAAAAAAAACACACGGGAACGCATACAGAGAACATCGCGGCGAGAAAGAAACACACACACACACACACACACACAGAAATAGTCAGAGAGAAAGACAACAAGAAACACAGAGAAACATTCATACACAGACACACACATGGATTCAACACACACACACACATTCACACAAGCACACACACACACACACACACACACACACACACAACGCACAAACACACATTAAACAAGATGACATACACACACAGAAACCCACAGATACACACAACACAAGACACACATTAAACACGTAGATATACACACACAGAAACCCATAGACACACACACAGACAACACACAGACACACATATTAAACACGTAGACATACACACACGGAAACCCATAGACACACACAGACAACACACAGACACACATATTAAACACGTAGACATACACACACGGAAACCCACAGACACACACAAAATGCAAAATGTATCAACATGTAGATACACACACAAGGTCTAAAAAAACAAACACACACACACACATAAGCATGGCTAATTACGGAACAGGAGTATTAAGGCCACGCAAATAAAATGCCTGTGTTTAAAGACTAAAGTCGGAATTCCGGAATTAAAGTCAAAATACATTGAGAGAATGCAGGCCGTGGAAGGTCGGGCCCCAGAACCTGTCCTTCTCCTCCCGCATCAGTCGGGCGGCGGTGGTGGTGTTCCTCAAGGAGGCGTGGCCCGACTGGTGGCGAGCGGCCTCTCAGTGGACGGCCTGTTAGTGCAAGTGTCACCGCTGGCGCTGCCCACCACCAGGGCGGTGACATCAGGGGTTCCCCGGTTCATTTCTAAAATTGTCAGGGCGTTAAAGACCCTCTGGCTCGGGTGCAAGAAAAGGAGGAGCTGAGACGTGCAGTGGTTATGGAGACAGGTGCTCATGCTGCTCAGCTCCCAGAGCAGGACACCTCGGACGGGGAAGGAGGGCATATGAAGTCCAGGTGGCCGGCTCCCTGGCACCAGCACCATCCCGGATGGGGGTTGTTTCCCCTCTCCCCTCTGTCTCTGCTGGTGCGGCTCTGAGCCTGACAGGGAGCGTGGGGAGGGGACTACCCCCGCTCCGAAAGAGCTGACAGAAATTTCGACTTTAGACATGGAATCCCGAGTTTATTCTCGAAACACTGGGGTATTTTTTTGTTTTTGAGTGGCCCTAATACTCTCCCTTAGGTAATCACGATGCACCAATTGTAATAAAATACTTAAACAAGCTCTCCCTCCCTCTCTCTCTCTCTCTCTCTCTCTCTCTCTCTCTCTCTCTCTCTCTCTCTCTCTCTCGCTCTCTCTCTCTCTCTCTCTCGCTCTCTTGTAAAGAACATGAATATAAATTATTCTGAATGTTTTTTTTTTTTTTTTTTAATGCATTATTAATACTAAGCAACGAGCCAGACAGGATCACACGTTGCAGTGATAAAACCACGGGAGCCAAGTTTGATAGTAAAACTCATCTGCATGTGTGACTTCTACGGCGGAAGCAATCTCGAAATCTGGTTTGGAACAAAAAAATAATAATAATGCCTGTGTGGAGAAATCTCATTTGTTTCCTTCCATGAACAGCACCATACTCCAGTGCTACTTTAGGGAATTAGGAGGAGGTGAGACATACGGGTTAGGAGCACTGCAAAATCAAGGCCCTGAAAAAAACTGTATAAATATGTATAATGTGCATACGACCACGAGGGGAGCTAACGCAATTATTTGAGCCGATCACAATCATTTGGTATAATTTTGATCATGTTTCCATACAAATGTCACAGGGATTTTGAGACAATGTTCGAAATGTAGCTTCATAAGCTATTTATGTATATTTGTACTTTTAAGCCTTTTTTATGCTATCTGTCTTTAGAGAAGCACAAAAATTCTCACCACAACAACTTCCTTGTACGTGAAAATGTACTGTATGCAGAATAAACTGATTGTGATTTATATAGAATTTGATATAATCGCATTTCCAGGAGTCAGACAAATGAATTGTCTCATTTAATTTTTATTTTCCAATATTCAATAACGTACAAATTGTAAGTCGCTTTGGACAAAAGTGTCTGTTAGATAACATAATGTAGTGTAATTGCAATATCAATTGATACCCGATATGTATAAGCTAGGCATGTGTTATTACACCATTTTAAGCTTTTGATAGTGGCATAAATTGAATGAAAGATGGCAATAAAATCTTTCGATTTAGATAGATAACTTAAATAACTCCCTGTTAACCTTTGTTTATAGATGGCCGCATACTTTATTTTGATTTGTATTTCATTTTATTATTTCTCTCTTTTCAGACCTGCACTTTTTTTACAACTAAGCAACCTACCAACACCTAATGCCAACCACACACTAGAAGACTTTGAAAAGACTTTGAAAAGACTAAAGGCACCCTCTCACATGTAATGATTACTAGTTTTTAGTCAGAGACTAGAAGATTTTGCAAAGATTTGGGATCTTGCAGGGTCACTATTTGCCGGACTACAAATAGATTCCTTTTGAGATTATTTCCCATCCTGCTCCTGGTGGAAAGTTACAAGAAGAAAAACTGTTGAACAATGGAGCAGAAACAGAGGCAGCTTTTGGCAACAGCTGCCCTCGTGTGTGCAGGGGTTTGTTCTGAAAAAACAGCTAAACCATTAATATTATTTATATTGTTATGTGATGATAGCAATAATAATTATTATAATCACAATAATAATAATAATAATAATAATAATAATCATCATCATCATCATCATCATCATCATCATCATCATCATAATAATACTCATAATTAATGTCTCCTTAGGGTGATTCAATGTTTTTAAAAATAATTATCCAGTAATTATTAAGAAATTATATTTGTTGTCAATAAGTTCTTAAGACGTTTTTATTTCATTATTTCACAGACTCAGCATCGTTCTGGAGCCTCCACAGAGTCCCCGCTATGTTTAGTATCTCCCCGGTTGCTGCTTCCTGTTTGGCGCTGGAGAGAGGCCACCTGTTGGTTGTTGACAATGTTCATGTCATTGAACTTCCCTGTTTGCATGAGCCAAGACTAAAAACATCCCATAATATTAAACATGCTTGATTTTATCTGAACGCATTTTATTCCGGCATTGGAAATTTGTCTGCGGCGGTGACATTGCTCGAAAAGTCATCTGGTGTAAAGCGGCATAAGTCAGAATCTCCAGAATCTCGAGATGCTACAGACGGCTGAGGGCACAGAAAGCTGACAAAAGTCAACTCAGTAAACAGACACATCAGATCGCTCCGTGGCCCGGCCATACAACAGACAACCCAGATTTGGGAAAAAAAAGAAGAAGAAAAAAAAAAAGTACATATCAAGTTTCTACCAAGCGACCCAATCAGCTGCAGTCGCTTGATGCTGACGCTGCCCGGTCACGCACACCAAGAAATGGCAATGATAGCGTTGCTGTGGTCGACGTGGCCGCTCACATTCCGTTCCAACACTGGTCCGCACCGCACTCTTTTCATGGCTGTCCATCTCAGAACGCCATGCCATTACGTCTTAATGGGCTTCCCTGTGATACTGAGGCGGGGAGGGGTGGGGGGGGACCATTTGATGTCTGCCAGTTGAAAGAATAAAGCCTTCCTCCGGGTTGTGCTTTCCACAGAGGCATGCTGGGATTGAAAGAGCGCTCGCCCAGGGCTAAAGGGGATTTTTTTTTTGGTGGGCGTCACACATCCAATTACCTCGGTAGCATCACAGGCGTCCACAGGGGATACGGGCGCACGCACGCACGCACACACACACACACGCGCGCACACACACACACACACACAGACACACACACACACACACACAGAAGGAGACAAGCACACACTGCAGAGGGGAAGCAGCCAAAAGCCACTGTTTTGGGATTGATTGGGTAAATACTCCACATATTCTTGTATTAGGCAGAATATGTAAATATAGATATTGATATGGTTGATGAGGTTTCACCCATTTGAAGTGTGTTGCTAATACATGCAGTGCAGCTCATAGACTGAGCATTAGCGGTTTAGATGTACGATGCTTGTCATTCAGTATGATTATTTAATATCAAAGTCGTCATTAAAGTGGAAAAAACAGCCACTCAATGTATTTGCATTATGTATGTGCTCCTCTAGTAGCTGCTGCCATTGTTGATGGCGGAGTCCGCCACTCTCAGCAGGAATGCAATGGATGAAACAGCCACAATATCCCCAAAACCTCAAAAGACCAAGAACAAAACAAATAATTTGATCAGTAGAAGGAGAACTTTCAAGGAAAGAAAGTGCAAGCAGCGGTTTCGAATGGAATCGGGGGACTTTGGGATCTCCACTTTAACATTTAGCAAAATAACACAGTAATGACCTTTAGAGAGCAAATTCTACAAAAGACAGCTGTGCACTGACATAGCCAACAGGAAGTATTTTGCTGAAAACATCCATTCGTCAGCCTCCTTTTCTCATTGGTTTCACTTGGACCTCGACCCGCCCGCTTGTAAAACAACACCACGGACAGCTCAGCCTCCCAACAAAACATTGGTCTCAAATCGCTCCCCTGCTGCATTAGATATCTGGTTGCACACAAAATAAAAAGATGGAAGGGAAAGTGAAACCTCCCAACGTCATAATACATAATATTAAATTAAAAGAAAATTAAGGAAAATGTGTACAATGGATGGATGGATTTAGTGGTAACATCAAAAATTGGGCTGCTTTCTGGGGGGTTTTATCCGGCAACCCAGAACCAAACCAACATTGCTTCATGTTATTCTGTCTGATTTCAGTGAATAAAAATGGTTATAGTAATATCACAGAAATATGTAGTTTTGTTTTAATAATTGATAAGGCTCGGAAAAAGCAACCCAAAAACATTGAGAAATTAATAAATATTTAATGCAGCCATTCGGACTGAAAATATTGTTATGACTTCAAAGAAGCATCGGCCTTTGTTCTTTGTATTTCCTAGGAACTTATGGAACGAAGACTTATATCAAACTCTTTAAAAAACGAAATTAAAATAAACAGTCCGCTCGAATTACAGTTATGCCTTTATGGAACAATCACTTTCATTATAATTACCACTTCCTTTAAACCCCAGCCTCCGAGGCCAAGGGGAAATGGTCTTTCCGCAGACGGCGCTATAGCATTGATTTTGTGGTATACTTTTAATTATACGGCATTTGTCATTTCCTCTAATACCTTGACGGAACAGTCCCACGGCGTCACTTCTCTATATTGGAGCTGATAAATCCCTCGTGTCCGAGTAGCGAAGGAGCTGGAGCCGCAAAGTTCCTGAATCAACACATGAACTTCCATCGCAGTCTGGAGTCGGTGTAGGAAGAGTAACTTTTTCCAAGAAACAAAGGGGGATTTTTATCAAGACAGACAATGGAGTTGCAATATATTGTTAGTTTGTTAGTTTGGGGGTCCGAGTGGCTGCTCCCCGGCCTGCTGCGCCCCTGCGTTGATCTGGTTGCACTTCACCTATCTCTCCCAGTGCCAAAACTCATACTCAGTACATACACCAGACAATAGGCCTCGGGTTTGCAGGACGGGTAGGGCGCGAGCTATGTGGGTGGGGATGTGGCAGGCGGCTGTGATCTTGACCGTCATGCTCCTGCCCCAACGTGCTTCTCGTCCACCCCTAAAGTTAAATTCCATACATAGAACACATACACTGGCACACAAATCTTACGCCGAACAACACTCCACCAGACCATGGTCTGCGGGGCAGGAGATGTGTGAGTGATTCAGGCTCGACTTGCTTGGAGGACCACACACCCCCACACCCTGCAATTTTAACAGCAATTGCCAACAGCACACATTAGCCGTTTCTGAATAACAAGTACGCAAAGTCCAGACTTGCTGACTTGGTAGTTCAGACTTGGCAAGTTCGACTCGGAAGTACAGACTCCTGGGGACGGGAGGACGCAGGGACGGTCATTCTGCGAAATGCATTCTGGGATACTTGGCTGTCCTAAGTCCACACAAGTCACCACCGATGCATCCTCGATAAAATGGTCGGAGCAAGTCCACATCCGGGCATTTGGACTGGACTCGGCTTGATGCGTACTTTGAATTGGAACAGTACTTGGGCTGCGACTGATGACGTTTCACAAGTCCACAAGAACACAAGTATTGAGAAAGGGTTTGGTGTGGGGTCGTGGTTGATCGGGGGGCAGCCGGGCGGGCCCCCATCTGGCTGGGCTTGAGTCCTAGCAGCTTGCGCCTTGTGATTTATGGTGTGCTGCGACCTGGCGGGGCTGCAGAGGGGAGGGGGCTAACATCCAGGTGCCCTGCGCTGAGCACACTCGGCTACGTGGATGGGCCCTCAGGGCTCGCGGCCAGGTGGGGCATCTAGTCAGCTTGCGGTTGGGTGGGGCTCATGTGGGGGTCCCACCGCCTCGCCTGCGGGGTGGGCGGTTTGGACAGGGTGTCTGTCTGTCAGCGTGGGACCTGGCTCCAGGCCTGCGGTCCGTCCATGACGTCCGCGGTCGGGTTCTGTGCCTGCGGCTGAGTCTTGTGCCTGCACATGGGGGTGGGCTGTATGTGTTTACCTCAGGGGTGCGGGGTCTCCTGGTGCTCACTGGGACTGGGTCGGCTCAAAGTCCTATAGGACTTCTCTGCCAGATACGCCATCAGCCTACACGCCTTGGACGGGCTTTTCTGCGGTGAGGGAGGGGCACAGGTGGGAAGCTACTAATTCCTCCAGAGGGGGGGCATCGCCAGGTATTCCAACTCTGGCTCAGTGTTCAGTGTTGACCACTGGCTGAAAGCCTGGATAGTGGAGCGCGTCTTTTGGGGTCGCACCCCAAGATGACCTTACCTCCTTCGTGAAATCCTCCAGCACCGGGAGGGGACGCAGGCGTGGAGTGCGATCCCCAGCCTCCGTAAAATATGCCCCAGACAGCACGGAGGGAGCCGCTGGTTCAGGGTCTGCCCAAGAGATCCCCAGCTTCGCCACAGCTTGCTCCAGAATGCGCAGCAGCTCCTGGTGCAAAGGTCCCTGGGAGGGTTTGTGAGCAGCACCATGTGCCTCTTCACCTGGCTCTTCTCCTTCCCCACCCTACTCCACCTCGTGGCCCCACTGGGCTGCATGGAAGTCCCTCAACTCCTGGTGCATGGCCATCTCCTCCTGATCCACCTGGCACGGATACTGAGGGAGATCAAGAGAGACGGGGGAGCTGGGCCTTGAAACAAGGCCCAAGGAGTGGAGAGCCGATTCCTCCTCTACGCCCTCCCCACACGTAGGCCTTTTGGCACAACGAAACCAACCAGTAATCTGCCATCGGGCTGACATCTTCGGCCCGATGGCAGATTACTTCCAGCAGCCGACTAAAGCAGTCGACGCAGAAAAATGGGGCCGACAGCTCCGCTGTCACGTGTGTATGGCTGAGACAGCGGACGCACAAACAAATGAGGATCCCTGCGGGTCATTTGCGCACCACAGCCCGCATATGTCTTTAAGTCCGCAGCCGACATGATTATTTTCTTAATTTTCTCTTTCGTAATAGAGGGCTTGCTTCCAACAGCAGGGAGCTGAATAAGCAAATAGGAAGCATGCCATACTGGGAGGCGGGCCATATGATGGGTGTCCGAGTGGCCCAATTACAGCCTGTCAGGGCCAGGTTGAGACTTGGTTGGTTTAAAGGGGCTTTGAGCTTTATTCAGTAGAGTTGTCTGGAGAGAGCATAAGGCAGAGTAAGAGTTCAAGTTTGAAATGAAGTAAAACCACCAGATGCGTTGGCGCAGTCAAGTGCTGCTTCCTACTGAAGCCACTGCTGCAGCTCCACCATCCACGTCAGTCGTGCAGGGTCTGCGTGGAGACGCACAGCATTTCTTTATATTTGCGCGAGGTCTATTTTTATTCAACTGCGCGCAGCTATGCAGCATTTTCCATAGAAACACTAAATAAAACTACACAGAAATGTTTTTTTTAAAGAGTGCAATCAAGGTGTCCAGTCAAAAAATAACCCCCTACAATGGCCATGTCCCTCTATATTACAAGCCCTTCATTTTTGGTCAAGTTTTACAGTTTTATGTTGTGTTGTGTTGTTTAAGTTGCTGTCTCCTGCAAATGTTTCCCCCTCTATGTAAGAGATATCCTATAGTCCTCCCTCGCCGGGAGGTGCCCTGGCTGCGAAGGAGCGCACCCACTGTACCGTCAGGTTCACAAAGCGAAAGCACACATGCACTGGTCTCACTGTGATGTTTCATCCATTAGTTATTTTGGAATTATTATTTATGTTTTTAAAACGTTGTTTGTATGTGTTCTACACAAAAATAACTACATATAGTACAGGTTTCATAATTGTTTCATTTTGAAACATTTTTTTAATATTATATATATATATATATATCCGTTATATAAATAATTAACGGATATTAATATTTGAATTACCTTCTATTCTGGACACCTCCCCTCCAATGAACTTGAATCCCCATCTCCCCCCTCAGTTATACACACAGAGCAACTGTTACACCAGTTATTTGTGACCTTTTTACTTTTTACATTTATTTTTATTTTTTTCCAAATTATAAAGATACCGAAACCGTCCTGTTACCGTGTCCCCAAAACCTTGATACATACCGAACCGTGAGCCTGCTATACTGCTGCGTCCCTAGTGTTTACACACACACACACACACAAACACACACACACACACACACACACACACACACATATACAGAATATATACGTATGTTCTCTAAAGCCCTCAAACTAAGCCAAGCATTCCCCAAACAGTTCCCTCCATCTCATAAAGACCGGCAATCTTAAATCAAACCTTGCAGCAAACTGAGCTTTTGAGGATCAAGTGGTGATTCTGGCCGTAAGCCTTTAAAAAAAGTAAAGAATAGAAGATGGCGCTGAAAGGCCAGAGCGCTGATTGCTGCTTTCTAAATGTGCTCTGAGTAACCACACTGATCAGAAGGCGCTGAAGAGGCTCCTTCCTATTATCTAGGATTCAACCGCTCCCAACCCAGCTGCTCCAGGTACACGCTACAGTCTGACACGGAGGAAAAGAGGAAAAGCAAGACGGAGAGAGAGAAAGAAAGAAAAAAGAAAGAAATAAAGAAGGAAAGAAAGACAGAAAGGAGGGAGGGAGGTGGGACGTACTGCAGGATGAGAGGAATTCCGCAGAAAGATGTTGAACGATAAAGTGAAACTGGCAGGGCAGCTCCACTACTTCACAATTATACATATGAGTTATTAAATGATGGTCGGATCATTTTGTGAAATCATTGATATTCCACAATCGTATTTTACAGTCCAAATTTTGAACCAAGTAGAAATCGGAATATAAATAAATTGTTAAATTGAGTTCAGAAAAAATAATGAATGGATAGTTTTGTTGGGCGTGGTTACTGCCCGTGGCCGCACAGCCATCCTGAATTGGCCGAATTAGCGGCAAGCGGCGCTGATTAGTCCGATTCAGGGCAGGAGTCTTTCTTAATCTTTGTCTGTCTTGCAGTGAGGGATCGGCGTACGGGGCCCGTCAGCCGTGCAGGGGCCCAGCCGCAGCGTCAGGAGCCCGAGCAGCCGGCATCCCGCTCGCTGATTAATTCGAATCATTATTGTTTATTGTTTTGGCCAGCGTGCCCCTCAGTTTGCATTATTAAAAGAAATCCTCACGCCTGAAATAAACACATGCCAAATGGCGTTGAACCGCTCCTCGCCGTCTGCCTCCGCCATCCCACCCTGAGAAGTGGCCACTCAGCCACATACGCATTTGAACAACATTGAATTTGAATAGCAGCAACAGGTGATCTCATCATTTTCACCCATCTTCAGCGTTTTAACTGCCATAGTGGAAGTATACTGTATATATAAACTATAATGTTATGTACTGTAATGTATAATATATATATATATGTGTGTGTATACAGCATGTATATATGTTCATTTTGCCTCTCAATGTGAATTTGTGTCTTCGGACCCAAAGGGAACAAGATGGCACGTCTCAGCGGGTTTATCCTTCTTATGAATGCATTTCTATACAAAGAAATCACATTTCCATTTCTACAATCCTAACAGCGCACGACAAATCCATTGCCGTCCTGTCGGGTTACATGAACAAGAGCTATATTTTTAAAAGAAGTGGGCAGTGTTCAGCGCCTCGTTCACACCCCGGGGGCGCTCCATTTGGTAGATAACACATCAAGTCAAATGAAGAAGTAGTTTGCCTCTAAATTGTCCAAAACGACCTCCATTGACCTGGAAACGCAGCCCGGAAAAAAAATACTCAGCAAACATTAAACAAATACTGCTCAGTATTTTTAGTTTTATATGTGATGTGCCTCATAGTAAAGGACAAGAATGACCTACAATGGGGTCCCTGAATATGGTTGATTGGTTATGATTATGGTATGATTACGGTCCAGTGTCTTATAGGTGGAATTGATTGAGAAACTTGGGGGAAAATGTGCTATTAAAGGGAGTGCTATTTTCCCGAGCCTTCTCAATTATTCAAAAGATCTTGCATGAATAACTCACATTTCGAAACGTTGGAAGGTATATTTCCTTGATTTCACAGGGGCTAGGCTAGCTGATCCCCTCTGCAGCCATGCTTTCAGTCAACACAGATATCATGTAGAGGTTAAGTTTTCCGTAAACACCAGAGGACCGGTTGCCGGGGATTGCTGGTTGCTATAGTTTCCTTTTCGCAAACGATATTGACCCTGGAACTTGATATTTTTTTCCCCATCAGAGCTCCCCTTTGTGGAATCAAAGGCCTGTGTCTTTCAAATCCATCATCAATGCAGTGGATTCTCTTTCGTCTTAAAAGTTGGCCGCAAGACCGACTTCTTTTCAAGACTTCCAGTCAAGGTAATTGCTGCCAGGTTTTCTTCCAGGACCCGTCTGGAAGGTGTCAATCTGCCTCACCTCGCCACATCCAGGCAAGAATAAAGGACAAAAAAGGTGAACTTAACGGTTGCTTAGTTCAGATCCAGTCTCTCTAGCGTCCGAGAAAATTACCCACCATCCACGTGTGCTCTGCCTTTGTATGGAATCGAATCAAACAAGCAATAAAGAAAGCGTACTTTGGGGCCTCGCAGTGAAAAGCAGCCATGTTTATGTGCGCGCGTGACATTGTTTGTCCGATGCAGGAACGCATGAATGCATATTTGAGTGAAGAGCGAAAGGGAATGGGAAGATTGCCGTGTAGATTGCAAAATTGGATCCTTCCATTCTGTCACTCTTCCATTTTTTTTTTATTCCTCTCTAATTCATTTGGGTTCCATTAGCCCTCGTTCCGCTTATTGTCGTCTTGTCGGGACGCGAGGGCCGCGACCCGCGGGTTCTGCCGATCTCCACGGCGAGGCAGAGTCTGACTGCCGTCGGAAAACGCACCGGACGTTACAAGCCGCCTGCAACGCGGCTCCCGCGGTGCGGTCGTGCGCGAGCGACGTCGCAGTCGATAACACTTCCGCACGGCAAAAAAAACGCCCGCGGCCTGCTGTCACATTGCCGCGAGCCCTGGCTCTTCGCCTCGCCGCTACGATCCCGAAATCTGAAATCAAATGGTTTGATGTGCCTTTCAGACAAGGCATTAGCATATGAGGCACAACGCAGTCTCTCGCTCAAAGAGAAATCAAATCGCGGCGTGAATAGTTAATGGAAGCTTTTGTTGACACCGGGCGAGCAAAAGGAACTAAATCAAGCGAGGATTCCACTGAAGGCGGAAAGCGTGGGCTGGTTCTCCCTCCTGTTTGTGGCCAGAGATGCCTCTCCAAGAGGAGGAGGAGGAGGGGGAAGTGACGGAGGGTCGTGGGCAGCGGGATTAGATTGTTCATATCTGAATGCCCAAAAAAAAACCTTGAATTTCAATAAGCAGCCGCGCACGCCAACTGTTCAGGGAGTCAGACGGTGCAGAGGAAGTTAACTTTGGCTTTCGCTTTGCTTTGTCGTCGCTTGGAGGGAAAGGTGTCTCGCGTCATCGGGAAGAACAGCAACAGTGGGGAAAAAACACACAACACCAGACACCTGCGATTTTAAAGTGGTAATCCTTGCGATTGTCTCTGTTGCGTGGGTTACACTACAGGTCCCAGAATTCGATTCAAAACTGCAATTTTATTATTTTTTCAACATCTGGCTTTGCCCTCGTCAAATTATGCCTCCTTCTCATCCATTGATTTTTTTTTCTTGCTCGTATCCGAGAGTGCTGCCCTTTTTCGTGAACATTCATCCATATCAACAGTTTCTTGACCACAGTTACCACGGCCGCCTCTCACTTCTTGGCAGAAGCAGACCCCAACAATGGAAACAGCGTAGATAAATGAGTACACACATAACACAAATACATGAAATGAAGCTAAATTATTCTGGAAAATATAAGATCAAATATAGGATTTTTTTTAAAACAAAATTATAATACGGATTAGTTTCAGGGCCCTCCGGCACTGAGATACAGAAGATGGGGTTAAGAAAACAGTATATTGTGGAAATGGGGCTTGATACAACAAGCTCAGGAGCAGATGGAGATGTGTCATGACAAGGCTCCTCTCTCCTGAGTGTGTGTGTGGATGGGGATTTTACCTGTTGCTCATTAGACCAACCAGCGACCTCGCTCAACCCAGGACAGGTGTGGCTGTACATATATATATATACGTGGCAGACAACTGTGCTCTTGTCATTCTACATGTCATCCACAGGACAGAGTAATTGAAGCACTTCTTAATGATTTAAGAATTAGTAAAGAGTTGCCTTGCAGAAGAAGTTGAATGTTGCAATGGCATACAAATACTCTGTGTTGTATGCCCAGCATGCTGACAGCACAGGTGAATATATATATATATATGTGTGTGTGGCGGACGAGGGGGCGTGGTTAAGCTACAGTCTGCAGGTGATGGGGATGGCTTTGCCCCGTAGCGCCGAAGTGGTATCAGGTCTGCCTGATCAGCCTCTTCAGCGCTGATTGGTCGGACCCAGCTTTTACTGGGAATCTCATGGTGCAGGTCGATGCGACGCCCGCGACCAAGGAATAGAGACACTAATTATTACCATTATTTTGTGTTCCTTCCTGTGGTTTGTATTTTTTCGTTTTTTGGCCAGCAAGCCTTCTTGTTTGCCAGACACAATCAGCTCACGACATGTCGGTGCCCACTGCCAGAACGATTCCGTTTCACTCCGTTAACATGTACATGTGGGTAGACTCCCACAATATCTAAAAAAAAATTTGAACAATTATTCTCTCTCTCTCTCTCTCTCTCTCTCTCTCTCTCTCTGTCTATCTCTCTCTCTCTCTCTCTCTCTCTCTCTCTTTCTCTCTCTCTCTCTCTCTCTCTCTCTTTCCCAGAAAGGCAGACCCAGCACAATAATAACGCAAATAACTCAAATGTCAGCTTGAACGAATTAATATGGGATAAAGATAAAATATTGGATTTTTTAAACAAAATAATATCATGGATTACCAATGTAATATGTACTATATATATATATATATATATATATATATGCATGTGATGAGGAGAGAGCCAAACAGCATCCCAAAAGTAGCCCTACACTGGACACCAGATGGAAAAAGATAGAGAGGACGACCCAAAACTACTTGGCGTCGGACGGTTGTCAACAAAATGAGAGCCCTACATGTCAGAAAGCATAACGGGCAGTAAGTAAGTTATATATATGTTAAATATAAAAGATATATATTTTATATTTAACATTTTAAATATATAAAATGATCAGACGTATTCATATATTATAATAAAATATATAAATATATAACACATTGATTAAAACAATTATTTTCTTTGCTACTATGAACTGAGAAGGACTGCCTGTAGCTAGCAGGCAGACAAGGACTTTTGATGGTGGAATCTCAGTGGAAGTAAAAAAAATAAAATTTAATGAAAAAAGACATGTGTAAAAGAGTGTCTTTTATGGTTGGGGGAGGGGGGTGGGTAATGGGTGGGAGGGCTGAACAATTTGGAGAAAATATCTAACTGTGATTTTTCTGACATATGCGGTTTGATTTGCGATTTGATTTTTTAAAGTCAAGCTTCAGTCCAATATTCACTGTGTAATAGATTAAAAAATATGATGGAGCCAGTGAGATGGCATCAAAATATTAACTGCCCTATATTTTAATGCAAGGATGAGAACTTAAAGATATGAATTGCTTCCAACATGTATTTATTACATTTTTTTAATTGGCATAGAACAATCAAACATAGAGCAATTATAACAAAATCTGTTAAACAGATAAAGTAACAATAAAAAATAAAACATTTCCAATAAGAAAATAGTAGGAGCTTTCTGTAAACAATCTCATATTGATAGGTCATTCACCTTGGCTCAGGAGCAGCATCGAATTATTGCACATTTTGTCATCAATTAGAACATTATTTACTGACATCCAGCATTTAGCTTAGAAATTGAAGTCACAGAATAATTATCAAAAAAGTGATTAATAAATATAATTATAGGAACATAAATATTACACAAAATATCAAAATATTGCACTTTTAACTAAAACATTTATTTGCTGATAACCAGCATTTAACTTTTGAACATTTATTTTTATTTTTACAAAGGCTGCTGCTAAAGGATAAAGTGTTGAACAAATAAAATCTTAAAACTGCTCCAAACAACATCTACTTCTTCTCAATACTCATTGCGGTCTTGACAGATTTTTGGTCAAGAAAACGAGCATTTCAACATGAACGCTGACACGTGACTAGATTACCACCAGCACTAAACACTCTCTCTGATGGTGAACCTGTGGCTGGTATGCACAGGAATTTGCGTGCCAGTTTGCTCAGCATGGGGAAGTTAACATTGTGTACCTTCCACCAGGCCAGGGCATCTTCCTCTCCATCGATGGTAGGAGTCATCAGGTAGCTGTTCAGCTGTCAGCTCAGCTTCCATGGCATCTTCCAACTGCACAGCGGATGAAGCAGGGGGCGCAGCGCTGCTCTTAAAGAAGCTGCCCAATGACCGCTTTCCCGTCTTCACAGTGGATGGCTCTGCCTCTGCTGCACTTTGAAGCACGTCCTCTGTGCTGCTGACACTAGCACTCTTCTCCTGCAAAACACAGAGATGAGAGCTGTTAAGTTTTGCAGTGTGATGTACTTTTGAGCAATCGGGCATTTTATGTAAACGTTTAAAAAAAATTGCCAATCAATGTAATCAAAATTCAATAACTTATATGATTGCATGTGGCATCTTGTATTCACTAAACCGCTGCAAATAAAAACAAGACAAGTCACCTGTTGTGCCACCTGTTCCATTCCAATCTTCACTCTGGCTTTGATGTCTGGGACATTCTCTGGGCTTATGTAGTTCATCTTGAATCTTGGATCAAGGAAGGAAGTGATGTCCAGAACCTCCTGTGTGGCTGGGTCGCTGTATTTATCCTCCATGTAGCTAAGGACTCTTGACTTTATTGCCTTGGTAAGGTCTGTGTCCTCGTCATTTTCAGCCAGAGTCAATGTTCTCGGGAGATGCAGGACTGGCTTAAGGTGTGACACGCCTACACACGCCTCACCAGAGAGGGCATCTCCCAACTCCTGGAGAGGATGCAGGGCGTTGTTGAGTGATTGGAGAACTTCTGTGTCCTGCCAAGTGTGGACCAGGTGATGTGTCTTCCTGTTTTTAGACAGAACCTGAGACAAGACCTTGCTCTGCTCCAACACCCTCCACCTTGAGCCACATCTTGTTAGACACTGTAATCAAGGAGTGCTCCGGCGGATTTAACTCTTGCTGTGCCTCACTCAGTGCAGTCTCCTTTTTCCAGCTGTGCGAGAAATGGCCAACCAACTGTTTACAAAGTAAGGAAGGTAAGAAAAGTGTAATTACAACAATTACAACGCTAAACTTTACTCATATAGCACTTTTCTAGCAAGAGCAAAAAATGGCTCACAGAAAGCAATACAATCAACAATAAGTAAAACAAATAAATGGTAGAGCAGGTATATATTATTATTAATTATGATAATAATAATAATAATAATAATAATAATAATAATAATGATGATACATGAAATAATAATACATATTTATATAGAACTTAACAGACAATGCATCTCAAAGCTTTCAAACAATAACATCTAAAAGACAAAAACAAAACTGAAGAACAGACAGACACTTACCAATCTCAAGATTCAGCCTGTGGCCAAAACCCTGAAGCCTGGTCCATTGATTTAGTTCCACAGCTTTGATAACATTTGATCCATTATCAGTGGTGATGCACATCTGGCCCTATTCTTCCAGACACCAGCTGGACAAACACTCTTAGTCCATGGGCAATATTCTGTCCCGTGTGGTCAACAGGAAACTATGCTGTTTGCAGGCAGAGACTCTTCAACTGAAAGTCATCATTTATGAAGTGTACGGTGAGACTTGGGTACGCCTCGAACGTCCTGTTTGACCACAAATTGCTTGTTGTGGCCTAATACTGAACTATTTTCAGCTCCCTCTCAACTTTTTCCCTACATTCCATGTACAGAGGCAAACAACTCTGAAATAGTAATTTGTTTACTAGACTTGGCTAGAGCACCACTATTTTCACATGACTTTTTGGTCGTACACTCGGCCTGTGGTGCTTTTTCAAGTGCCGATATAGGTTTGTGGTGTTGCCTCATGATGTGGCGACTGTTACACGACAGGCCTTGCACTACCATACAATACCTTCTTTTGTTGAACACGTCATCAAAAGTGGCCTTGGGCCACTTCTGATTGGGGAGCATGACTGGTACACAAGGAGCAGGGCACTTCCGATTGGTGAGCATGACGGCAGGCATAGCACCAGGACGAAGTGTGTGTTGTATAGTAAAACAGTTGGTTATCAGCCTGCCATGCCCTTTTCTGCGTTTTTACATCCGTCGAGTGGCAATATAGTGGTTTAGGCACATGCATGCGTGATTTTTTATTTTTATTTTTTAAGCATGAATGGGTATTTGGGGAGATTTAATTGGAAACAGATGTATTATATATGAACTAAAAGAGGGGTCCCCAACCCGAAAGACCTCTGTTTTAGTCAGACGGTTGGAGGGGGGGGTGGGGATCAATTGAATATCAATTGTCAAGTTTGGATAAAATAGAACAATAAGCCCAAATAGTAGCCATATTTAAGCAGGCACCCATTGTTGTTTTAGTGTGGAAAAAAAACAACAATAACTCCTTTCCCGACATATTTTTTTCAATCAGGGCAGGAGAATAACGGAGCAACTATAGTGTTTTAATGAGTCGAATATTTTACAATAAATGATAATTATTTTTATTATTTAGCCGGTAGGAAAGACGACAAGAGAAAGTCCAGACGACTAGCAGATTTATTTCCTTGGTAAGATATGAATATTCATGATGTACACGCTCTGAAGGCGCCCTCATTGGTCAAGTCCGAAAGAGTCTTTACTGGTGGAATTGGTGTCAGCTCTCAGTGCTGAATGCTGTTTGCGCAGTGGGAAAAGAGACTGGATCAGATAATGAGCTTGAAATGAGTTTTTTCATTACTGTCGTCTCTATGACACTTGTATCTCGGCCAATATTTTTATTGTTTTCACAATCTTTCTATCGGGTACATAAAGCTTAAACTGGAGTAGCAGAAAATACAACTGAAAGCCCCCTCATGCCCCCTCGTGTCACCAGGCCGGCACTTGGTGAGCATGACTGGTACACAAGGAGGACAGGAGGTCGGCATGACAAGACAGTTTAATGATTTATGATTTTCTAATCGCATTGTTTCCAATCGGGATTTCGATTTGAAATCGATTAATCATTCAGCTCTAACGGGCGGCTCTAAAGAGATCTGCTGTTACACCCGGTCCGTTAGAGGGCACACGTTTCAAAGCCGTACATAAAAAGGAATGCAGCTCGTTGAGACGGAGAGACATTTTCTTCAGGCCCGTGACATTTAACAGGATAAAAGAGAAGAGGTACGTCATCGCTGCATCACATGTTGGTGAGGCAGCGTTCGCAGCTCGTCACCAATCTGTCTCCGACCAGCTGATGAATGAGCAAAGGGCTAACTCAATGCACCGGGCCGGCATCATGCCTTGGCCTCAAAACATCAAGTCGTACCCTGAGATAAACGCATCAGCTATAAACGACACATGATTTCACACATAAAAGTGCACGTGCAGCTGGATGAGCTGCCACCTGCGCTCGCATCCACAGAGTCAGCGCGTTTGTCCACAGAGGGTCGGTTCAAGTACGGGGAGAAGATCAGATGCAAAAACACGGACCAATGCATTGTACATGTTTGTGTCTCTGTAGGTGTGTCCGTGGCTAAGTTATTATTTTATACATGTGTTTAATTCATTGGTTTCCATGTTGTAATATAGCCTTTTATCTATAAATACAGTTTGATGAAGACTCTGTTGTGTTTCTTTTGTAAATTATGACGTATGGCTATAACTAGATTCCATTGCTTTTTAAAGAGAAAATTCTTACTTCAGGGTCGAATAGGAGTAAATAAAGAAATTGTGATTAATCGTGATTAATCGCACAACAGTCCCGCGACTAATCGCAAATAATTTTGTTTGTCAATGTGTTTTTGTCTGACAATGTTTTGTTGTCAACAATCAAATAAGAGTGACTAACTGGATGCAGAGTTTTTTAAAGAAAAAAATCTTCACGGTCAAATTGGAGTAAAACATGCATTTATGATTAATTGCGATTAATCACACAACTATCGTGCAATTAATCGCAAATCATTATTTTGTGTCTCTGTTGTCAATAATGACATCAGAGTATGGCGGTAAGTGGATGCAGTGCTTCAAAATTGAATAATTAACCACAGTTAATTATTTGACAACCCTACCTTTTCTATAACTTTGCCTGCCAGTGTGTCCAGTGTGTGTGTGTGTGTGTGTGTTTGTGTGTGTGTGACAGACCCCATGCGGTCGGCCACTTTGCGGTCGGCTTTGAATCAGGACGGAACTGAAGGCGTCACTTGTCAATGTGTTCACCTCGGCGCCGCAGCCGCTTGTCAGAGCAACTCAAACGCTGCTCGCTGAGAAGTAGAAGTAGGTTCCTTCCTGCAGTGCAGTTTGCCTCACAGCGGCCAAACGATGGTGATTTTTGAAGAAGAGACACTCTCAGTCTGCACCCCCCCCCCCCTGCACACACACACACGCACACCCCGCCCCCCACCTCCTCCCGAAACAATCTCATCTGCTCCCATGCACAATGGTCTGCTGCGAGGGGCTTTCGTTTCTGCAATCACTCCACATTTGTTTCAGCGATTGATTTCTTGGCATGTGAGGGAAAAGGAGTGAACGAGAAAGTGGGCAGGGAGGAGAAGGAGCGGGGAAGCGAGCGAGCAGGGGAGGGAGGTGGGGGAGGCGAGAGGGAAGTCGGGGAACGTGCACTGCCAGTGCCGGCAAACTGTCACCATGACAACAGACATCACTTCACAGGAGCAGCACTTAGGATGCCTGTGTGGGCTGGAAACACAGTTGAAGGTTGGCATTAGCCTCTTGTGGGTGCCGCATCGGACCGATCCCCTCCGATCCCCCGCCTCTGGCTTTATTTCCTAGGCGGTGCGGCTAAAAGGCGTCCTGCTGCCCTCGCTAGCTCAGAGCTACCTCTCTCGGGAGTGGTGTGTGATTCGCCCTTGATTTGTGTAAACGCAGGGTTCTGCCAGTTTGGTTTAACAAAGACAAGTCAATTGACACGGGCGTGTGAGGGGTAGGCGGGAGGGGATGGTTTCATATCGAATGAGCGCCTTTCATCACTTACACACCTTTCCCGGCTGTTTAGCATCCACGATTCTCTGTGATCTGTGGGGGCTGTCAATCATCGGAGCCGTGGCGCTGGCTGCTGCTCGTATGGCCTCATGCGCCACGAATCTAAATTAGCTGCTTTCATCAAGGAAAATAATGAAAACAACACGGGTATCTGTGCACCTCTGCCCCAACGTACTTTGTATTATCATGATACAAAGAGCAGAAATAACAATACTAAGGGGGAGCAAACAACAGGACTTTATTAATAATGTATACACACCATGCAGAGATAAACCACCTTATCTACAGTCACAGCTTGTTTATGCACAGCTTTCTGCAAGAAACCTTCCTGGTATCAGTGCATGCGATACGTGCTGCTGGGCGATTACATTCAATTACATTCAATTATATTATAATGCTGAAAAGCCAGCCATGTAAGCTGGAACCGATCTATATTATTTGCCATTAGGTCCTCTTGTTTCCAACACGTTTTGGAAGTTGTATTTGGAAATAAAATGTCTATTCCAAGACTTAATATTCCACCATGTGTTGAGCTGTACTAAAACAAAGATGGCTCCTGCGAGTCGGTGCCATCTCATCATCAAATTAGCCGTGTCCATGTTTGAATTGGAGTCAGATATTGATGCCAGAAAGGACATTATCCAATCATATGGTCATTATCAGCTCTGTGAGAAGGACAGTGTTTTTGAAGAGTATTTTATTTTTCCACCCCATTTAACATGTTTAACATGTGCAACAGTTTCTTATGTGAAGCCGGGCTCTGACAACTGCTTAGTACTACAAGTTTTTAGGCTTGGCATGATATTTCATTAAGAATTTGACTAATACGCAGTATCTTAATTAGGGGGCACATGGTCCTATAATTATCTTGTGAGTCAGATAGTAAACTCAGTTCCAATAGGGTGCCTCAATCATTTGGATAAGTCGAAATTTACAAGTCACTCTATATTACTGCAATGATTCTGACGACAAAAAACAGTTTTGTCAGTCATATTCCTTTAATATTTGCATCTGAAAAATTCCATCTATAGCCATAACTGGAGGTCTTTCACGATTTGTTTTAATGCCAAATTCAACATTGAATTGAAACCGGCGGAAAAAAATGAACAAGGAAAGGAATATAATCGACCAAACACACGGCGTTCCCTCTGTCAGTAACATTGTTTTTGAACAGAATTTTCGCCATTCTTGCCTCAAATTGTCTTCTTTAGGAAAACACTAATTTTATCCCTCAAATCCTGACATTTAAACAATACACCCCTATTATCTCTGTACTTTCTAACCTCCGATGGGTCCCGTCTGGAGAGCAAGCGGTGAATGCACACTTTGCCCCATCCGTCTCGGGCAGACTGTGTCTCTGATTATTTAGATAAAATAAAAGGTCAAAGTTCAAAGGTTTTAATGAGCGTTTTGGTCAGCGTGTTCTCGCAGCAGCGCGCGGCATCGTTCATAAGCCCCCCCTCCCCACTTGGAGAATGAAATAAAGGGAAGAAACCGGACTCAGACTTCTCTTCAAGATATTTCGACTGGGGTGGGGTCCAAGGGGACGGTCTAGTGGTCAGTGTGGGTATTACGTAATTAAGTCTGTGTAGTAATCATAATCCTGATTATCATAAGCATCGTTTTTATGATCATCCATAACATTGTCGATAAAAAGAAAATGAGGCGTCATAATTGGCCGAGCCTCCATCTGAAGAACTTGATGAGTGAACAAATGAATTACTCAAGGCTCATATACTGTTAAATGAATGATGGGGCGAAAGGACATGCGCCCCTGGGTGCAGCGGCCAACAGTTCGTCAGTTTGGGATATTTTTTAGGCGGCGGTGGTGGTGGTGGTGGTGGTGGTGGTGGTGAGGGGGGGGGGGGGGGGTGCTTGGGCTTAAGCAAGGTTACAATAAGCTCCTTTTGGGTCCACAGTGGGGGATTTGGCATTGGAATGATCCCGAGGTGATCCCTGTGTGTTCCTGCAACCATTCAAATTCTGGCGGCGGCGGCGGCGTAAAAATGAGGGGTTTTTTGGGGCGTCGGTGATACCGGTGCGTGAAAAAGCATTATACAAACTTTGTACTGCGAGCGCTACAGAGCGGGAGCAGATTATCAAATGGAAAAAAAAAAAGAAAAGAAAAAAGGGTGAAACCCTGAATCTTCTTTTGCTCGTAAAAAGTGCGAGATTCATTTCAGAATCTGCTCATCCGCCAAGTACATTTTCGAATAAAAGGAATTTGTCGTGGTAAAGATTGGTGCATTTCTGTACAGACAATTATCTTATAGAAATTTGTTAAATCAGATCAAATAAATAAATAGACAAATATGTATGGAAATAGTCAAAATACAGAACAGATATAGCCAAATATATAGAAATACACAGAATATATGAAGTGTGATTCTATGATTCTATAATATTATTTTCTGTATAAATGAATGAAATGTATAAAATTAAAGGTATAGGTCTATATGGTATAAATTAGTACGCACTTACTAATCGAATGCACAGCAGTGTTAAGCAGTATGACAACAGTGTCGATCTAAAAGTTAATTTTTTGCCTTTCTAAAACAAACATTTAAGCCTTTAAACTACGACAACACACTGGAATCAAATGTGTTTAGCCTGAAACTTTGCATTGCAGTTATACTTTGATTCCAATTGTGTCTTTATTTGTATTTTCTATTTCCTAATTACGCCAAGCACAAACACAGAGGCATTAGGCTTCCCCCCTCCTGGTTCAAGGAGGCCCTGTTGAAAGTTGCTTTAATTGCTTTCTTTCTACATAAATAATGAAATAACACTGCAGCGGTTCCCTCTACTGGAGTTTCAATACCCCAATTCTGCCATTTCTGTTTCAGCTTCTGAAAGGAGGCAGAGAGCCAAACGTTGCATCAGTCTTACATTTCTCCAAACCTTGGAGAAACATTCAGACTTTTTCAACTTTTTTGGGAGGGGGCATTTGTCCAGGGGATCTGACGCTTTTTGCACAGAATTTGACAAGGACCGAGCAAATAGCCCTGTGTGTGGAAAAAACACCTGACAAGAATTGCCATTTAGCTTCACTGCTACCGACTCGAGATTTTTACACTGCCTATTTAGTGATCATCTCGAAAGGCTGGGTCCAATGATAACCGACTTTTTGGGGGTTTGATAAAGTTGGTGCTATCTCCAGCCCCACCCAGGAGAATAAAGCGGTCCCTCCCTCGACATATGCCGCTCAAGGTTCCACTGCTGCAAATTACTTCCAGCTCAAAGAACCCATCTGTAAAATCCCCGTTCCTCACTGATTGAAGCATATATAGACGTCCATCCACCAATTCTCCAGAGGAAAGAAATAAAGACACAGAGGGGAAAGAGAGAGGGAGAGGAAGGCGGGGGGGAGAGTTCTCCACCGTCTAATTAGGGTAGGAAATGTAAGGGTCTCGATCCAAGGGAATGATGAAGGACCCGGTGGAGGAGGCCTCTGAGAACCAACAAAGGCGGCTTTGGTTTCTCTGGCACCGAGCATTTGCATAGCTTAGAAACGCCAGGCTCATGAAAAGAAAACCGGTGGAATTGCCTCTGACTTCAATGCAAACGAGAGAGAAATTGAGGAAGAGAGTTGGGAGCACTTCTGCGCCCCCCCCCCCCCCACTTCCCCAGGAACATGTCCCCATCCCATCGAGGTCGTCGCCGGCTGGCTGGTCTTTGATGCGGCGACAGCGAAACTGAAAGCGCTACCGCTCCACATCCAGATGAAGATATGAGCTATCAAAAACATCACGGCCACGCCACAATATCACAGCAATCGTGTTCCATTCCAGGGCTTTGACATCGGGATTCAATGCACTGTACAGCTCATCTGGCAGCAAATATGGAATAAATGCCACTTGCTCGGGAAAACGTCGCCCGGTTAGCGTCATAAAACTGAGACGGCTTGGGCCGTTGGTGAAACGTAGTGTGGGTGTGAACAAAGGTTGAGATAATGGTGCAATCTACTAAGAGAAGTTTGTGGTGGGATGTGGAGAGAGAAAAGGGGGGAAAATGAGAGAGGGATCAATGGAGGAGGCGGAGGAGGAGGAGGAGGAGGAGGCGGAGGAGGAGGCGGAGGAGGAGGGGGAAAAGAGAGGAAAAGATGCAGTGTAGCGGTCGCCGTCCTTTCCTTCCCGTGACCTGCAGTTATGGAGGGATGACTAACCTGCATCAATCCTCCTTAATGACTCTGGTGGCGCCACTTAACGGGCTATGTGGTTTTTGTCATTTGTGGGATAATAATTCCACTGTCTGCTCCGTGGAGATGACATATGCGCTAATAATGAGAGCGAAGGGAAAAGCCTGAGACGGCAAAGCAATGTAGAGGCGCCATAGTACATAAAGTACAGGCGTCTGGCTGATCAAAGTTCTTTTAAGGGCTTTGCAAATGGAATTGTGTAGCGATTCAATATTATGAATAATACAGATATAGTAATAATGCCAGATATTCCAAGTCCAAAACCGACCAGTTAAAATACTACAAAGAGACAATTATCCTTTCAGGATACCTTTGGTTCTTCATTCTAGCCATTGCACGCACCCAAAACCTTAAAAAGGATTTCATGAAAATAGCCGAAAGCCATCGCAGCGTTAAATCAGATATGTTTTGCCGGTGTCATTAATAACGGTTGACTTTGATCTTCGGCGATATACGGTTCCCCCTCTCTGACCACACGCCCAAAGCCATTTCCACAATTGGGCTCCAAAATGAGCCATGGACTTTTGGCTCTTCACCGCATAAAGAGATCAAGTGCTTCAATGGGAAAAGTATCCATCTATGCATCCATCTGTCCATCCGCTCTCCAAGGCCTCCGAGGCCCGTGCCATTACCCACGGACTTGGAAGCGGTGTCCTTACAAACGAGCCTGTCCACGCTGACCTTTGCCTCTCATGGCGTTGACCCAGACTGCTCCGCAGCCGTCAGATCCTTAGTGGGGAATGAAGCGAGGGAGGGAGGGAGGGAGGGACTTACCCATTGGGAGTCAGGCTGGACAACCCTTTCCCCAAAGCCTTTCACACCTCCATACTTCCACACACACAGCTACGTGTCCCATTATATCTCTCCAGTTAAACAGTTCAACGCTCAGACAAATCCCATTCGTACTCCTTCCTCCTTCTCTGCGGTTCAGTTCTACTGATGCGGCGTGACGTCCATATTTCTCCAACCACTGCAGCGAGGCTCCTGCAGAATGATTTATTTGATGCACATGCATATATGGATCACTTGCTTTTATTTATGTGCATACGGCATGAAAATGGTTCCTTTTCAATCCGGCTTGGACTTAATTAATTTTGATTGCTGTGTAAGCAGCAGCACATCTGATTTCTCTTGAATTTCCTGCTTTACAGATGGTGGCGGACATGGATATCTGACATAAAAGCTACTTCGTAAAAACAAGGACTTCTAAAGGTGGTGATTTATTTGGCGCGGGTCGGTGACAAGCTTTGCCACCGGGGTCCATAATGCAGCAGCAAGAGGACATCTAAATGTTACATTGCATAATAGGATTATAGTGTTGGTGGTGACAGGGTGGGTTTTGAGACGAAAAAAAGAAAACATACATGTGTATTTAAATGCCACGTCCCCATGGGCGCCCCAAAATGCTCCCTGCTCGTGGAAGCGCTTGTGGGGTTTGAAGTCCTCCTTGCTGGTTGGCGTTTACGTCGCCAAGTGTTGGAGTGAGAACTGCATAATCGCATTCCCCAGTGGCCAGCAACACCTCATCACTTCCATCTTGGAAGAGGAGCGAGGTGGAATCCACAGGGCGGCGGGAGCAAAAACCATTACTTTGGAAAATCCCACGTTTGCACGCTGGACCTCGCGTCGCGTCTCACGGCCGTGGATTTCGGATTGGGTCGGTTTTCCCGACTCGGCCACCGGCGATGGCAGCTGATGGTCAAGGTTGCATCGGGTTTACCTCACATCCCGATTTTATTCAAGCACACTTGGAGAATCCAACCATTTTTTCCCACCTCCTGCAGAAAAGGCTCTTCTGAAGCGTCGCCAGTGCCACTGGTTGAACAAGCAGTGTGTGTGTGTGTGTGTGTGCTAGAGATAAAAAAAAAAGACACATCATGGAAGCAGGTAAATGGCAGATGGATTCAGAGATGAGAGAAGCACCCAGCCACGTATGAAATATTGCTCTGTGCATACTAAACACCCGTGACTGAATATGGCATTTTTAATGACGTCGAGACACACTCAGCCTAATGTGGGGCACGTGCCGTGGCGTTCCACTCTGAAATTATGGATGATGATTAACAATTCGTCCACATAGTGACCTCTCTCCAGGAGGTTGGACGAGCTTCAGGACACATTTTCTTTTTATGGTTGACCCCCCCCCCCCCCCCCCCCACCACCACCACCTCCCCCCTCAAAGATAGACTTAGTCACTGAATGCAGAGTACCTGACCATCATGACTGATGCGCTGGACGACAACAGGGCCATCAATAAAAACGCATAATGAAGCCATAATAAAGGAGACACCATAACCTCAAGGTGGGTTGTTGTTGTTTTTTTTTTTTCTTTTTTGTTTTTAAGCATTCTGGCTCATTGACGTTACAGTCCACACTATGTTTCTCACAAGGTCATGATTGCATTTCGTTTTAGAAAGCTCACACTCACCGTACACTCCCTGGCAGCGGATTCCGTCCGCAAACAGCGCCAGCAGCCCCAGGAAACAGCTCATAACATCCATCTTTTCACGTTAATCTCAACATATCCAGCTCCGCAATGGCAAGAAGTCCGTTCCGCGGCGGTGCGAGAGTGTCGGGAAACCGGCGTGCATGTAGATGGGGAAGCTGCGCTTCGTTCGGTTGTTTTTTTTTTTTCTGTTTGTTTGGGGTTTTTTTTGGTCGGGGGGGGGGGGGGTCTGGAGGATTCACAGTATTAAAAAAAAGGTTAAACACTTGGAGTGATTGGTTGACGGTGTAGGTGCTCAGACGCCCGAGGTGTGTGTGTGTGTGGGGGGGGGGGCGATCGCCGCCGGGATGCGGGGATGGGAACCGGAGCCGGGCCTTTCTGAGAGGGAAAACACGCACTTAAGG
This sequence comes from Zeus faber, assembly GCF_960531495.2. Lineage (NCBI taxonomy): Eukaryota > Metazoa > Chordata > Actinopteri > Zeiformes > Zeidae > Zeus > Zeus faber. The sequence continues at coordinate 9,463,802 of NC_137189.1, forward strand.
TGCGCGCGTTCAGAGACGAACACTGAGGAGAGGTCCGTCGACGAGGCAGGTTAGAGATGACCCCAGAGGCGCCTCGGTGGGACGAGAGAAGCGGACAACCATCCCCCCATGCTTCCGTCCCTCCTCACAACCAGCCCCGGTGGTGCTGGTGCTGGTCCGGACGCTGCCCCCTCGGACGCTGTGACACGCTCCGCGTCGCGCCGGTCTCTGTCTGCAGGGGACGGGAGATAAGTTTCTGCTGCCGCTGATGCTCCGGCTCTTTCAGGGGAGACGCATCTCGCCGCGTGGCGCGCAGGGAGGCTCCGCGGTCCCGGTCCCGGTGGACGGGGGCTGATCGCGCGGATCCCTCGGCTGTCGGCGTCGGCGGTCTCCCGGTGCTTCTTTTGAGGGAGATACCCCGCCGTCCGTGAAGAATTCCGAGTTGTGGGCGCTAAGTCACGTCGTGCGATACGTGCCGCCGGTGCGGCCGCTCTGTTGCGCTACGTCAGGAGGTGCGTGCGGAGCTCATCTGTATGGAGGCTGCGGAGCGAGGGGTGGAGGAGAGAGAGAGAGGGAGCGAGAGAGAGAGAGAGAATGGATGGTGGGAAATGAAGAGGAGAGAGTGTGAGAGAGGGGGGGGGGGGCGCGATGGGAGAGAGGGATAGATAGATGGAGACGGGAGAGAGAGGGAGGGGGGGCAGAGAGAAGGGGAGATGGAGAGAGAATGGATGAATGGGAAATAAAGGGGAGAGAGGGAGGGGAGGGGGCGGGGGTCTGGATGAGCAGACTCCTGGACTGACCAGCGGACCAGCGCAGTCCTCAGTGTTGGTCTGATGTTGCATCACGTTTGACCATCACACTGTTCTGCTGCTGGGATTCACGACACATGGCATTCCCAAAATATAATGTCGTTGTATATAGTGTAACACTGTCTGGAATTTGGGGGGTGTTTACAGTGTTGTTTACAGTAAAAAGGTTGATTAAAGATTCAATATTATATATACAATATACATTGAGAATATATATATATAATCTAAAATTCTTGCACGTAAAAAAATGGCAGACTGTGAGACAATAGGAATAACTAAAAAGTAAAATTTAATATCGAAATCCGAAAGATATATAGACACAACTAATAAATAAAATGCAAAGATATATGTGTGTGTCTATATTGTGTGTATATATATATACACCGTACATGTATATGTGGTTGATGGGCTCAAAAATAATGACAAAAAAAGTTTGGGACCCCTGCTTCTAGCCCATGCACCTCTTTAGAAGCTTGTGGAGGAGCTCTATGGGCTCTTCAGCGCCCTCTTTTGGTACTTATGAAATCAGTCCTGAGCCTTGTGTCGTGTTTGGTCTGCACTGGGTGGGTCTCCAGTCCACGACCCGAGGTCCCAGGACCCAGACCATGGGTTTTTCTGTCGCTAAAAAAGCCATTTGCGGCCCCATAACACAAAACAATGACAGAAACACGTGTATCATTTGTATAAATCCCCTACTGTCTTCAGACTTAGACTGGAGCCACTGACGCTGTTAAGGTTCAAGATTCAATATTCAGGAGGTTATTTGTCACACAAAGCACTGATGTTAGTCAGAGCTCACCAGGTGCTGTGGCAACTTTGGGAATGATGGTGGAAACTAGCTCTTTTGTTGCAGATTGCAAGGTTGCATTAATCACTATTAGTCGTGATGAGAGTGTTGCTGTAATCAGTCATTTAATGCCTTTAGATCCATGTTTATGTTAAGTAAAAATAAATTCCATAGTTAAGGTAACATTTTGGGGAACCAGACCACTATTATGTTTCAGTTTTGGTTCTATCTAAGGGGAAAAACATTGGGCCGCACTGAACTAAGTAGGGTTGGCACTCCTGCCTGCCGCATACCATCCTAGTGGCGGTTTCAGGGCCCTCAGACACAGAGACACAGGCAAAGATGTTGCAAACAGACCGGTTTATTGTAGAGATCAGCAAGATGTAACAAGCCGGGAGCAGATGGAGACTTGTCATAAGAGAGGCTCCCCCTGTGTGTGTGTGGGGATGGGTGATTTAACTTTTGGTTGTGTGTAAATTTGTTTTAAATCAACTTACTGTGTGTGTGTTTGTTTGCAAAAATTAGACTTCAGGAGGGGCTTTTGGGGTCAATTGCACCGGGACTCCCTTGGGCCCGAGACATCAGCATGTCATGTCAGGTGGGCCTGTGACATGTATTAACATATCCAACGGAATTGGTTTGAGTGCTAATACAATATCACCTTCAAAGCATTACCGTACCTCAAATCAGTGCACTCAGTTATGTGTATAATAATAATAATAATTCAAGTTCAAGTTCAAGAGATTATTTGTCACATACACATACATACGGTCATACATATATGCAGTGAAATGTAATAATAATAATAATAATAATAATAATAATAATAATAATAATAATAATAATAATAATAATAATAATAATAATAATAATAATAATAATAACTTAAATTTGTATAGCGCCTTTCAAAAAACCCAAGGTCGCTTTACAGGAGAGGACCGGGGGGGGGTTGGGTAGAGGTGCAGGAACAGAACAAAACAAAAGGGATAGCTAAACTAACTGATGGGGAAAGGCCATGGTGAAAAGGTGGGTCTTGAGGGTTGTTTTGAAAGTGGGGTTGGGGCGTTACGGATTACGGGAGGGAGAGAGTTCCACAGGGTGGGGGCTGCCACGCTGAAAGCTCTGTCCCCGAAAGTTCGTAGTCTGGTACGGGGGACGGACAGCAGACCTGCGTCTGAGGACCGCAGCTTCCAGGGTGGAGTGTGCTGGTGGAGGAGGTCGGACAGGTATTGGGGGGTGAGTGCGTGAAGGGATTTGTATGTGAGGAGGAGGAGTTCGTAGGAGATGCGGAACTTGACCGGGAGCCAATGGAGGTAGATGAGGGTGGGGATGATGTGCTGCAAGGGCTTGGTGTGAGTGAGAACCCTGGCAGCTGAGTTCTGCACATACTAGAGCCTGTCCAGGGCTTTGCTGGATACCCCAGACAGGACTCCATTACAATAGTCCAACCGGGAGGTGATGAAAGCATGGATGAGGGTTTCTGCCACGGAGTCTGAGAGTGAGGAACAGAGACAGGTGATGTTTTTGAGGTTGTAGAAGGCAAACTTGGTGATGGATTTGATGTCAGACTGAAAGGAGAGGGTATAATCCAGGATAACACCCAGGTTGCGGACCGCGGGAGATGTTGTGAAGGAACAGCCGTCGACGAGGAGATCGCCAACCTTCCAGAGCAGCAGCTTTGGGGCCACAACCATGAGCTCTGACTTTTTGCTGTTGAGTTTGAGTAGGTTAGTTGTGATCAAGGTTTTTATGGCATTAAGGCAGTTAACCAGAGACGGTGATACCAGATAAAGCTGTGTATCATCAGTGTAGCAGTGAAAGTTGAGACCATGATGACGAATGATCTGGTCTAGGGGGAGCAGGTAGATGATGAAGAGTATTGGACTGAGCACAGAGCCTTGAGGGACGCCATGGTTGACTGGGGCATGGGGGGAGGAGGAGCTGTTGATGCCAAGGAGGTAGGATAGGCGTTTGAGGAGGATTGTGTAGTAAACCACTGCTGCCTCATAGCAAGAAGGTCCTGGGTTCGATTTTCGCCTGGGGTGCTGTTGGCACCGTGTTCCGGTGGGTTATCTCCCAAATCGGAGCCTTTGAGGAGGAGTTTGCATGTTTGAGGAGGAGTTTGCATGTTCTCCCCGTACTCACATGGGGTTTCCTCCACCTAACGTCAGTAAGAACCCCCCACCAAAAACATGCACACATCATCGTCTGACCACCGATGGACACTCATCACCTGGTCCCTGGGCGCGTCTACATATGCTGCCCCCAGGATGGGTTAAACGCAGAGGCCTCAGGTCACCGGCCAACATCCAAAGCGTGTGTGCATGTGCTGTGTGACAAATAACGATTGTTGTTGTTGTTGTTGTTGTTGTAGGCCTCCTGCAGGAGGCGGACTGCTCTTTCAATGACCTTACTGAGGAATGGAAGGTTGGAGATCGTCAGAAGGTCCCTTCTTTAAGATGGGAGTGATGGAGGTGATTTTGAGACTGGGGGGAAGTGTACCAGATGCTATTATAGCTGTGATGGAGGGGCAGAGTGAATAAACTTGTGTCGGGATGCTCTGTGTATATAGTGGGGGTGTTGTAAGAACCCTAGTGATTTAATGACGTCCGGACAGAAGAGCGCAGCTGCACATGAAAATGTACGAAGAAAGAGAGAGGAGTATTTTAGCACCATATCGACAGCAGAAGATAGCCAGCAAACTACAAGCTGAGAATGAGAAGCCGACAGTCAAGGTAGCATGCCAAAACTCAATCCTGTGGGGGATAATCCAAGTATCGAGGGAGGAGGAAATCCGAGCTGAAGACCCAGGAGATGAAGGAATCCTGCTAGCTAGCAGGGATAGCTTGATAGCTGGGCTGCAGATGCTAACAGCTAATAGGCAGCTAACATTACCCCCTGACAGCTGATCGGCAGAGAGGGTAAGTACCAAACGCAAAAACAGAAATCCACGCATCCAACAGAAATCTTCATGCTGTTGCAACAGGATGGTAGTATGAAGTAGTGAACTTCAGTTAGCATAAAATAAACTTTAGGAAATCAGCGAAAAGACCTAAATTAAACTTAAATGAACCGACTAAGAAGCGGTGACATAAACACCAGCGTCCTCTCAGACCAGAAGAGCAAATATATACCACAGTCACATAGGAATTATGTTCAGTGTTGGCAAGTTAATTGATAACAATTTGAGTCACGACTCAAATAAAACCATTGAATTAATTAAATAATTTTGAAATGTTTTGTTGCATGAGTAGTTTTTTAATTGACACGCTCACAGTTAATGTTACAACATGCAGATGTACGAGTGAATCACCTCCAAATGCATGCTGGGTAATATGCTGCCTTCATCGTCAACAACTGCCAAAAAAAAGTCTGCAGGCCTATGGTATCATCAATCACTTGTCAACAGCGCAGATTTGTTAACTTGTTAATGAGAGAAATTCCGTGAACAACACGAGTGTATTATTATATAAATACAAACGTTGACCTCAAAAACAGATGACAAAAAAATGTGGAACTAGGAATGTCCAAACTGCCCTTAGACACGTATCCTGTTTGCCCCCATCATCCTCCCATTGCAACTCCAAATGAGCATGACATCTCCACTACTTACGTCACCATCATCAGGGTCAGGAGCTAGTTCAACAGGTAGGCTACAGTACTGTGACTCAGCAAAAAAAATGCGAGGCAGTAAATGGAAGTCCTTATAGTTGTTCTAATTCCCATCTGCTCCGGGCTTGTTCCACCCTGCCCACTCTCAACAACTAAACTGGTGTGTTTTCAACCCCATTGCCTGTGGCCCTGTTCAGGTTCTACGGTGGCAGTTCCACCCGCCACACGGCATCCAAGTGGTGTTTTCAGGGCCCTCCGACAGAGACACAGGCGATGGGGTTGAGAACATACCAGTTTATTCTCGAGATGGGGCAAGATGGAACAAGCCCGGAGCAGATGGATGTCATGACAAGGGCTTCCCCTGTGTGTGTGTGTGTGTGTGTGTGTGGGGATTGGGCTTTTACCTGTTGCTCATTGATTACTCTAAAAAACAACAGATGAACAGCCACCCTGATCCCGGGCCCAATTACCGAGACCCAAGAGGTGTGACTGTTTAACCCACACAACCCCCACGACAAGTAGCCTAATTAAATGGATTCCTCTGTGTCTCTGTCTCTCTTGATTGTAGTGATGATAGGGACTCGACTGCTGGCTGGGAATGTGTTATTTAGCACTATAATGCAACAGTATAGTCCTTTTCTGAACTTTTCTGTGTGTGTGTGTGTGTTTAAAAAATATATAAAGTGCTTGTGTCTTATATAAATCTTCATTTGAGTGAAGGTTAAAGTTAAAGTACAGCTGAACATTGTTTCACAAAGTCAGATCTTTATTCAAGAATATTTGACAGAATATTAAAAAAATAATTAAAAATACAACATCCCTGTGATACCAAACCCTCTGTATTGACGAACAAAATGAAACTGGAAGGAAAGAATTTTTAAGAAATTTCAGCCATTCGTAATAATACATGGAATTTTGAAAAATACCATTTAAAGGCTTCTTAAGTGGCCAAAAATGGCAAAAAAAAAACGCCCCCAAGAAACAACATTGACAACAAAAACATTGAGAAATTATTGATATTAATTATTAATTAATATTATTATTTTCAATAATAACAACAAAACGAATATTAATCAAATCGTAATAACAGCTATAACAATAATGATGAAAAAAATAAAATAGGTAAATCTTTTTTTCATACATTTAAAAATTTTAGTCATCAATCTGGACCTCGAAGGATCAATCAAACCATCATTCTGAAACAATTTTGAATCATTACTACTGCTCACAAGAGTTGAATGTCCTTTATATCTATTTATTCTTTTTTGTTGTTTACTATCTCCCTTGAGTTTTGGAATGTTTGTGTGTGTGTGTGTGTGTGTGTGTGTGTGTGTGTGTGCGTGTGTGTGTGTGTGTGTGTGTGTGTGTGTGTGCGTGTGTGTGTGTGTGTGCTGCTAGGCCTCCATCTGTGGTAAGCAATGTCCTGTTCTTCATATGTACCTTAGGATGACTCCGTCCAACGCAGCGACCACTGGGACCAGGCTCACACTCTAACTCTCCATCTGTCGCTGGAGATAAAGCTCCTTAGTCCCTCCATCCGTCCTGTCTGTTTGCTGCTGGAAGCCAACACGACAGCACCTTCACATCCAAGATGGCCACCTTACACAACCACAATCTGTTTATCCCAGTTATCAGAAGTACATTTTCAGATATGGGAATTTGTCGAGCAAGAGTGGTGCATTGCTGTACTGTACAGACACTAAGCATCAAAAAGTTCAACAGTCTAAAAAATATATATATACTGTTATACAAAATAGCGAATGAATGAAAAATTGCCAAGTATACATAAATGGCCAAATATTAATTTAAAAAGCCTGAAAGACAAAACAAAAAATACCAAAATATCCGTGTGAAAAAAAGCCAAATAAAAAAAAACCTGAAGCCAAATATATAAAAAATGCCCAAATAAAAGATTTGCAAATATTCAAGAATATGTAGACTATACAAAGAGAGATTATATGCACAGGTAAAATTTCAGGTATATGAATAATATAGGTGTTTATGTTTTCAAGTATAAATTAAGATAAAAAAAATATATGAAAAGATATAAAAAATAGTAACACTGTTTTGTATCACTGCAACAAAATTGATTGAGCATGAACATTGTTATGATGCTTGTTTGCATGTGTTTTTATATATATATATATATATATATATATATATATATATAGTTCATGTATATGTACATGTATATATACAGTATATACTGTATATATATAAATACCATACCGTACTGTACATATACCGTATACACACACAGACACATATATATATATGTACATATACACACATACATATGCAGTATATACTGTATATATAAACGCACACACGGACACATATATATATATATATATATATATATATATATGTTTGTGTGTATATGTGTGTACAGTATATGCACATATACACACACACAAAGTGAAAAGTTTTTTCCTCTCCATCACCCTGTCTGGAGCTGATTCCATTTTCTATTTCTTTAGAGTCCCTTCAAAACAAGACATTACAAAAAAAAACAACATAAAGCAATCCAACGAGAATCTGAAAAAGCTCCTACAACATGCGTCAATGTTTGTCCACAATTTCATTTGTATGTATGGGGGAGAACAAAAAAGAAAAGAAAAGGGACAAGAAGCGAGGATGTTTTTTTTATTATTATTATACCACAGTTTTTTAGCTCTGTTTGACTCCACACACGGACAAATCAGGAACAGAATTGAGTGTATTTTATCATTCTGCTGCCGTATAAAAGCAGCGGCCACCTGTGGAATCAGCCTCATAAGCTGCATAATTGAGAGTTGTCAGGGTTTCCTGTTTTTATTTTTTTTGTTGCTTTGTTTTCTTAGTGTTGCAGCGTTTCAATTATCATCTCTGTAGAAATTTGTGAATTCAAACAGAGTGATTACTCCCAATGTTTTATTTGGGAAACAACATAGTCTTTGTGTGGCACGTTGATGAATCTGACATACTGTTAGGCAATTACCTTTTATTTAGGGAAGAAAGCCGCCAGGAATTACACAAACGGTAGCCTCGGCTTTTAGAGAACTGCATGTACTATGTGTATATGCAACCCGGTATCACGCTTTTTCGTGCTCATAGTCACGGTAATTATTCTATTGAATCGTGTCCGGGAGTATGATTGTCCATCATTTTTTGTCCTACAAACGAAATTTAAACCAATTCATTTCACCAATATTTTCTTAGACTTTAGGAAGGAGGGGGCACAGATATGCACACTCAAATTGTTAAGGAATCAAATGTTTATGAACAATTGCGTAAATATTGCGCAATGTATGTATTAATTGATTTTTGCTCCTGTAGAAGCCATATGATATCAATCTTGTTCAAAGAAAAACATGTTATATTCACAGGGTCATGGAGACTACACTGCACATAACCCTAAGTGTTACAGCGACCTCTCTGATTAGTGGAGCGCGTTGTTACCATGGAAATATTAACCACACTGGCTGATGGGTACATTGGGTACACAGCTGCACAAACGCTGCTATTATATCCAGTTAAATTGTGTTTACAGTATGAATGACATTCATACTGAGGATATGACCCTATATCCCTATTCTCGCCCAACCTTGATTTTAATAGACCATTCAATAGAGCGAAAGCTAAACCAGTATCCCGCTCTTATTTTGTAATGGTCAGAATGAAATTCAAAACTATGCATTCTACATTTTAATACATCGATGCCCCCCAACCTCCCTGTGGGGGCGTACTTCCATCACGTTAGTTTTAGTTTTAGAGTATGCATCTGCGCCCCCATCCTTCCCCGTGCATCCCTTTTAAAGTCAAAGAAAATTTCCCCATTCAAATGAATTTGTTCAAATTTAGTTACGGTATGTATAGCACGACAAAAGTCAGACAATCGTGCTGCGGGACTTAATTCAATAGATTCATTTTCGTGACTATGAGCACGAAAAAGCGTGAGACGGCGTTGCTTTATAATATGTGTATCACATGTCACCCAGAAGTAACAATACACAGAGACAGCACCCTGCAGCCCTGCGGTGATGAATGGTCCAATTAGTGGAACGTTTTTTAGGTTAAGTTATTTATTTGGGAGAGACTTACATTGTTTTTTTATTTTCTAACATTACATGAATGAAAGTCGCAGCTGCTTGAAACTTTTCCCTTTGTTTGAAGCATCGACTGGATATACAGTAAATGTGACCACGCCCCTTCGAATACCACAAGTAAATTAATAAATATTGGAGGGGATATTAATATGAAGGGGGGACTTGGTGAAATGACATGAAAACAAGACTAAATTTAATAAAAGTCAAGAGTTTACAAAAAAGTTAAAAGAATTAGTGGCGGGAACAAGCTTTGTGGAAATATTTCCTTGAGTTTATTAAACAAATCTCTTCGGCGTTTAAGCTCTGCTACCTCGTGGTAAGAGCTGAAAGAGGAAAATAGCAAAAGCCTAATTTGAACTGACAATAAAACCCTCCTGGCGTAGGTACAAGCGTAATTATGGTTATGACCACCATAACCATAACCCGAAAATGAACACATAAATGGAAATTCATTGCACAAAAACATGTAGCGGTCCATCTTAGCCTCCATCTTAGGTGCTTAATCCCCAAAGTGCTGACTACTGGCAATCCTTCAACCCCCGTCTGAACGACAGGTTGACATCACCGGCTTGAAGGTGAACAACGACAAATATAAATTCACCAAACAAGAACAAGAGGAAGAAAACCCACAATCCACCACCATGTCTCTCAGAGACTGATGGTGGCACTTCCAAAGGCCGCTCCATTCTTCATTGGAAAGAAACACCTGTCACCCAAACTTCCTTCTGCCACAGCACACACTGTACAATGGAACCTCCTGATATTATTATTATTATTATTATTATTATTATTATTATTATTATTATTATTATTATTATTATTATTATTATCATTATTATAATATGTTTAATAACTATACTAACTTGCGGCCGCCTGTGCGAGCACCGCGTGTCGATTACGCACATTTGAGTATTTTTCGAGCTTATAGAGCTTGTGCATAATCATCGGGTGTCATGACATTTCACTGCATATATGTAGGACCGTATGTGTATCTATGTGACAAATAATCTCTTGAACTTGAACTTGAACTTTTATAATTATTACTATTATTATTATTATATATTAGTTGGAGCCATGAGCCTGACCTACGTGCTGAATGTGGACAAGGGGCCGGTACGCTGACTACTGCACACACCGCTTTCAGGTCATTGCTCTCTAGCTTTAATATAATATAATATAATATAATATAATATAATATAATATAATATAATATAATATAATATAATCATTTGGTTCAGCATCTCAGAGTTAAAATACATAGAAGTACATAGAGTGCTTACGGCGCTAAATGGCAGACAGTGAAAGCAGCCTCGGACGCCGCAATTGAAACCCTTCCATATACCAATGTTTTGGAAGAAGCCCTGCGAAACCATCGGCCCGGTTATCTAGACTGAGGCTACGCGGCAGTAAAAACTTGGAAAGTAAGGAATGCAGGCATCAGTAACAATGAGTAGCTCAATTACCCTACTATTACCAGTCCGCACCACCACCACCACCACGTCTACGACCTCACCGGAGGCCGCCAGCTGCAGTCCACCGTGGCCCCCTTCTCTATAGACGGATTACTGACGGAACGGCTCGAACTTATTATTATTATTCTAAATATATAATAATGATAACAATAATAATGATAATAATAACACCTTTGTGACACGGGTAAGTCAGCACTCACAAGTCAGCACCCGGTCCTCCAGGTTGGGGGTTGGGTGTGGGGTTAACAACCTCACCCCGTTAAAAAAAAAGCATGTTAGGGAAACGACGAGAAGAAGCCATCCTGGTAAGGAGCAAATGGTGGGGGCTCGTCGCCCAATGTTCCAGAAGGAACGGGAGGAACTAACTAACTAACTATATATTTAATTTATATTTTAAAATTATTATTATTATTATTATTATTATTATTATTATTATTATTATTATTATTATTATTACATATATTTAATTTGTATTTTTTTTAATTACTGCTACTACTATTATTATTATTATTATTATTATTATTATTATTATTATTTTAATGCATACTAATGCGAGACTGGGCAACGATTAATTCGTAGCGACCAAATCTCTTACCGAACTGTGGTGTCGGGGGTCAGTCCGCCAAAAGAGTGGGCGAGCGAGCAAATCTTCGACTCACAAACTGAAAATAATTAATGAGGACTAAACTGAAGTGTAAGGCAAAAAGAAAGGGCGGAGGGATTCGACGTAATGCATAGTGGATGTGCCTGATTTACACTTTGCATTCCACCAACATGAATCATTTTGCGAGAATTAAACGATTCTTGGGAGGATTCCATTCACAACTCTTGAGTTGTGAATGGAGTGAATGGAGTCGAACCGACTCTTCTAGCTCTCGTTCACAGTTCAGGAAGTCGTCCCTCGCTCAGCGTGCGTGACACCAAGTGAACCAAACACAAGGAGAGTCAGAAAATAGAACGACTCTTTACCCGAATCTCAAAAAAAGAGTCAAACCTTTCATCGCGTCTATGATGCGAAACTTGACCTTTTTCTGAGGAACACAGAGCTGCTATTCTGCTAGGAGTGATGAACTGGTGCAACGTGGCAATTTGGATTTTGCAACACATGCTAGTTTCCATTATTCATGTAGTTTATTTGGAATTTGAAACATTTTCACCTGGCAAGCTCTGGTGGTTGACAAACACTGAGTTTATGTACAGTTTATACCATCTATTTTAAAACAAAAAATGATACTCAATCAAAGAGTGGACTCTGATGCTCTTTATATCAAATGTCTCAGCTTCTCCCTCCAGGCGTTGGAGGTTCTGACGACTCTCTTCGGCCTCTCTTGCTGAGGAAAGCACCATCCCTCCTCCCGAATCCGAACGAGGTCAGCGACAGTATCATCGGGCCCCACGCTGAGAAGCAGAAACCACTCGTCTGATCATCGAAAAACAAAACAAGCAACAGCTCTGACAGCCACGTAGGGGCAGAAATATGTGTCACTAGAAAGTGAATTTCAATCATTTTGACCACGCACACCAGCTTAATGGTAGGAAATAGGGTTTAATTGTCTTGCTCAAGGACACTTCAGCACACTACCAGCAGGATAGTGCCAACCACTAGACGACCCGCTCTACCTCCCGAGCTACCGCCCCCTTAATATGTGTCACTAGAAACTGAATTTGAGCCGTTTATATTTGAATTTGAATTGCTTAACTTGAATAATTGCATTAAAAAACTGAATTTGAATCACATCATTTGAATTTCTATTGTTTCATTTGAATAATTGCATTAAAAAACTGAATGTGAATCACATAATTAGGATTTGTTTTGTTTAACTTGAATAATTGCATTGAAAAACTGAATCTGAATAGCATAATTTGAGATAAATTTGTTTGGAACTGAATTCCAATAAACTTTGGACGGAATGTAATATTAGGAAATTTAATTAATTTGCTTTGAAACTACTTGATCCTCACTGAGAAATCATTCAGTTCTCGTGATTCAAATTCAGTTCGGTGTGTCTCACAGAGCTGGGTCGTTGAGGAAAAGCAATCGAGTGCAGATTCACACACATTTGGCGCGGCTCCGTTTCCGGAAGTGAATTTCCCATTCATTCACTCCATTGACGTTTCAGAAAATACTTATTTAAAGAGTTTTAAGCCTGGACAACCAAGACAACCAACTACCAATGAATCGTGACCATAAAACATTTGATTCAGAATCGGAAAATGGGAAAAAAAGGCAAATATACAAGACTGTGTATGTAATTATTAAGGAACTACACATCCCATAAACCATTGGGAGTGATACCTTTCCAACGACTTCCAACCTCACGATAGTTTAGCGTTGTTCTTCAATTGAACCTTTCTTGTTATTATAGTGTTTATATTGTTAATAATAGTGTTGCAATATATCTTTCTGCGGTAAACGTAACGTAAACGACCGTAGAGTTTAGTGGTAACAGTAAAACCTCCCAATTTCTTTTGTTTTCTCGTAAACATCTCATACTTTTAATCTTTCTGAAAAATAAAACAATAAATAGGCTGGTGGCGCTGCAATCTCCGCTCTGCTGACCGCTGCTCAATCCGCTGTGCATCCCCAACAGCAAATGAATTCAATTTCATTATATTACATTCAGTTTCAAGTATATTGGAATTCACTTCCAAACAAATACATTCAATTTCAAATAATGCTATTCAAATACTGTTTTTTAATGCAATTATTCAAGTTAAACAATACAAATTCAAATGGTGTGATTGAAATGCATGACACTTAAAGGGGGCAGTAGCTCAGGAGGTAGAGCGGGTCGTGTTTGGAAGATTGCTGCTTGGTTGCTGGCTCCAGCTGGTAGTGTGCTGAAATGTCCTTGAGCAAGACACTTTAACCCAAGTTGGTGTGCACCTTGCATGGCGGCGCCACCATTAGGGTGTGAATGGGTGAATGCGAGGTATGCACTGTAAAGCATTTTGAGTTGTATGACTTGAAAAGCCCTATATAAATGCGTTCCATTTACCATTTCCATATTTCTGCCTAAAGTCATGACACGTGTTTCTACTCTACAAACGGTTCCTTCCGACATTAGAGGTCTTCTCAGATTGGGATCCCTGAGACAAATTCTCACCAAATGGGGTCTGTGGCCTAAAACTTGTGAAATTGAGGGTCCTTGATATGAAAAAGGTTGAGAATTACGGCTCTATAGGTACAGCAACTAATGCATTGTTAAATTTAATTGTTGCTAGTTGGTCTATTTCCACTGAAGGCATGTGTATGTAAGTAGCCAACAATAAATATTACTAATTCCTCTGCTCACAATTGGATGGCATTATAAAGAGCATTTAAATCAGGCTGCTTTAATTTCTTATCTTTACCTTCGGTAAAAGGCCTAGTTTTCATACATAATGGAACAGATCTAATATTAATTTTCCTGGGGTACACCCAGGGGTTCAATTGGGCTGGAGCAAGCAGGAGTTCAGCTCCCCTTCCTAATTAAAGGATAACTCTGATATTTCTTAACCTAAATGAACCCTTTTGGATATTTATCGATCCGAGTGATTAGAATCAGAATCTTTTTAATTGATCCAGTATTTAGTGAATAACTTCAGCTGACTGAGCTGCAATTTGTAGTGCAATCGGGCAACTGCTGAAGAACGACCAAATAACTGGTCCTCTAATGTGAAGATAAAGTCAGAGAGCTCTGTGATGGATTTAATGTGATAATTACTTTTCGATTATTCTTATTATTGTTTTTTTTTTTTTTTTTTTTTTTAATCAAATTCTATATCTGCTGATTAAGAAAGCACTCTTGAACCTAAGCAGATGATTAAATTCATGAATGAAAAGGGTTTTCCGGCACAAATATTATTGTCACGATTACAAACCCAAATAAAAAGGTGAGAATACATCTTATCTAATCGTTATCAACATAGTTGGCCCACTGTTAGAGTTTCATTTGTGAGAATTTTTTTAACGTCTATTAAACTTGAAAAATAGGAATTAAGTATTCATTTATAAAATATATCCAATGACAATGACACCAATCGAATCATATTTTTTAAAGTGTAAATAAAGGATATATAAGTATATGCTTTTCTCCGCTAAGACGTATATGTTTAAAGCTTCAACGTGGAGCACTTCCCCCCCAAACGGCACCTCAATTTAGCCACGTTGGAGCTATCCATTATGACAAGGACGGAACCTCCGATCGACTGCATTGATCCCCTCCTGTTCCCCCGTGTCGATGCTCCACCTGTAGCATTGATCACGTCCGGGCTGATTTGGTGAAACTGCGCCGATTTAAATGGAAATGCTGAATCAACGACAGCATCAGCCTTATTTCCCAATTAGCGGGGGAGCTTTTGCTGCGATCCCACAGCCTGTTAGATGACCAATATGTACCGGTTGTTGACAAAAAACAAACAAAAAAAAACAACCTTTGTCAATTATATATACAGTACGGTGTAACAAATAAAATTATATTACAATAATCAATAAATGGGTCAACATCATATTTGAGAGAGAGATCGATCGGGAAATAGACAGATAGAGCATTTTTCTCGTATGACCCCTTGAACTGTTAAAAAAAGGAAGGCATCATGTTACACTGACTTTGAATTATACACGAGGGGTTTTTGTGTGTGGTATTTAATGTAAACAGACTTGTTTCTTTTCGCAACTGGTAGAAACACAAAATGATTAAAAATGCCATTACGTCAGCCAGGGCACCAGGATGAAGTGACTGAGGGGGCAGTTAAATTACGGCGAGCAGGCAAATCTTTTTATAAAGTAAAACAGTAGGTTATCATCCTGCTATTTTTATTTCCGACATATCTAAGTGGGCGCCACTGTGTGGTTTTAGTGGGAAAAAAGAAGACAATAACCTCCTTTCCTGACATTATTTTTTTATAATATCGGCAGGAGAATAACAGAGCGACTACGGAGTTTTGATGAGTCGAATATTAATTAAAGAATTACAAAATGCACGACTATATTTAGCCGGGAGGAAAAACAAGAAGAGAAAGTCCAGACGACTAGCAGATTTATTTCCTTGGTAATATATGAATATTCATGATGTACACGCTCTGAAGGCGCCCTCATTGGTCAAGTCCGAACGAGTGTTTACTGGTGGAATTGGTGTCAGCTCTCAGTGCTGAATGCTGTTTGCGCAGTGGGAAAAGAGACTGGATCAGATAATTAGCTTCAAATAAGGTGTTTCATTACTGTCGTCTCTATGACACATCCGGCCTATCTCGGCCAATATTTTTATTGTTTTTATAATCTTTCTAATGGGTACATAAAACTTAAACTGGGGGATAATATAACTGAGGGGGCAAATCCCCCTTATGCTCTGGGCCCGCATTACATTACATTCATTACATACTGTAACATAACAAAATATTATGTATTTTCTGTTTCTCACCTCAATAATCAAATCATAGTATGTGGCTATAACTCGATTCACTGCTTTTAAAGTAGAAAAAATATTTGTTTATGGTCAAATTTGAGTACATTTTAAAATTGCGATTAATCGCGATAAATCATACCAATACAATGTGATTAATCGCAGTTTCCAAATGCAATTAAGGACATGACAAATGGCTTGACAAATCTCAAAAAAGAGTCAAACCTATCATCACCACTAATAGTTCTCACTTTAAGTGTGAAACTCGAGCTAGTGCTGATGAACACAGAGCTGCTATTCTGGTGCGATCAAACCACACCAATATCTTGCGATTAATCGCGACTATTTATTTGAATCGTTTTTTTACAGCCCTAGTCTGAAGCTGTAGTTATACATCGAGTGAAGCTTGGTGCAGAAACTCAGTACCTCTGTTTGAAAGAGATAATTGGGTGTTTCAGAAGAAATCTACAATCATCCTGCAAACTAATTATTTTATTTCCCCCTCTGCAGATCCTGTGTCTCATTTTCTGTGAATGGCTGGTTGTAAAAAAAAAAGTTGTTTGAAGGACCACTGAACTACGGGTAAGATAAGGAGTATGTATACTGTATGAATGGAAATTCTAGCAAGGGCTCCATTCAGCAAAGACAGAGAGACAGAGTTTGTCTATAAACCAACATTTTTAAAAAGGGCCACAATCTCTTTAAGCCAGGTTTGTGAGCAAATGCGTCAATATTTTATGACGAGCGATGAATATTGAATATCGCTCTAAAATGTTTTGTTGATTTACACGACTTATAATTCCGCCTGCTCGCAGAGGGAACCCTGACCTCCTTTTTAAAGAAACCTACCTGTGGTTCAAACATCAAACAGTGGAACTCGTGTGCATTTTTATCACCGGTTTCCATCAATTTTCATGTTAAATTGTGTGTTTCCGTGTCATTTTTGAAGTGCCCTGGGAAATGCATTACACATGTGAAAAGAGCTTTCTGTGCCCCATCCAACCGCGGTCACTCTTCTTTCATCACATCTTGATACACATCATGTTGTGTCCCTCATTTTCACCCGACATTGCTTATTCTGATGTGGCCACTTTTAAAAAGCCATCGACTTTTTACCATTTTTCTACTACCACGGTCAATATGTTTGGAGATAAGATGTCTCTCCGTCGTGCTCTAAATTGACTACTCTTTCTCAAGGTGAAAAAATAAATAAATGTGTGTATGCTTTTTCCACGCTGTCAATTCCGCTCCCACTGCTAAGGGACAAGTTCAAGTAACAAGTGAAGTAGAGCCTTAGATCACAGGGTTAGACGATGGTTCACAGTTCCTCAAACAGGCTTGTTCTTCAAACCATTGTGGTTTATTCAACCCTGCTAAAATATTCAACTTATGGAATTTTGGACTCTTGCACATAAAACATTGAGATGAATGTTCACCAGCTGTCCCTTTAAAATGTTTTAAATTCCACTTAAAATACATAAATAATGGAAACTAGCTATTGTGTTGCAAGATCAAAGTAGCCAGGCTGCATTAATTCATAGCTTCCAGCAGAAAATTAGCTCTGAAAATGAAAACTATTAGTGGTGATGAACGGTTAGACTCTTTGAGATTCGGTTCTTGACTAGTCAATGCATTTTAGATGATTTTATTCAGCCTGTGTAACGCACGGTGAGCGAGGGAGGACTTGCTGAACGGTGAATGAGAGTCAGAAAAGTCTGAATTGCCGTTGCCTTGAACTTTAATGTAGTCGTCAGTGAATTATTTTGAATTTTGTTCAACATTCACTCGCTCACCCACTCCCGACTTTAGACTCCCAGAGTCCTTTAAAATAATTGTTCGCTCGGACATAATAATAAGCACATTTCTATGTGTTTGCCAATGTTTGGTCGTGTCTTTTAAAATAATTGTTCGCTCCAAATAAAGTATTTGGGAGTCTCCCATCACTAACTGGGCATTTTTATAGTTGATTTTATTCTGTAAGCAAGAACTTTTATTCCCCTGGAGATAAGAAAATACTTCTGCATTTACAGTGCCACATTCATTTAATGAGAAAAGTTAACCCAAGTTATTACCATTCTTTTCAGTTATTATTTTCAAAGCACTGGCTCGAAATTTCTTTTTTTTTTGGGGGGGGGGGTGTGAGGGGGGGGGGGGGGGTTGGGCTGCCTTTTGATGTAAGCTGCACAGGCACAATGAACGGTAAACAAACTGGTTTTTTTTTTTTAATGACATCATTCATAATCAATCCTCAAACAGCCAAACGTTCATCTTCAATATTTGAACAAATAAAGCTTTACTTGGACTGACTGGGTCAGTGGTAAGACGTTCTGTACAAAGTGGGGTTGGTGTCATATCAGTCAAACGGCGCTTGAGGAGTGGTGAGAGACACCAACTCAAATACAGGATCTAGTAAGACGTTGCCTGGGGGAAATCATCTCTTTGCGGGGCGTCGTCAGGTTTTAGAGGCGAGCCTGAGCTACTGAGTCACGTTACGGTGTTTTCATTGAGGACCAACATTACTGACAGTGGTGGAAGAGGGGAACTTGTTTATTTACTTGACTTCATTAACGTAGTTTATTGTCGTAGCGCTCGTTAAATGAAATCAAAGTTACCGTACCTTAAGGTAGTGATTACAAATGATGAGGCTGTAAATAAAGGTGAATACAAAGTGATATAATTGACTATTCCATAACAAGGCTTGCCTCAAGTCCAATTAAAAGGTTTGAATCAACAGGTACATAACACGTGCCCAGGAACGTCACTGGTTAATGATACTTCAAGGTCTAAATTGGTGATGTCAATCTTAAATTTTGATTGAATCTCAATCAAATCTTCATTTTATGAAATAAAATATGCTTGTTTGTTTTTTACTGTTGCTATTAGATTGCCTTTCATTAGGGTTGGGCTATGTAAAGCACTCTGCATTATGTGCATAAAATGTACAATACAAATACAAATTCAGCATATGCCTTTTTCATTAAATAAATACATTTTTCCGTCTCCTTCACTTCTTTCTCTTTTCACTATAGGATACGATGCCGATGCTGCTTAGAGATGGCTTCGGCCTCCTCACCATACTCAATGTCATTTCCGAATAATTTATGCTCCCGCTGCTTTGTCTTATAGGTAAAATGAATTCATTATGCCACCTTCTGCTTGTTTCATAGAGGATCCAGCTTCCTCCCAAGCGCGCTACCAAATTAGATGATTGATGGAAACCACTGGCCCCATGTAGCCTGCGCTGCTCGGCACGCAGTCATCTGGACGCATGTTTCCGGCGTGTGTACAAATCAAGCCCAAAACCCAGAGGTTGCTGACATATCAAGGATAAATAGAGGGCAAATCGGAGGGAAAAGAGAGTAGAGAATAGACAGAGAAGTAATTGACATCAACCGAAGTAAGGACTTATTCATCATTTACCAGAACTCTCGGCTGTAATGTAATTGTTTGGATGCCGTCCAACAATGGAGACGTTTACTATGTTGGAAGTAAATGTAACACACACATCTGTGGCTGATTAAAAACAAAAAAAAGAATAGGTCTGTTTTACAGTTACATGGAAGATTTTCTAATCACAAGTTAAAAATCTGAGGATTGATTAATTTTAATCTTGTTTCATATGGGAATGTACGAAGTTACTCCAGAAGTGCCTGGGAGTGTTTGTGTGTGTGTGCGTGTGCGCGTGCGCGTGCGCGCGCGCGTGTGTGTGTGTGTGTGTGTGTGTGTGTGTGTGTGTGTGAATATACCCACTGTCATTAATAGTGTCTTTATAATCGAATTAATCTCATATTAGAGTTATATAAGAATTAATAAAAATGAATGTATAAACGGATTTTTTTATTTTAATTTTTACCAATGTTTTTTTAAATTGATGTTTTAATATTTTAGATGTATCTGCTGCATCTAAAAAAATGTTATGGTGCGGTTTAAAATCGATATAATCCCAGTTGATCTTGCTTTTAAAGGTTTTTCTAGATGACTGTGCATGACTCTGTTGTTGTGTTAGTTATTTGGCGTGGGCGCGGTGGGTGGGGGGCGGACGTTGTGTCCACACTATGATGAGTGTGTCTCTGGAGAGCCCAGCCAAGCAGAGCTGTGATGGGAGTGTATAGGAGGGAGTATAGGGGGCGGGGGGGGGGGGGGGGGGGTGTGGTCCTAATTATAGCGGAACAGGAGATGGGGGGGCGTCTGGTCCGATGTGCTGCCCTCAGCACTGCTGACCACTCACTTCTCCTGAACGGGGGAGGGGGGAGGGGGCAGGGAAACGCAGGGAGAACCACCACTTAATAAATATATAAACACATTAGTCTCCACCTAGGGGGGGGGGCGGGGGGGGCGGGAGGGGGTTACCAGGGGCTTCATTAGAGCTGCAGCAGCATCGCCCTCACCCTGGGACAACGAGGGCCCGAGTATCAGCACATTATCCTAACGCACAAAGTTACTATGGGGTGAGGGTGTAGACATAGAGCGGGTACTGAAGATAACTCTGGAAACAGTGTTGCATTGTGGGGGGACGGAACTCAGGGATATAGCACCAGAAGTAGAGATTTTCATGGGTCTATCCGAGGCCCGACCTGGGAACTGTACATTTTGTCATGACCAAGTTTGGGTTGGGTCGCGTTCTATCGCCTCAGCCCGTGTCTTCCAACCACTGTGCTGCCAGTAGTGATGAAAGACTTGCAAACGATTCGTTCGTAGCAAACAAATCTTTTAAATGAGTCGAGAATCTAGTGTCACTCCCATCGAAAGAGTTGTTCTAGGTGCGAGGTGCTTTAGTTTGCCACTTGGAGTTGTGAGCGAAAAGAGTCGTGAGTTGCACATGCGCTACACGCCCTGGAGCCAAACAAGCTCAATGAGTGGGCGAGAGAGAGAGTGAGTGAATCACCCACTCGCCAACAGGTAATAATTAGTAAGGGTTCAATTTATGTGGGAAAAGGGTAAAGGCATTTTGCATAATTCATATTGAATAGGACCGAATTTTGACAGAATTTGTGAGGAATCCATTTACAACTCAGAACCAACTCTTCTGACTAAACCAAATCAAACGGACTGAAGAGTCTGAAAATTGAACACATGTTCAATTCGGATCTGATCTCGGGACACATTTTCCCGGGTCCAATGGGGTGTTTATCCGAATTTTGGGACCAGTGAAGAGCAGCCGCTTCCTGCCATGACAGCCATACACCACCCATCTGCCTCCAAGTCAGTTAGCGAGCTCCACAGAGCTCCACGACAGATTAAACGACTCAGCAAGGGGCTGAGGATGCTGCTTCCTGGCAGCTTGCATCCTGCCTCCCTGTTTCTCTCTCTCCCTCCTTCCATGACCCGTCTCCCTTCTCCATCCTCCCTGGAGGTGGTGGAGATGGTGGAGCAGCAGCAGCAGCGGCAGCAGCAGCAGTAGCTGCAGCAGCAGCCAGCTGGCGTCCCGTTGGAGAGACAGGTTGGGAGGGCGTCCAACACTAACTGTCAGATCCCTGCCAGGACCACGACGAGCCACGCGCACAGCTCCGACACACACACACACACACACACACACACACACACACACACACACACACGCTCATACGAATACAATGTACAAAAAAAAGCAGCACTCAAGGCAGACTTGTACTTATTGTATTTCCACGCTCATTCTTATTTTGACCATTTAATCATATATCAACCATTTATTCAGACCACTTATTCTTATTTTTACCATTTTATTTAGACCACTTATTCTTATTTTTTACCATTGATTTTGACATCTTATTCACATTTTTAGCACTTTTTCGCAACATGATCAAAATGCCATTTTTGGGTATGTTATCTGACCAGCCCTTTGAATGCATTTTAAAGGTTAGAAAATAAATCATTTAATTTATTTAAACACCTGTAGGGCTTTACATCGAGGGCTCAGCATTAACAGTTGCCCAGTAGCCCTGGGCAACCAGATTTATTTGGGGTACTGTCAATCATCTTGTGCGGTCTGGTTGCCAATTTTCATATCGAAAAAATAATAACTAGTCCTGTTTGCCAACCTGACAATCCAAGCAAAACTTTTTAACGTAGTTTAACACTGTTAAACTATGTTTAAAAAACATACTTCAGTCAAGATATAGAGTTATTGTTACAAACCCTATGCAAGCTACAGTACGCAAACGCAGGCACCTCAGGCAACAGATCATACGCACGTTTTGGGGCCAATTAACAAGGAGTCACCAACATCACTAATTTAGTAGGAGGAAGCATTGAGCGGGGATTTAAAAATGGCTACCGAGGAGAAATGTATAATTTTGCATGTTCTCAATCGCCACCGAAAAATAAAAACAGATGTTGATCAGTACGTCCTGTTAATGGTACAATAATGCAAGATGGGGAATTTTATTCACTCGTCTTCTGCAAGCACCACACATACGCATGAAAAATAAAACTCAGAGAGAATATTATCGAGACACGTGTTCATTTTAAGATGTGTTAACCCAATTTAATGAAGGTAATTTGAAGAATCCGAAGGTGTTTTTACATGTTGTTTTTTATTTATTCTTACAAGTGTAGCGAAACTCTCAAGAGTGAAAATAGCTCATTGAATTTGGCAGAATGCAGTGGAATAACTCTGATTTAAGGACATTTGAAATCTTTTTAATCTATTCAAGACTGAAAAAACAGTTTCAGCAGCGTGAATTCACTTGTGTAATTACAAAACATGGAACTCTGGAAAAAAAGCAAATGAAATAATAAAAAAACATGATTAACATTAAAGTTGTTTTGTGATGCCATGGATCTGTCATTCCATCCTTTGGTAATAGCGTCAGTGGAGGACTAGCACCATTTTTTTCCTGGTCATTGTTGATATTGTATCTACTACGGAGCTTGTCAGAGGAAGGGTTATTATAATGAGGGCAAAAGTCTCAGTTTTTATTTTTTGTTTGGTCAATGCATAATGCACCTCAAGCTTCTTCATGACAGTGATTTTCGCCAGGGTCTATTAACTTTTTGGGAACCGCAGCCTTGCAGCAAAGGTGAGCGAGTCACCCAGCTAATGGTGGGATGTTGGAAAAGCACAAATACATGTTTTTTGGGTTGGTTTTTTTTGCCAGCAGTGCACATCTTACTCCACAGGCAGGATTAAAGAAACTGCTCTGGAATTGGAGGAGCAAATAAGACATATCGAATGTGAGTTGACTTCCGATAATGCTGAACTACTTCAACAGAAAAAACAAGAACTGAGTTCCTTCTTGCATGAGAGAGGGAGGTCTCGATTCCTCTCCATAAAGGATGTATCGATTCCCCTACTTCCTTCTTTTTCAATTTAAAAATGACTGCAGCAAGGCGGAAACAAATGACTTGCCTTAAACTTTCTGGAGGCAGGGTGACCACTAACCCCGCAGTTCTTTCACCACTTCTCAAAAAAGGAGACCTGGCTTTATTTTAAAAAATGGAGGCCAGTAGCTTTTTTTTGCGCTAACTACAAAGTGCTTTGTAGAGTGCTATACAGAATCAAAGACCATTTAGAGAGAATAGTGCATTTGTACCAAACATATTGTATTCCAGACAGATGCATCATGGACAACCTGACAATAGATGTCTCTGATTTTTATAAGGAAAAAATTGGTATGTTCTCCCTCAATCACGAAAATGCTTCTGAAAGGGTGGACCATGGTTATTTGTTTTCTGTTTTTAGAGCTTTTGTAGAAGTTAAAAAAGTACACTGGCTGAACTGCAATGCCCTACAGGTAGAGTTGGAGAGTGGGAGGAGGAGACTGTGCCCACTCTACAAGAAGGTCTTCAGTGGAGCAAAAGGGGGTTGAAAGCTTGAGGCCTTTTCTTGGGGACACAGGATTTTCTGACACAGAATTGGAGTGGTGAAGTGGAGAAAGTGTGTGACAAGTCGTCTCGCCGGAAATGGCTGCTCCCTCAGCTGTCGCATACGGGAAGAGTTCTGATCGTCAATAACTTGATTGCCTCGACGCTGCAGCACAGACCCCCACTCAGGGGCCTCAGGGGAAGAAGTACAGAAGATTCTTGTGGACTTTTTTTGGTCTGGACAGCATTGGATCTTGCTGCTGCTCTTTACCTGCCGGTGGAAGAGGGAGGTTAAGGACTCATGGACACTTTCAGGCTAAAAGCGGAACAGAAGCTCCAATAGCAACACAGGCGGAGGTGGCAGGACACAGCCGAACTGATTTTACAAACTGACTGGGTTATAGTACGCACCTTTTCTTACTGAGGTTTCAGGAAGCAAATCTTGACGCTATGATGCAGGCGTGGCGGATCCTGAAAGCCAGCAGAGACAATTCAACGCCAGCCGGTCGGTTACTGTTTGACGACTTCACCACTTCGAAGACCCGGCTCTGGGCCAGTTGACGATTGTCTCTTCGTGAGGCAGGATGCCAGGGCACCCGGTAAAGTTGACGAGAACCTCAGTCGAACTGCATGTGGTCCTCCAGACTGAGGAAGTCTGTGCGCCCCGACCGGGGCCCCTGAGAGCGTTAGCTGAAAACGGTACTTAATCTGACGAATGGAATGATGATGGATGTATGCTTTCCCATCCTTGACTGTGACCCCTGCTGTTGGGGAATGGCAGGAGGGAGAGAATCAGTCACTCTCCATTACAGCCCCACAACTCGGAGAGTTTGGAACAATGGAAGAAAAAAGCGGCGTTCCATATCGGTGCAAAAGTATCGCACTTCCGCTCTTTGGAAGGGATCAAAGCGTTGAGGCGAATTGAGTTTTTTGGCGCAGAAAAAAATCCCCAAAAGGTTGCTGACAGAGTTTGTTCAAGCTGTCCATTCGAGAAAATCACACATTTCCCATGTTGGTTCACTTGTTTACTTCGTGTCCTAGGCTGTCTGATTTTTATTTTTATTTTTTATTCAATCAGTTTCCTGGGGTTCAGGGAGGACTTTTCTTTTGAATTATTTAGCTACAGCAAAACCATCATATGAAATGTCTTCACACAACCAGATAATTTTTTAATAATCACTGTATGTTACTGGTTATATCTATTGGCCATTGGTCATACATTGCTAATCTCCACTAACACGGTAACACGGTGATAACATGGCATCAGTTGAAGTTGGAGGCTTCTTTAAGCAGCTCTTCCTACGTCAGTAATTCATTTGTTACTTTATTTATCAATGTTTGTTTCTTCATTTACGTGAGGAATAAAGGGGCTTTGAAATTACATTCTCCCTCCACTGCTAACTCCATCTCTCTATTCACTCACTCCATCTCTCTCTCTCTCTCTCTCCCCACTCACTCATCCCTCCCTCACTATCTCCCCCACTCATTCCATCTCTCGCCTCCCCTCTCTCCCTCTCTCTCTCTCTCCCCACTCACTCATCCCTCCCTCACTATCTCCCCCACTCATTCCATCTCTCGCCTCCCCTCTCTCCCTCTCTCTCTCTCTCCAACAGTCACTCCGTCTCCTTCCCACTCACGTCATCTTTCTCTCCCCGTCCCTCCGTGCCTCCCGCCCTCACTCCATCGCTCTCTCCCTCACTCACTCCCTCCATCAATCACTCCATCCATTTCTCTCTCCCCATCACTCCACCTCTCTCTCCCTCCCTCCCTCCCTCCCTCCGTCATTCGCAGGCTTGTGTCTAGTGAGGCTGAGCAGACATTACATGCGCCATCTATTTGCCAGATGTTATTGCTTACGCGGCGGCGATTTCATAAGGTGCTGTGACAATGTCATTAACTTCAGGGAAATCTGCTTCTTCTCTTCCTCCCCCATCGCTCCATCCCCCCTAGCAGAGGAGGGGAGGGAGGGAGAAAAGAAGAAGGGAGGGGATCATGATCTGAAATGCTATTATACTGAGCAAGATTGGGGGAAGAAATCCATCACCGTGGAATTATGGAGCACAATGGAGGCGGCAGAGAACATTCTCCCTCTGCGTTAATAAGATATGCTTAGCGCCTCACACCGCATGCTAGCTGCTGCAGCCTCCGCCGCCGCTAGCTCGATGAAAACCCAGCAGCTGAAGTATGTCGGATCTTCACTGACAAAGACTTTGATCTGTGAGCAATGCAGCTGATTTTTCTATTTACCCCCCCGAACCCCATTCCAGTCGTATGGCTCCAAAACGTTTAAATTCAGATATATCACATGTTTTCAGACGCACTCCATTTTTGTGGGAGGGGATGGTATATGGCAGTGTTTTACCGGTGTCAAACTGCTTCAAATTCCACTTAAAATACATATACATAATAATTTATACAATATATAAAATGGAAAACAGCTCTTGTGTTGATCAACATTGCCAGGCTGCACTGATTCCTCTAATTCATCAGTTCCAGCTGAATAGACGCACTGTGTTCATCACAAAAAGATCAAGTTTCACACTGAAAGTGAGAACTTTTAACAGTGATGAAAGGTTCGTCCATTTTTGAGACTGGGCTCTTGACGAGTCACTCAGTGAAAAGCAGGGAGTCGTCGTTGAACTCTTTGTTCGTTTGGTTCAGTCGGTATAACACGCGGTGATGGAGGGAGGACTTCCATGAACCATGAACGAGAGTCAGAAGAATCGGTTCCGCTTTTATTTTGGTGGGATGCAAAGTGTAAATCAGTAAGACTCAATATTAATTATGTCAAATACTTTGACCTTTTTTTTTTGCCTGGGACTCTAAATGAGTCCTCAGTAACAACTTTCAGTTTGTGAGTCGACTATTGACTCGCTCGGCCGCCATTTTGCCATACTGAATCCCGAGTAATGTGTTTGCTACGAACAAATTGTTCACGAGTCGTGCATCACTAACTCTCAGGAGGTCATAATAACAAGCACAGCTCTATGTGTTGGTGATGTTTTTAGTGGTTAACAGGATAGTGGTGTAGTGCCGTCGGATCATTTTGTTGTAATAAAGTGAGTAGTGGCAGAAAAAAAAAAAAAAGAAAGCGTTCATGGGGTGGTTCAGGGAAGAGAGGAAAAAATCTCCACTTCCAGCTCCATCACTATCGTCGGGGGGTAAATGGTGCTGCATCCGAGGTGATCGCCCTCCTCATCGCATTAGCTGCGTATTGATCCCTCCCCTCTGTTCACTCAGGAAAGGTTGAACATACCAGATATAATCCTGTTAGCGGCCCCGACCCAAAACAACTTGCACCAGACCCACTAAGGAAGTGTGTGTGATAAGAGGCAACCCTATCTGCGATCTCGAGGATTTCCATAAAAATTGCTGTTTGCACAGTATCTTTGTTTGTTTGTGGCGGATCTTATCTTATCTTCACAGGACTGGAAGGTTCTCCACTGCCAATTAGCCACTGTAAAGATTGAAAATGTTTCGGCTGAGTTATTAAAAGTGGACTTTTTACACCAAGTGAAGACACGGTTTCATGTATTTGGGGGAAAGTCGTCTCATGCCCCGAGTTGTTTATATCCTTGGAAAAACCTACTCGCATCAAATTCACCCCCTAAAATCAGGTCTATTCTGCCAATTTTTTCAGGACGTTTTCCAGCAACTCTCAAGCATGATTATTCAGAAAGGGCACAGGAAAGTAAAATTAAGTTGAACCTTTTGATCCATGTTATGTTCAAGTTCAAGTAAAAGTTGTTCAAGACCTTGATGCTTTATAAACTTTAAATTCGCAATAAACCAAGTGCAAGAATGTGAAAAACTACTTCTGGAAGCAGTAGGTAAACCAGTAAGAGTTGCCCGTGGCCTGGAAAGACCCTACGTCAATAACTTTGGAATCGCATGGCCTTCCCCACTTCAGTTTTTCAATAACAATCAGGGAAAGAGCATTTACCATTGTCCATCCTTACATAAGCAAACTCCTTTCCATCATTGTGATTTGAAACTGAGCCTCAGCACCTGTTATGCAGAAATTCCATTACCCAAGACAATGCCGTTCAACCAGTGTGCGGGCTCGCCAGGTGTGTTGTGAACATTTTCCCACCTAAATTAATGATGGAAACCAGCTCTTGTATTGCAAGGTCAAAATTGCGCGGCTGCACTAATTCACCCAATTCATCAGTACCAGTATTGTCTGCCACTGAGCTACACCTGCTCTACATCAACAAATGTCCTGGCCGTGGAGGGCTCACACTCACAGCCCGGGATAAATAATGCTGTTTTGCATACACAAACATCATACATATAAATAAAACCAGATGTCTGAGTAAATTCAGCTTTAAAGCCAATGTTACAGCTGATTAGCTTCCATTATGGTATCCCATGGAGCCCAATCAGGAGCTAAGACTCCAGTGGCGCCGTGGTGATAGAGCATCAAGGACAAATAATTTATAGACGTGGGCGAAAAAAAACAAAAAACGATCAGCGGACCTTTACCTAAAATATTACAGTCATCATTCTTGTGTCCTCGAGGTTCACAACTTTTCGTGAGGAAAAACAAATTTAACAAGAAGATCACAAGCATGAAGAACATGCTGTATCTATATGATCAGTGAACTAGCTCGGAGAGATGAAAGGTTTGACTCTTTTTTTGAGATTCGGTTCCTGGCGAGTCGCTCAGTAAAAAGAGGTTGTTCTGATTTTTGTCCCAGGAATGGAAAAAGTTTTAATCGGATTCAATTTCAAAAATCGAAACTTTTTTTTGCCTTGGGCTTTCAGTCAGTCCTCAGTGATTATTTTCAGCTCGTTAGTTAAAGATTCACTGACTTCGGTTTCCCGAGTCGTTTAAAATATGTGTTCGCTACAACCGTATCGTTCTCCAATCTTGCATCACTGCTCACTCGCTATCTGATTGAACATTGTACTTTTAAAAAGTAGCTGACTACAGTGCACTACAGTTAATGAGCAAACGTATGCATCTATTATGCACATTTTAACACGTAGAGTAGGTGGACACCTTGAAAGAAAGAAAACAGCGAGAGACAAAGCCGGACATAAAAGGTGCTTCATCAAAGGCAGCGTCTGCCGCTTGCAATGTTTAATTCAACACTGATCAACTTCGACAGGTTCTTATCCTCTCGCTTCGGGTATCTTTCTGTCTTTTATTATTACTTTGGAACAATTCCGCATCTTTCACGCTTGCATTGCTAGGAGTTGCCAGTATCTAAGTCTAATTTCCATTTTTTTTTTTTTGTCGCAGTCAGGCCATATTAGCATACATTCTCGCATGAGGCGGTGGGGCCGGGTCCTCATCAGATCGGATTAAAGACGAGAGTTAAGTGGAGCGGAGAGAGAGAGAGAGAGAGAGAGAGAGAGAGAGAGAGAGAGAGAGAGAGAGAGAGAGGGAGAGGGAGAGCGAGAGAGAGACGAAAAGAGAGAGAGAGAGAGAGAGAGGGAGTGAGAGGGCGAGGGAGAGCGAGAGAGAGAGGAAGAGAGAGAGAGAGAGAGAGAGAGAGAGAGAGAGAGAGAGGGAGAGGGAGAGCGAGAGCGAGAGAGAGACAAAAAGAGAGAGAGAGAGAGGGAGTGAGAGGGCGAGGGAGAGCGAGAGAGAGAGGAAGAGAGAGAGAGAGAGACAGAGAGAGAGAGTAAGAGACAGACAGACGGACAGACCTTAAAAGGCCCCATGAAATGAACAATGTATTTCACTTTTATGTTTAATTTCCAACCATTAAATATTGTTTTCTACAAATGAACACATACATTTTTTGGTTTATCTTCATTTGGTTTTCTTTTCTGATTCATTTATTCAAGCAAGAGTATTCAAATACAACAACTGATAATTGTAAAATGAATGCTCACACTCTAACCTGCACATTAGGTCCCACATATAAGAAAGGCATCTCTGTCTGTCTGTCTGTCTGTCTGTTCTTCGATTATCTCGACAAACGTTCATCTGATCTACTTCACACTTGGTGGGTGTATCGCCGGGG